>NW_006297573.1:1450994-1455259 GCF_000327345.1 Myotis davidii
ACCAGGGGGCAGATGCTCAATGCAGGAGCTGCCCTCTGGTGGTCAGTGCGCTCTCACAGCGGGGATCTCTGCTCAGCCATAAGCCAGGCTGATGGCTGCCAGTACAGCAGTGATGGTGGGAGCCTCTCCTGCCTCCTCAGCAGCGCTAAGGATGTCTGACTGCAGCTTAGGTCTGCTCCCCACCGGCAAGTGGACAACCCCCGAGGACTGCCAGGATGCCAGAGGGATGTCTGATTGCCATCTTAGGCCCAATCCCCAAGGGAGCAGGCCTAAACCAGCAAGTGGTCATCTCCGAGGGCTTCCAGACTGCGAAAGGGCACAGGCCGGGCTGAGGGACCCCCTACTCCCAAGTGCACAAATTTTTGTTTACCGGGCCTGTAGTATATATATATGAGGCTAAGTGTCTGTCCATCTAACCGGTAGCTATGACGCGCACTGACCACCAGGGAGCATACGCTCAATGCAGTAGCTGCCGTGACGCGCATTGGCCATCCTATATAATAAAAGGCTAATATGCAAATTGCCCCTCAACCGGGAGTTCGACCGGAGGGCAGAGCCAGCTGGCCAACTGCCCTCGGCCCCTTACCCCACCAGCCCAGCCCAATGGACCCCAATTGTGGCACACTGGCCAGACCCTAACCATGCACAAATTCATGCACCAGGCCTCTAGTTTAAAAATAAATGGCACCACAGACCTGGCGCCAACAAACCAACACTCGGCTTCCCCCAAGTGGGACAAAGGACCCGCCACCACCACAGAGTGACACCCCACCAAATCGCAGCCAACGCAGCCAAGGCCTCATGGCACAAAATGTGGCCCACAGCCCAGCCCAGACCAGCTCAGAAATGGTCACTGTGGGCACTGGGTAATTATGTCATATAGCAACACCTGGCTTCCTCTCCCTAGTGACTAGCCTCCTTGGAGTTTCTTCAGCCTAGGAATCTGACTTGCTTTACTAGTATAGCCAGGTTGCAAACATTTTACAGTTTAATCAAATGTTTGTGAAGCGTTTTCCTGTGCCTCATCTCATTTGATCTTCACAGAATTCCTGGAGTAGGTAGATAGGAGACTCGGTAGAATCCTACTTTCTTTTCATTAGCCAGAAAACGGAGATTTCAAAAGTTTAAAAACTTGACCCAACTGAAAAGAAGTAAGAAATGGTGGACCTTGAAAATGACTTTAGGTTTTCTCACTGCGCATACTATAGTCAAACACTGCTGCAGTTAAATATTTTACCCTTTGTTCTCCCTGTGTGATCTACAATAATAATCAGCTTCATGTTGATATTTGCTGCTGTATTGCTGATGATTACCTGAAAGAGAAGTTGAGGTGCTTCACTGGGCTGGAAAAGGTTTAGCTACATCAGAAAGCAGGTCTACTTAAGCAAGTTTATTCTATACCTATAAAAGGCTAAGTTGACTCATACATGTGTGATACATGTAAAGCTCTCGCTGGCATTAATCGCATGCATGTGTTTTGATCTGTCATTGTCAATCGTGAATTTGGTTGACACTTCTATTATAGAGAAAGGGCGAATAGAGATATTAAAATATTTCTTCTAATTAATTTCCTTTCAATGTGCATGAATCTGTGCACTGGGCCACTAGTGTGTGTGTGTCTGCTGAAAGCAACAAATGGACAAACAAGACAAACAAACAAAAACTCATAGACAAAGACAGCAGTATTGTGGTTACCATATATATGAACTGAAAATATTATGGTCACACAAAAACATGTACATGGATATTCATAGCAGCATTATTCATTATAGTAAAAAGTGAAGACAACCCAAATGTCCATCAACTAATAAATGAAAGAATAAAATGAGGTATATTCATACAAGGAATGTTGTTTGTACACAAAAAGGAGTGAAGTCCTGATACATGTTTCAACATAGATGAACATGAAAACATATGCAAAATGAAAGATGCCAGACATCAAATGCCATATTTTGTATGATTCCTCTTATATGATTATCCAGAATAGGCAAATAGGAAAATCCACAGAGACAAAAAGTAAATTAGTTGCCAGGGATGGAGAGAAAGAGGAATGGAGAGTGATTGCTAATGAATATTGGGTTTCATTCCTGCGTGTTAAAAATGCTCTGGGCATACTAAAAATTACCAAACTGCATATATACTTTGAAAGGGTATTTTATGGTATATGAATTATACCTCAACTTAAACTTTAAAAAATATAGAATTCACCCAGTTGGTGTGGCTCAGTTGGTTGAGTGTCATCCCATGCAATTCACCAAGAGGTTGCTGGTTCAATTCTCCACCCACCCTCACCCTTAGATCAGGCACATGCCCAGGTTGAAGGCTCTCTCTCTCTCAACCCCCCAGCAACCTAGGGCCAGTCGAGGCACAGGCAAGCCTCGGATATCAGCTTCCCAGCTGCCCAGGGCAGGCCCAAGGTGCAGGCAAGCCTCGGATGGTGGCTGCCCAGCTGCCCAGAGCTGCCCGAGGCTCAGGTAACGAGGGCCGGCTGAGGCTTGCGCTGCCGGCAGTGGCAGCAGCAGAGGTGTGATGGGGCGTCGCCTTCCCCTGATCATCAGGTTGCCTCCCGCCCCTAAGGGCTCCTGGATTGTGAGAGGGGGCAGGCAGGGCTGAGGGACCCCGCCCCCCTCCAGTGCATGAATTTTCATGCACCAGGCCTCTAGTCATAAATATTGCCCAGCTGGCATGGCTCAGTGGCAGGATTGTTAGGTCCCCTTAAGGAATTGACCTCTTTATTTTTATGAAATGACCTTGGTTGTGGGTTTTGGGGTTTTTTTGGTGTGTTTTTTTATTTATTTCAGAGAGGAAAGGAGAGGGAGAGAGAGATAGAAGCATCAATGATGAGAGAGAATCATTGGTGGGCTTCCTCCTGCATGCCACTAACTGAGGATTAAGCCCACAACCCTGGGCATGTGCCCTTGACTGGAATCGAACCCAGGACCCTTCAGTCTGCAGGCCCATGCTCTAGCCACTGTTCCAAACCAGCTAGGGTGGGTTTATTTTTAAAATAAATAAATGTATTTTGTTAAATTTATTGGGGTGACATCGGTTAATAGGATCATATAGGTTTCAAGTATACATTTCTATGATAAAAGATCTGTGTATTGCACCACCCAAAGTCAAATCATCTTGAATCACTATATATTAGGCCCCCATTACCCCAATCCTCCCACCCCATCCCCTCTGGCAACCACCACACTACTGTTTGTGTCTGCCAATTTCAGTTTTATATCCCACATATGAGTGAAATCATATGGTTCTTAGCTTTTTGTGATTGACTTATGAAATGATCTTCTCTATCCCTGGTAATAATCTTTGTCCTGAGTAACTTTTTCATCTTTCTACTTTTAACCTATTTGTATGTTTATATTCAAAGTGTGTTTCTTGTAGGTAGCATATAGTTGAGTCTTGTTTTTTTTTACCCAGTTTCATAATCTCTGCCTTCTAATTGATTTTTATACGATTTCATTTAATGTGATTATTGATAATGATTAGGTTTAAATCTGCCATCTTGCTTTTTATTCCATCTTTTCTGTTCTTCCTTTCTCCCTTAAGCTAATAACAGAACTCTGAGTTCAACTGTTAGAGAATACTATTTCTTTTCAAGAATATGTGAAACATTTAACCAAAAAACAAACAAAAACACCAGGTACTAGATTACAAAGAAATTTCTACCAAGTACCCAAGAATTTGATGCTTCTGAGATGAGGAAACTGAATTTTCATATAGTTTAGGTAATTTTCCTCAGGACATACAATTAGTAAGCAGTACATGGTTAACACCATGGTCTCTAGTACTACCAGCTACATTATACTACCTCTATTGAAAGTTAACTAAAATTAAAAATGTTCATACATGATACACATATTCTTTCTATATTATCTCTGACATCAATGTCTAAGTGCAGATAGTCTTATTAACAGCAGCATTCTACTTTGTAATTCAAAGTATGGATGATTTTAACGGGCTGTGTAAGCATGTTAGACAGAGAAAACCACATGAACAAGAAAGGCAGAGAAAGCAGGATTATGGGAAGGTGGAGGGGGGGCACATCAATTACAGTTCATTCATTAGACAGAGGTAGAGTATGGTCCATTACTAGGGAAGTGACATGTTTTAGAAATAATAATCTGATTGACAGAATAAGAAACAATGGTATCAAAACTACTACTCAGGAACTATACCATTGTTTCTAAATTGTCTTGTATTTCTCTTTAAATGTTCATCTCAAGAGCTAGCATGACAGTATATATATATATATATAT
>NW_006297573.1:1455667-1461819 GCF_000327345.1 Myotis davidii
GAGACTGAAGGTACTTACCATATAGAATTACACAAGATAATGTAATCAGTGCATAGGCCAATTAGCCATTTAATAAATGTTAGTCTTTCTTCAATATAGCTATTCAAACTAGTACATAGTGTAGGCCCAGCATTTTCATAATACTATCAATAGCTGGAAATAAACCCCAACTTAAAGAATATTTGCATATTAGGCTTTTAATATAAGATTAGCTGCTATTCCCTACTCTTGTGTTAGGACATTGACCAAAGTATTTCTTTTTGTTGCATCCTGAATTTTGACTCAGAATCATTCTCAAAACAATCAATTGCTGAAACTTTTTGCAGGGCCTGGCGTTGTAAAGGAGAGTGAACTATGCTCAATTAATATTTGACTAAAAAGGCAAAAGCATACACTGGAGCAGAGACAGTCTCTTCAATAAATGGTGTTGGGAAAATTGAACAGGTACATGCAAAAAAAAAAAAATGAAACTAGACCACCAATTTACACCATACACAAGAATAAACTCAAAATGGATAAAAGACTTTAAAAAGTAAGATATGAAACCATAAAAGACCTAGAATAAACCATAGGCACCAAAATCTCAGACATCTCTCGTAGCACCATGTTTACTGATACATCTCCTAGGACAATGGAAACTAAGGAGTAAATAAACAAATGGGACCACATGAAAATAAAAAGCTCTGCACAGTGCAAGAAACAATCATCAAAATAACAAGAAAGACCATATTTGGCAATGATACATCTGACAAGGGGTTAATCTCTAAAATATATAGGGAACTCATACAATTTAACAAAAGGAAGACAAACAATCCAATTTAAAAAATGGGCAAAGGACCTAAATAGACACTTCAAAGTGGACATACAGATGACCAAGAGACATATGAAAAAATGCTCAAAGTCACTGATCATCAGAGATATGTAAATTAAAACAACAATGAGGTATCACCTCACACCTGTCAGAATGGTTACCATCAACAAATGAACAAATGACAAGTGCTGGCGAGGATTCGGAGAAAAAGGAACTCTCGTGCAGTGCTGGTGGGAATGCAGACTGGTGCAGCCACTGTGGAAAACAGTATGGAGTTTCCTCAAAAATTAAAAATGAAACTGCCATTTGACCCAGTAATCCCACTTCTAGGAATATATCCTAAGAAACCTGAAACACTCATCAGAAAGAATATATGCACGCCTATGTTCATAGCAGCACAATTTACAATAGTTAAGACTTGGAAACAGCCAAGGGGCCCATCAGCAGATGAGTGGATAAAAAAACTATGGTACAGCTATACAATGGAATACTACTCGGCAATAAAAAAGAAAGAACTCTTACA
The DNA here is from genome assembly GCF_000327345.1 of Myotis davidii. NCBI lineage: Eukaryota > Metazoa > Chordata > Mammalia > Chiroptera > Vespertilionidae > Myotis > Myotis davidii. The sequence goes on from NW_006297573.1 coordinate 1,457,002, forward strand.
TTTGCAATAGCATGGATGGACCTGGAGAGTATTAGGCTAAGCAAAATAAGCCAGTCAGAAAAAGATAAGTATCACATGATCTCACTCATATGTGGAATCTAAGGAACCAAATGAACTGATGATAAAATATAGACCCAGAGTCATAGAAGCATGAACAGACTGTTGAACCTCAGAGGGAAGGCAGGGGAAGGTGGGTTGGAAGAGATCAACCAATAAACTCGCATGCATATATGCATAACCTGTGTATACAGACAATGGGGTGGTGAGGGCCTGGGGTGGGGATGGGGGAGAAGGATGGGAGCGGGCTGGAAGAGGTTAATGGGGGTACTTACCATATAGAATTACACAAGATAATGTAATCAGTGCATAGGCCAATTAGCCATTTAATAAATGTTAGTCTTTCTTCAATATAGCTATTCAAACTAGTACATAGTGTAGGCCCAGCGTTTTCATAATACTATCAATAGCTGGAAATAAACCCCAACTTAAAGAATATATGGCATGCAGTTATCTTAGGAGGATAGTATACCAAGTACATACCTCCTTCAAGTCTTTGCTCAAATGTCACTTTTAAGGCCTATCCTGACAACCATGTTTAAAACTATACCAATGCACCTAATCCCTTTACCTTGCTCCTCCTTTTCTTTCTTTCTTTCTTTTTTTTTTTTAACACTTATTGCTAGGGTAATGTAGAATTGTTATTATATCTTTTATTGTCTTGATAGAAAGTAAGTTCTACTAGAATAAGCATCTTTATCTGTTTCACTGATGCACCCCCAGCACTTAGAACCCTGTCTGACTTACGACGAGTGCTCTATAAAGATTTGTTGATTATTCCCAAAGCATAATTCACACGTAGAATGAGGTTTACCACTAACAATAGTGAATATAAATCCATATTTCAAAAAACCTTTCCTTTTTTTTTTCTTTTTCAAAAAATCTTTCTTGATGATTGTAAGTTGGTGGGCTAATTTCTTATCATCCCTAATTAGATCACCATTGTGTTGTTTTCATTTTGTAATGTGCTAGAAAAGGGCTTTAACTAGATCATTATTTTTGTCTTCTGCTGTGGCTAAGGAAGACCACTGCTAGGAAGCGGGGAAACATCAGATCTACCATTTTATCATTAGTAATATATTCAAGCCAAAGTTTCTTTGCAGGAATTATTTCAAACTTAGGCTATATGTACAATATATAGGCTATTTTTAACTATACAATAATCTATAAATTCGCTTAACCCAACAAATGCTAACTGCAATGACCTAACAGTAAACTGAAAGTAAACAAACAAAAAATACCACAAAAGATTCTCCTCGAAGCCCCTTGTGTTGTTCAATCCCTATTCTCCTCTCAGAATGCTTTATCTGCCTTAGTTACAACTGCCTCTGCTGTATTAGGACACTTTTTTTTTTTAAGTGAAAGACAGTTTATTGGTGAAGCAGTGGGACAGAGAGAAGGCTACTCCATAGGCAGAGCAACCAGGACACTACTATTTCAAGTAACCAAAGCAAAAGCAAGAACAAATTATATAATTTTGTCCTCTGTGTTGACCAAAACAGCAAATCTAGGCCCCTTCCCCACTCCATATCACAGACTATTATTAGGTTTTTATGCCAGAGCAAAGATTAATGGCATGAATATCCTGTTTATTCAGGGTAGGGGGTGGGTTGCATTCCTGAAATAGGTGTGCAAACTAAATCAGTCTATAGGGAGATGTTTTTGCATAGCCCCTGTGGAGATGTTTTCTAAGTCAGTGATTGTTCTCTTCAAATCCCCCGGTGTCACTACATCCCTTAGATAACAGTCATCTTCAGCTACCTCCCCTACAGCCATCTAACAGCACGACTTCAGTGATGTTTCTAATGCCCTTCACAATGTCAGAGGTTCCACCAATCTAACTCTTTTTCCTCCACCCTTCACTTGAAGACACCTCAAGCTGCCTTAAAATGCATTTTAACACCCAGTATGATTTCCTTCCCTTGTTACTGTCTCTCTGCTATTCGAGTATCCTTTTGTCAGCCATTACGCTGGATTTGCCAGATCACAGGATGAACACAGAGAGAAAGCAGTAGAGTACACTTAATGCAAAACACTCTCAACTCAGGGTGGTAGGATGGAGAACTCCAAGGATGAGAGCAGATGACCAGAGTTCAGAGGTCCTGAGAGTTCACTATTGGGTCAAGAGTGTACAACGGTTCACTGAACACGGTTAGGGGTGGGGGGGTTGACAAATTTCAGTAACATGCATTATATTTATATGGAAAATATTTCACAGAGATCTAGGAAAGTAGTGTTGCTTAAAGCTGTTGTTCTCTTTCCAGATGAGTGTTGTCTTTCTGACAGAGCATCTTGGAAGTTGATATGTTTATTCAAATGCTCAAAACTTTTTTAGAATCCTGTTTGAAAGACCCATTCTTCTGATCATCCTTAAGGATAAGAAATTGTCATTATGTGAAGCTGGCTCCTATTTGGAAATTAGCCTGCAAAAGTGAGTTGTAAAAAAGTAGGTAAGCCTGGCTGGCATGGCTCAGTGGTAGAGCCTCAACCTATGAACCAGGAGGTCACAGTTCGATTTTTGGAGTACGTCAGGGCACATACTCTGGTTGCTGACTCGATCCCCAGTGTGAGGCATGCAGGAGGCAGCCAATCAATGATTCTCTCTCATCATTGATGTTTCTATCTCTCTCTCCCTCTCCCTTCCTCTCTGAAATCAATAAAAATACATATATTTTTTAAAAAGTAAATAAGTCAGTAGGGGTCAAAAGTTAGATGTCAGTGTAAAGTAACGGGGCTAATTTTCTTTTTATGACAGATCTCATTAATTGTATAACAATACTTCATAATCATTTGGGAGTACTTCTCAGATGAGAACTCAGAAATAATATGTGATATCACAAAGAAAAGATAGAGGAGAGAAAAAAATAAAGCAATTAAATTACAACAATTATTATTTACAATGATCAAAAAATATTACCAATAGCATTATTATCAGCTATTATTATAAAAATGGATTTGTTTGGTCCAAAATAATAAGCAAGATTTTAAATATGTATATACACATACTCACATATATACATAAACAGGGTGGGCTAAAGTAGGTTTATAACTGTGAGTATGTAAAACAGTTTATTGTTGTTGTTTTTTTAGCTTTTAAGTATTTATTGCTCTGAGTTTAAAAAAAATTCTTAAACATAATGTGGCAATGGCTCTAATACACTTGTAAACAAAATCCCACTAATAAAAATTTTATTGGCATGAAATACTATAATTATGGATGTGTAAAACTTTTCAATTTTAAAGCCTCTTAACATAATCATGTATATCCATGTACAAAACATAGATAAATTTCATTTTATTTAAAACATGAAAGAGCAAATTTCAAATCACACTAAACAAAATAAATATAGAACTTGCATTGTTAAAAATCTACAGTGTACATTCAAGTAAAGGCTAAACTCTCAATGTCAACTATATATGGGACAAAAGTAAAACATTTACAACAATCCATTTACTAAAAGTGCTATTTTTAAAAAATATATTTTATTTTATTGATTGAGGAGGGGAGAGAGATAGTTAAAAACATCAATGAGAGAGAAACATTGATCAGCTGCCTCCAAAGTACATTCCCTTGATTGGATCCAAACCTGGGACCCTTCAGCCTGCAGGCCGACGCTCTATCCACTGAGCCTAATCAGGTAGGGCTTAAAGATGCTATTTTTAATACCTATTAGAGGAAACTCACTCTAGTGCTTTTGTTTCCATCCAAACATCTATACATGCCTTTATTCACAGAACCAGATGCTTCTGTTACTAAAAATACATATCCAAACCTTTATGTCCTTTCAAATAGATTTAACATTTTAGTGTTTTGGGGGAAGAACAGGAAATCCAGGCAAACAATTCAGACCATCTTAAATTATTAGAGATGACTGACTTTATGACACACCCTATTTCAATTTAGATGTGAAATTTGATGAACATATTAATGAAAACAGTCCCAGTCCACGTGACTAAATTAAGCCATCTTTTTCTACATGAGAATTTGTGGAGGTCCCCCAGCACCCACTACAGCAACCTTCCTGTGATCCAGGTCTCGATGCCACACAAGCAGTTTATTCTTGTATTATTAGTAATTAATTTTTGTATTATTTAATTGTATTACACCTGTAAACCACCCCTACATATAAGATAATGAAAGTTTTGTTAGACCTTAGAAAAATATATTTAAAGTTGTAAAAACACTTATATAATCAATATCATTATTGTTCTATTATACAGGTGATCTTTAAGTACATAAGTATAATTTTGTTACCTATAAAACTAACCCTCTTCTTGGTATGCCATCTCTAGGAAAGCTTATTTTCCCATTCCCATAACATCAGTCTACACTCAACCTGGTCTGATACTGGTAAAATGTTAAAACTTTGATATAAAAGGCAAAAGAAAAGTACTTGCAAATACATTTTTTTCAACCTCTCTAAATAGTTTACATATTAGAAACACAGGTTTGGGAATAGGGTTTACTTATAAATTAATACATAAAAGTAAAGGTTTCATTCAAAATTTTCTTTGAAAAGGATATTTTAAGTCATTATGTAATATATAAAACTAACATGGTTGACAGTATTGGTCTGAATTTGAAAGATTAAAATGTATTGAAAGTTTTTAAATTTTTCTAGGAAATAGCTTTATTAATTAACTAGAAGTTCTAGTTTTATTTTGTCCTCTTAGCATTTAAAATGAAAATTGCTTCAAAATAAAATCAAAAAGTGTAATCTTCAGGGAGTAAGGACAAATATATATATATATATATATATA
>NW_006297573.1:1463283-1474096 GCF_000327345.1 Myotis davidii
TCAGGCAGCTGGTTCCACAACCATCAAATCTCACAGAACTGGACAGTGCTATTCATCAGGCATGGTGTCAGATTCCTCGCATCACCTTTCAACATCTCGTGGAGTCAGTGCCAAGAAGAATCGCCGCAGTATTGAAGGCAAAAGGTGGCCCAACGAAGTACTGATGGGGTGGTCATAATAATCTGGCCACTCAGTGTATATATTAAGCTAGAGAAAACTGGGAGTTTGGTGGAAGAAGTAATTGCTCCACCACAATGTACTATATCATTCTTCAATTTAAGATTTTTTTCCAAGATATATCATACAGGGATGGCATTCAGAATAAAATATATCAATATTGCACCTTAGCTTTCTAAGTAACCCCTTTTTACAGCATCTTTAACCTTACTCCAAATGTTTTTTGTGTTTACTATAATTGATGCAGGTGCACCCTGAAGTGGTTGTGAATGCTGCTTTTTAAATTGGTGTTGTTTTTCCCTTTTCACTTCCAGATTTTAACAAAGGACATCATCCCCACCCAGTTAGTAAGGACAGCCTTATAAAATAAACTGTCTGCACACACTGCCTGCTGAATAGGTCACACTTAACCACAAATTTAAATACCTTCAGTCTTCTTTTAACTTCCAAGCTGCAATGTCTTGTTTTAAACAAAGGAGCAGAGGGAATTTCAAATTACCCCATGGTTCTACACAAAGCCTTGTGCCTAAGAGGGAAGGGTTTAAACAATGTCATTTTACATAATACTGCTTTCTTAATTGTTGTTTTTATCAGGTTTTTTTGTGTGTGTGTGTGTGTGTGTGTGTGTGTGTTTATTATTTACGCTGCACCTTTCTTCTTAGCTTTTTTCCTCACCTTCACAGTCCACCAAGCCTTAATAGGAAGGGACGGAATCACTTTCCATTTTATAGACAGAAAAGCAAACAGTTTTAGAAACAAGATCAGACATCAAGATAGCAAGAGAAAAGACTGGATTTTTTGTTTCCCCATCCATTGCTCTTCTAAAACTACCTCTCTAATTCTTTAGGCCTCCATATAATTTGTTAATAAATTTAAGCAGCTGAGAAAATCAAATAAAGAGCCCTGGCTGGAACTCGAGAAAATTTTCCGGGAGTGCCATGAACTTCAATCCTGCTGTACACCACAGTCAAACTATTTTAGTCCTGGCTGTCTCCCAAGGGTCTAGTGACAATCGTATCAAATTGAGCATCCAAAATGCAGTAAGGACCACGATAAACACTTGCACTCATTTATATTGGAACTTTTAAATAGGATTTTGCCCCTTTCTCAACATCCTAGTGTTTAAATCCTACTTACCCTTTCAAAACCAGAGCAAATGCTGCTACCTCCTTCAGGAAGTCTCTCTTAATCTTTCCTCCTCCCCTCCCCCTTGATCCCCCAGGGCTAAAAGAAATCTATTATGAATTTCCAGAGTACTTTATTGGTATCTTTTATCCTACTTAATACATTCTACTTTGATGTAATATCTTATGTGTTTTAACTCTGCTATTAGTCTGCAAATTCATTAGGTTGTGATCCGTATTACTTAATAAGACTTCAATACATGCTTTGTAAATTCAATCAATGTATTATAGGGTCAGCTAGTACAGGAATAAAAATAAAATGCTGGCCCTAACCGGTTTGGCTCAGTGGACTGAAGGGTCTCAGGTTCGATTCCGGTCAAGGGCATGTACCTTGGTTTCGGGCACATCCCAGTAGGGAGTGTGCAGGAGGCAGCTGATTGGTGTTTCTCTCTCATCAATGTTTCTGACTCTCTATCCCTCTCCTTTCCTCTCTGTAAAAGATCTATAAAATATATTTTTAAAAATAAAAAATAAAATAAAATGCTGGACATTTCTAAATGGGAAATTACCAAAGAAAATACATGCACTCTTGAAAAAGTGTTAGAAGGCTAGATAATAGTATTCCAATTAATGACATAAACATTAGTTGTTAGTGTTTATCAGGAGGACTGATCTAAGAATAGCCATCCCTCTGTACAGGAACCAAATCCAAACTCCTTTCCATGGCCGGCAAGGCCCTGTGTGTCTCGGCTGCACCTTGGGTCCCTCTGGCGCACAGGCTCCCTTCAACTGACCAAGCTCTTTTTTGCCTCAGAGCTTTTGCTTCCAAGATTATGCTACCGCAGGAACACAGTGCCCCACGCTTCCACCTTCCTCACCACCCACCATCTTCGAAAGATAAGGTCTTCATCCATCAGACCTTAAAGGAATCAGGCAACTCTATCTTAAAATAAGTCACCTTAGGTTTTTCCCGGCTATTATTTTCTATCAGGACACTGTTTCCCCCTTTATCACATTTTGTACTTTTAAAATTTGTTTCTTGCCCATTATGTAGCCATTCCATCAGACTCTATGGTCATGACAGCAAAGACCACATTTGTGTGGTTACCACTGCAGACCTAATACTTGGCATATAGTGGTATAGCAGGTTCTCAATCCATTTGTTTCAATGAATGAATGAAAAAAATGCCAAATACATGGATTTCAAACTGAAGTGTTGAGTTGACTTCAGTGTCCTAACAAGCTTCAATTTCAAATACTATAATGACTTAAACATGGGACCTAGGTTCAAAATCCAGCTGAATTGCTTAGTAGTTATATAGGCTTGAACACTTTACAAGCCCTCTAAGCCTCTTTTTTTTTTCAAAAAGGGACCAAAAATAGCATCTATTTCTCTGAAATGTGAAAAATGAATGACAATATTTCTCCCTCCCTATTTAGCTATTAAGTACTCAACAAATGGTTGATATTATTATTCAGATTAGAATTTCTTTTGTCTCTCATTGAGTATTTATTCTTCTTTCCTGACATAATTTGCTTCACTTAAGGCACAACTTTTATGTTAATGGGGTTACTTTTTAATTTCTCTGTTTTGTAAACAGCGTTATTAAAGTATAATTGGCTTGCCCTTAACTGCACTGAGGTTATTTTTTAAATGTGATCTTAGCTAAAAGGATCTTGTAATAAGGAATGCTGAACAGCAACCTCGTGTATAATAACTTTCCATGTTATACGAATACTGATATGTCCCAATTGAGGAAATCTTTAGGACACATTATGTTTAGATTAAGTGAACAAATATTTAATGGCACCAGTTTGTGCCAGGCAGTGTTCTAGGGGCCAGGTATATATCAGTGAGTAAAATGAACAAGAACCTTGCCCTTCCTGGAGTTGATATACTAGTATTATTTGCTTTAATACAAAAGGATTTGTGATTTTTTGAAATTTTGTGAATTTTTTTAAAAGACATTCTTTTAAATAGTCATTACACATGCTTAAAAAGCAAGGCAATATTCACCTATCACATGAAGTGTGCACTACCTATATAATAAAAGCCTAATATGCAAATTGACCTAACAGTGGAATGACTGGTTGCTATGACACACACTGACCATCAGGGGGCAGACGCTCACACAGGAGCTGCCCCCCTGGTGGTCTGTGCGCTCCCACAGGGGGAGCACCGCTCAACCAGAAGCTGGCCTCACAGCTGGCGAGCACAGCGGTGATGGCAGGAGGTAAGGAACGAGGGCCCCTGGACTGCGAGAAGGATGTCTGACTGCCAGCTTAGGCCCAATCCCCAGGGACTCCCCCCGCCCCCCAAGTGCACAAATGTTGTGCACTGGGTCTCTAGTCTGTAATAAAAGACCACCTCTTTTATTTAAAGTGTACCCAGTAAGGATCTGATACCCAAGTTACAGCTGTTTCATTCCTTACCAGGGTATGCTATGAGACACTTCCTGGCTGCAGCTTCCTCCACTCCTGAAGCTAGCAGTGATAAAAACTACCTTTCCATCTCTCAACCTGTAAAATTCCAGTTCTGAATATAATGTAAGGAGGAAATAAATGCTTAAAGGAAAATGTGAAGGATGATGTAAAGGAAGTAGGGAGATTTTACGTGGCTTCAGAATTCTGAAAGTTAAAAAGAATGTGCTTGGTCAATTAATTCTGTTACTTCTCTTGAACTAGATACTGTTTTATCAAACTGTTGGCCACAACTCATTCGTGGGCCATGAAATCGATTTTGTGAATGGTGATTAACATTTCCCACCCCCCACCACCATCAGAATAGGGGGAAAAAAACATAATACAACACACAGTGTGAATCTTGTTCAAAGAAATGCATTTCATGTATGTATAATATAGTTATATCTGTTTATATACTAAATCATATATTTCTTATTATGAGTCAAAGATAAAAAATACTGCAGAACCTTCATGTCGGGAGATGTAAAAGGGCTGTGGGTCACTGATTGGTGCAAGAGAAAGAAAAAAAGCCAAGTTTTCTAAATCAAATAAAACTCTATAAAAACTTCTCAATGTTAATCAGTTTACAGGTTTTGTTTTAATCATATGAAGGGAGAGTGAGGAGAAAGAAGCATTATGACCAAATACATTCACTTTTAATCAGAAAATTGCTAAGTCAAAACAAACTCTTTTCAACCTCTCTCTGTAAGACATAAAATGTTCTGTTCAGAAATAAAACTAAGGGTATGTTGAGTTTATCTTGGAGTTCAACTCTTAGCTTTCAAGTACTGTAATCGCCCATTAAGGTTTAGCAATCCAAGATCCCCTAGGAGAGTTGATCCTTCCTTTGTAAAATAACATGTGAATACCTAGGGCAAGGATTAGCCTCCTGGTAAAAACAAAACAACAAAACGAAAACATTCCTACCTTCACAGTTGATTAATCCCCAAACACAGGTTTCTTAATTGTTGGCTGGAAATTATTTGCAGTGCCATATAAATATTATTTGAAGTAGGAGCCCCCACTTATATCAGGAAAGTCATTTCTCGCGATAGTAATTCATGCCCTCTGCATGTTATTTATTTACATGGCTTTAAAACAATTCAGATATTTAGGGAACACATTAAACTACAGATTAAGGTGCATTTTTTTCATTTGGACAATCTATCATTCAAAGGCTCACCCCTTACCCTTTTCTACCCAGGGAGATAAAGTTTCAGAACCAGAGAGGCATATTTAATTTCTGTCTGGTTTCTTAGAATTCATCTAAACATGCTTATTGAAATTTCTTGCCATGCAGCATTTTAGCAAGATTCCCCAAATTTATACAAGCTTACAGACGGTAAATACTGCAGGACAAGATTGCTACCAAGTTTTCTTCCTTAGGCAAACAATACCACAGTTGAAATCCCCTATATAAACAATTCTAGTTGGTATGTAAATGACATTAACCTAATAAAAGAGTAAGTATAGCAGTTTTCCTCTAAGTCTTTTAAATAAACAGGAGTGAATATGCAAAAACTGTAAATGCCCCAGGGCACCGGGTCCTTTGAGAGTTAACTTAGGCCATTGATTTATAAGAGGACAAGAGGCCTGCCCATCTCCAAACTAAATGTCACTTTCTAGAAACAACACCCAAACCAGAGCACACACAAAATAGTTTTCTCTTTAAGGCGCTACGTTTTAAAAATTGAGTACGTAAGGAATCCCTATGAGTTACAGGCTGTTAAGACTACCAGATACAGAAGATTTCATGGCTTTTTTGAGACCACTTTCCTATTCCTAAAAAGGAAAGATACCTGCCAAAACTAAATATGACTACTTTTAAACAACTGCCCGATCAAGCCACGAAAAGGAGAGTCATCTAAGCTAATACACAAAATTTCATTTCCTTAGTTAAGCCTCATAGAACATTCTCAGGGTTTGGTACAAAATACTTTGGGGGTGGTGGTGGGGGAGATAAATTGCCACCCTTTTAGCAGATCATTATAGGTGGTGGGTGGGGTGGAGTTTAGGGTGAAATTTTCATCCTGTTCAGCTGCCTTAGAGGTGGCAAAGTAAGCAGATCTCTGGGAAACTAGCTAATTTAATAGACTGGACCTGGTTAGAGAAATTCGAATTTTGATCTTGTTTTAAACATTCTGGGTTTTATCTCTTTTGTTTTAAAGAAAAAGAAATAAGTAATGTTGGTGATTTTAAAGCTGCAATATTGGCTCCCACAAGAATTGGAGGCTTTGACCACAGTTTCCTAGCAAATTGTCTTTTTTTTTCAGAAGAGTTCTTATCACTCCGCATAGTGGTTAAAACATAGATTTGGAATCACATAGGCTTGGGAAGGGTGGGTGTGTAGCGATGTTTTAGCTGTATCCCCATGAACAAATTGCTTAATCTAATCTCTCAACTAAAAAAATGGAATCTTAATCAGTACCTACTAGACAGGGTTGTTATAAGGCTTGAGTAAGATAATGCATCCAAATAAGTGGTAGTAGCTCACAGAAGATGGAAAATCAGAAAATTACCTATGCAAGAGGAAGAGGAGGAAAGGGAAAGGAAAATAGGATGAAGGAAAGTGACAGGGAAAGGAATCCCAGAGAAGGGTGGGGCACGGGGCAGAGATGAGAGGTGAGGAAAAAGAGAGAGCCATAAATATAATAATCAATCACTTCTTTGTAAAGTACTTGGCAAACACATAATCACATATATGAACCTGCTTATAGCCCATGATCCACTATTTTCTCCAGCTTTGTGCAATTGGCCCAAAAAAACAAAACAAACAAACAAACAACCACAGCCATGCTGACTAGGTATCACTTTTAAATTCATGGCATAACTGGCAACTAAAATAAAGAACATTGTGTTTCTGGCATTGATTGATTCCGTTGATCAATTACATAATGAAGAACCTAAGGGTTTCCCATCATTTTTTTCTGCCTGCTTCAAGGCCAAAAGATGGCAACTCCAAGTATGATGTAAACTTAACAATCTCTAATAGAAGAAAAGAAACTCTTCCCTGGAGATCTTTTGGTCAGCACAATAATCTTTCCTAGAAACCACTGAACAATCTTCCCCTTCTTTCTCTCTGGACGAAATGCTATCACTTGATTATATCTTATCCAATCTTTGGTCAGGTGGATGACCCCATCATAACTGGATTAAATCAATTGCGTGTCAAACTCGAAGGGGGCCAAAGCTTTGCCACCCGAAAGCTGCCTTGTTCGATAATGATTTTAAGCTGGTTATTAAGAAACAAAAATGTTTGCCTTAGCCTAATTTGAATTGTGTAGAGTGGGTGGGAGGGCTCCAGGCAGGGGCCTGATCACCCCCACACCCTGACACACCCCACCCACCGGTCCTCTGTTTTCTGAGTTGCCCAGCAAAAATGTGCCTGCCATGTGTGTTCGATTCTTCCTCAATCACCTGTAAATTGCCCACTGTCACTTTTAGAATCTAACATCCCTTACCACCCTTTTCTCCTTTGTCCAAAATGACATATATAACCCATGTTTGCTTTACCATCTTCGGAATTTTCAGGCTTATGTGGATTCCCTGTGCTTACACATTAAAATCTTGTTGTCTCTGTTCCTCTGTCTCTGTCAATTTGATTATTAGCACAACTAGAAGAATTAGAGAAGGTGGAAGGAAAAGTTTTGGGGTTTTTTTTAGCCCCCACACCTCCCTGGAACTGGAATGGGGCTAATTTCCATCAACATACATGTCTATGAGGATGACAAGGGGGTACCTGGAGAATTATATTAGCAGGAGAGAATTATATACTGGATTTCAAAATTGCTCTGGATCAGTCATTCTTGTGTGACTCCCATTACTTCACCTTTTTGAATAGGAGGGTCTGTTTAGCAGTTATCTTATGCCTATCCTACCATTATGTGTGTGGAGGAAGATAATTTGTCTCTTTGGTGCACAGGTCTTCTGATCACGAGCTGCACTCAAGGAGCTGTACTTATAAAACTACATTTGAGAGGTCTCAGTTGTACCTGAACTTGATTTATATCATGAGATTCTGAACTTTGAGGTGATACTGTAATGGAATAAGACTTTGGGAGGACGTGAGTACATTTGGCATGTGGGAGTAAGATGAATCTTAGGGGACAAGAGGGTGGATTGTGGTGGACAGCCTCCAAGATAGCCCCACTGATTCCCACCTTCTGGTATCCATAGTTATGTAGTATACTCCTACATTGCATCAGCGTTGTTCTGTGATACCAACAAACTTAGAACTGATTGCATGAGGCTAAGTCTTAAAAGACACTGTGGCTCTGTCTAACTTTTTCTTTTATGTCATTTTCCCTGGGGAGCCAGCTGCCATGTCATAAGGACACTTATGCAGTCCTATGGAGAGGCCTACCTGGCAAGGAACTGAGGCCTCCTGTGACAGACACCTGAGTGAGCCCTGTCAAGTCTTCACATGAATGCAGCCCCAGTCAGCGGCTTGTCTGCAGCCTCATGAGAGATACTGAGCAAGAACCACCAAGCTATGCCCCTTCTGAATCCTGACCCATGGAAACTATGAGAAAATGAGCATTTCTTATTTTAAGCTGTTAAATTTTGGAATAATGTAGTAATAAATAAAAGTTAGAAGTAGTTATTAAAAATTCTATATCAATTTTTTCCTAAAGATGGCTTGCTCTGAGAGGCTCTCAGAATTGGTTATCAAAGTTATCTTTTAAAAGAAAATAGGACAAAATGGTTGACATATATCTTCATCCCATAAAAGAGCAAAGTATCAAACTGTGCAGTAATGACAAGGCAATAAAGATCTCTGTTTGTTCTCTGTACATCATCTTTCATAATTCAAATTTAATATTAAATTATAGGGGCATTTAATCAATATGGCCCCACCTAAAGGTTTAATTCAGTTGTGGGTGCCAGTAAGAAAGCTACTGGGGATGAGGAAGCAAAGGAAGGGGCAGGTGAAAAGAAAGATGGCATTACATAGCAGTGCAATGTCGTGATTAAGAGCATGGGCTCGTAAGCCAAACTACACTCGATAGTATAGGCCCTCCTCCCTCAAAAGCTTGCTGTAAGGATTAAATAAACACATGTCAATTAAATAGAAGAGCCCCTGGCACATAGCAAGTGCTTAATAAATAACTTTCTCCATCCTGGGGATGTCGATGGGATGGGAATGCACAGATGTATTTTGGATCACAAATAAGATTGAGTCACAATGTCACTTGGCAGGCTATGCTGCTTCAATTTCCCTTCAGAGCCCTTCAGGAGAGTGCAAAGGCAGGCCCTGATCTAACGTTGAGGTTATTAAAACTGCAGTAGGTGGCACCTATATCTGCTTCAAGCACTTCCCTATGCATCAGCAGAAAACCTGATGGGCAGCTTCTGAGTGTGCTCTCAATGTGTTGAACGTTCTGTACACTATGTACAGGGTGACCAAATAATTTATTATCCAAGCTCCAACATTTCTGAGAATAAAATAGGCCCTCGATATGATTATACTTAAAACGGAAGCTTAAACTGGGACATTGCAACTAACAATGAATATTTGCTCGTTGTGACTGTGGCAGAAGTTCATAGAAAGAGGCAATACACATATTCTAGTGAAATCAAACAATGACATTTTCCAACAATGCACAGAATGAAGAAATGCTCTCTACTCCCAATAATTGCCTCTTCAGAATTTGAACACCAATCTATTTATGCTTAAATAATTCCTCAGAGGTGGCCAAACCCTTATATCTATATGAAAATTACACATAATACAAGTATATCTCAGAAACACCTGACCTTGTTGACTATTCAAAACTCCCTCTTTGATTTCCATGTTAGTACTTGCTCCCAATTTAAGCTTTATTTTTTCACTTTCTTTTATAAGCTTCTTCTTCTTCTTCTTTCTCCTGCCTCTGATAGTTCCTTGGCCTTTTTCTCATCCCACACACTCTCATTGCTTGAACTATCATACTTGAACGTCAATGACTCCCAAATCTTTATTTCCTGACTTCTCTCTCAAGCTCTAGACTTGAGCTATCCAATATGATAGCCATTAGCCATATGTGGCCATGGAGCACTTGAAATGTGGCTAGTTCAAATTGAGATGGCTGTAAGGATTAAATATACCATATTTCAAAGTTAAAAAAAAAAGTGAATGGAAAAATATCTCAGTAATTTTTATATACATTGCATGCCGAGGTGACAATATTTTTAGGTATATTGGATTAATAAAACATACTTAAAATCAATTTATCTGTTTCTGTTTACTTTTTTAAATGTAACTATTAGACATCTAAAGTACTGTATACACATGGCTCACATTTGTGACTCACATTCAACAGCACTGCTCTAGTCTCTTACCTCTTACGAATTAGTTCTATTCAAAATTTCTACCAGTGCCTCAAATTCAGTATGTGCACAACTGAAGCCATCACCTTCTCCTCTCAGTCCATTCTCCACACTGAATATTGAGTGATATGGCTAAAAACATATCCAGTCACATCACTTTCCTGCTCAAAATTCTGCTATAGTCCCTTTCAGGAAAAAAGTAATAGTCTAAACCTCTCAATCTCTACCTTCAAGGGCTTACAATGTCTGCCTCTCTCACTCTAAACCAAAGACTCCTAGAAAGCTGGGACTATGTCTCTCAATCAGAAAACACAAAAGGCATTGCAAAGGCATGATTCATTTTTAAAATGTTGCGGGGAGCGTGATCCTTAGATGTGTCAAACCCTATTTTAAGTGTTTCGGGTATACTTCCTCTTTACAACAACCCCATAAGGAAGGTAATATTATTCCCATTTACAGATGAAGAGAGTCTACGAAATTTGCCTAAGGTCACACGACTGATATATGATGGGGTTCACAGTGTGTCCTGGGACCAGAAGATAGTCCATGGAGCTGAAGCATGGAGGGCAAATGGGACTAGAAGGAAAGTTAGAGCCAGATCACGGACATCTGAAATATTTTCTTAAAGAGTTTGGGTTTTCCTCTATAAACAATGAGGTTTTTGATATGGGAAGTGACTGGCATGCTATGACTGATGTTTAAGGAGATAACTTGGTAGTCATGTGGATGACTAGGGAAAG
>NW_006297573.1:1474108-1477841 GCF_000327345.1 Myotis davidii
GAAACTTTCCTACCATTTCCTTCAGTCTCCCAATTTTCATATCTGGGAGTTATTGCAAACTTCCCTCTTACGAGTCAGACACTTAATTCTATCAATTTCTCCTCCTAAATCCTTCTCCATTTCATCCCACTTCCCTGGTCCGACTGCCAATAAGTGCCACCTTCCTCACCTCTTACTGAGATAACTGAACCTCTTTACTACCTTCAGGTTATTCTTCACATGCCCCCAACAAATCATTCCAAATTTTTATTTTGATCATGCCAATCATAAATTAAAAACCCTGTCATGGTTTCTTATCACTTTCTGGCTCTTTAGCCCATATGCAAGAATCTTCAGGATTTCACTTTTGTCTACCTCTTCAGTATTAACTCCAGCCACTTCCACACCTCTTGTTCCAATCATATTAAACTATATGCTGCTCCTCATGTCGTGCATACCTCTATTTCTGCTCATACTGTGTTCTCTGCCTAGAACTCTGTTCCTCTCTTCATTCACCTGACTGCAGTTACTCATCATTCAAGATGGCTCAGGCATTACTTCCTTGGGGAAGCCTTCTTTCCCACTCCTTCTCTCTTCCAGGCAGTTAGATATGTTTACTCTGCACCCATGTAACATTCTATGATACGTATCTCTAATTCATCACACTACATTTTAATTACAGACTTTCTAGGAATCAGTCACCCATCAGAGTGGGGCTGTGTCTTACTGATTCAGTTATTGAAGCAATATTTATTGAGCATCTCCCCACCAACACCCCCGGTGCTTGGCTGGAGGCTAGGAATACAACAATGAACAAAACAGTTCAAAATTCCTTGTGGAGTTACATTCTAAAGGTAGAGCCTACCTTCTTATTTACACTTGATTCCAGTGCCTGGCCCTTGATGAACTAATGTGACAAGGTTAGAAACATAGTTGGGTCCACCACCCAGTCTTTTCAATAATCTCTCCCTGTTGGTCTCCTCCCTAGGATCTTCACCTTTTATCTATGTTTCCTTTACATTTTCTCCCATGTGTTAGTCAAAACACTTCAATGTAGCCCAGCTGGTGTGGCTCACTGGTTGAATATCAACCCATGAACCAAGAGGTCACCAGTTAAGATTCCTCCATTCCCAGTCAGGGCACATGCCTGGGTTGCAGGCTAAATTCCCCTGGGCGGTGGTGGGATGAGGGGGGGTCGGGGGTGGTGGTGGTGGTGGTGGTGGTGGTGTGCAGGAAGCGACAATCAATTATGTTTCTCATTGATGTTGCTATGTCTCTATCCGTCTCCCTTCCTCTCTCTCTAAAATATATATATATAAATTTAAAAAACCCACACTTCTGGGTAACCTAAAGGGGGTCATACTAGATCTGGACTAAATTTCTCAGCAAAGTTCTATTTTTAATTACTTATTTTTTGTTGTTGTTAATCCTCAAGGATATTTTTCTATTGATTTTTTTTTTTTTGAGAGAGAGAGGGAAAGACAGAGAGAAACATCAATGTGAGAGAAACACATCAATTGGTTGCCTTCAACAGGATTGCCAGGTCTGGGGAGGAGCCTGCAACCAAGGTAAGTGCCCTTGACTGTAATTGAATCCGGGAACTTTGATACACAAGCCAATGCTCTAACCACTGAGCCAAACCAGCTAGGGCCAGAGTTCTAGTTTTATACTGTAACTTCTCCCTTTTCCAATTTTCATCTGTTTCTTTGTCACACTATTCCCCATTTCCCTTGAGTATCCTTTGACTGTCCAGAAGTACAACTAGGTACAATTAGGTACTTTGTTTTCCAAAAATATCCTAGGTTTTAATTTACTTCTCCCTAATCTTTCCTGGACACCCCTAAAGCCAGAGCTAGCTGGTCAGGATTCCCTTATGTAGTAGACAGCATCACACTTTCTCATTCCCACCCATGAGGTCCTCCTTGGTGTTTTCTCTATCATAGTGCTTATCACTCTGGAACTTGAGTTTAGTTCTTCTTTTCCTCCCTAGCACTATCTAGAGTCCAGAACTGTTTAACAAAGTTTAAATAAAAGGATAAATCAGTAAATGAATATATATCTCAGGAGTCCTACGGGGAGACCGGGAGTTCAATTGCTCGCTATGATTTGCACTGACCACTCGCTATGATTTGCACTGCCATTCAGGGGGCAGTCCAGAATGAAGGAAGGCCCTGGCTGGCAGTCGGAAAGCCCTGATTAGCCCTGATCACTGGCTAGGCCTAGGGACCCTACTTGTGCACAAATTTCGTGCCCCGGGCCTCTGGGGTGTGTGTGTGTGTGTGTGTGTGTGTGTGTGTTGTGTGTGTGTGTGTGTGTGTGTACATGAATATTACGTCCTCCTCATTGCATGCATTGCAGGTAGATCTACAAAGAGCCAGGCCTTTGTCTGGGTGGCTCTATTGGTTGGAGCATCATCCTGTACAACGGCTCTGGGTTCGATTCCCAGTCAGTGCACATACCTCCCCTACTGGAGGCAACCTAAAGATGTTCTCTTTCTCTCTCTCCCTCCCTCCTTCCCTTTTCCCTCCTCCCCTCTTCTTCTCTCTCTAAAAATTAATAAATATATTCTAGGGTGAGGATTAAAAAAAAAAAAGACAGCTGGAAATACCCACATGGGACCCAAGGTTAAGGTAGTCCTTTCTTTAAAAGTATCAGAAAGAGGAAATTTTTAATTTGAAACGTATGTTTCAATAACCCAGGTCATGCCACACCTGCGTGCGTATCTTTAGTACATGGCGTTTACATGGTTTGTAAATTAAGTTTGACCTTCTGAATGAATACAGTGTGTATACAATGGTGTTTCTGTATGTTATCCAAGTGGGTCCTTTCCCCAGGATGTGACTGAGCCAATGGCATGGTTTTCTCCAGATTTTACCAAGAGAAGACTGGGCTGGAACTGAGGAATCAACTTACTATTCAAATTTAAGATTCCTGTTGGGTGTGTTTGGGAGTAGGGAGGAGAATGGATTCCTGAATTAATACAAAAAGCATAAACTTTCTGAAGGGCAGAGTTGTAAGAGGTCACCTGGATACTCGGGGTCATAAATAAGTAGGAAATGGACCCAATACTTCACGCTGAGAATCCCCTGGGACCTAATCCTCCTCCTTACACCCCCATCACCGCCCCAAGACAGAACCTCTGCGCAGTACAGACGTGGGCGCGGTAGCTACTGCTCCTAGGACTGGACCTCTCGACCTCTCCCTTCCCAGCCAAGCTCGGGACACGTCCAAGCTTCTTAAGCAGGGATTTTCCAACCTGCCCCTGGGGAACTGCCCCTAGGCAAGGCGGACCAGCCCGAGCTGCGATGTGGAGAATTCGATGTCCGAGCGTCCAGGGAGGAGGAGTGTATCAAGTTAAATATAACCGCTCGAATGGAATGGCGCTAAAAATAAGGCAACAGCTGGCAGGTCCACAGCCAGGTCCCGGGAAGGGCGGGGTCTGAGGGATCTGGTGCAGAAAGGCCGCTGCCCGTCCCTGTGGCCCAGGGGCGAGGAGGCAGCAGCATCCGCGGGCCTGGGCTGGAAGACCAGCGAGGTGGGCCCCGAGCTGTCCAGCGCCCGAGAGGCCTCCACCTGAGCGGGTCCTGGAGACGGGACTCAGGGTCGCTCGGTGGCCGAGGGGGAACTTTGCAAAGGAATCAGAAACGCGGGCGAACTTGCCTGGACGTGACAAGATGTAAGGGCTGGACGCAGAGGGAGCCCAGCCTGCGGGGAGGCCCCGGCGTCGCCCGAGGTCGGAGTGCGGGGGGGGCCC
>NW_006297573.1:1478115-1480730 GCF_000327345.1 Myotis davidii
TCCCGCGGCCCTTCTTGCCCCCTGGCGCGCGGGAGAGGCCGTGGCGGACAGCGGCCCGCAAGCCACTTGGAGGCTTTTGTTGCTCCTCCCCGGGCTGAAAGGGGGTTTTGTGATGCGGGACAGATAAAAATGAGCAGCATCATATTGTTTGACAGAGTGATCCCATATGATGAAGTGTCGGCTCGGAAGGGGGTGAAAATGCTGAATTCCTAAAAACCCAACCCTCGGCTCCTCCGCCGGCAGCCCGTAGCCTGGAGGGACCCAGCGGACAGCCGGGCCGCGCCGCCTCGCACCAAACCGTGTCGGAAAGATGCGAGCTTTCAATGCCAAGTCATTTTTAAGCCCCAATCTTGCCTGAGACCTTTCTCCTCGAGGATGAAAAGAACAATTTTCTAGAGAAAGGCTCGTTTTGATTAAATCTGACATGCTGCTGATAACTCCATGCTAATGTGAAATAATTAACATAATAGCCATAATTAAAAGCACGCTAACAATACCATAAATTTATCACACAATTTTACTAGCTTTCTGCCCCTAACTGCTCTCTCATCGTTAATTAAACGTGTTGCCTTTTACAGAATGGATGTTTATACATTTCCAATATAAATAAATTCAAACCCATCCTCTCTCTCTCCTCTCTCTCTCTCCTCCTTTCCCTTTGGTCTCTGGCCATTCACCGGAACTTCTTGGCAGGGGCCCTGAGTGGCAGACACCTTGAAAATAAATGAAGTTTTGAGATGCAAATCTAAACAAGAACATTAAATTAGTCTTTTCTCCCCCACCCCGAAGAGATCTGGAGAGGTATACAAAGCTGGTGGGGAGTGAGCTGAAAATCCCACTGACGTGAAAATAGAAATAATCTGGGTGGGTTGGGGATCTGGGTATCAGCTCAGCCCTTCCCACCTCCCTCGGTGGCGGCCACCCAGGCAGACGCTGATCGTAGCTAAACAAACCTATGAAGATTGTCAAGAAGGAGCCGACTTCGGTTTTGGGGGGGACAGGAAGCGGGGTACATTCCAAATGGGCTCCACCCACGTCTTGTTTCCTCTGCTATAGAGGGTGGCTCCTCTCGGTGGCAGACGCGCCCCTCAGTGCGCAGAACCTGGTCCCATCTCCCGGATTCTAAGAAAAGCGCAGCCGTGTGAGGGCACGATTCTATCTCACTTTCGTCCAACGATTTATTCAAGCCATTGGCATAGTCTCTGACCTCGAGGAGGAGGAACGGGACACCTGAGTTTCCTCCCTCCTGGCCAGCGTTAGGTGGGCCATTCCCGCCTCCAGCACTCTGGCCGTGCCCCTCCTTTGTGTTGACCACTTACGAATCCAAACGGAGTTACAATTAATTTCCCCTTCAGCGTCATAAATTGTTTCACTTCTCCCCTCTCCATTTCATCCCGGAGAACGCACACAAAATCTCCCCTCCCCCGAGGTGTCTCAATTTCCTTCCAATCGATCCGGACTTCACGTTTCTGTTTCCTGTAGCTAGAGCCCTGGCCCCCTCCATCCCCATCGCCAACCCCGTCCCCGACGGCCCCCCGTCCAGGTGGCCACCACCCAGCTGGATACCATGGACTCTGCCCGTCCCAAGAGAAACCTCATGCCTTTCTCCTTTGGCTGAGCCGTTTCAAACATTTGAACAGGTGAGACAGCTCGCTTCCATCTTCTTTAAATCCCTCCTGGGAAGTTTGCTTGTGGCCCAAGTAGTTACTCCCAGAGTATGTGTGTGCACTCCTCACGCTCTCTCCCCCAGTAACTCAGAAAATATTTATCGACATTTCACCCTCTCCCCAATATTTCCATTCCCTCTATCACATTTTTCTTCTCCCACTATTATGTCACTTTCTCTCTGTATCTGTCTCGCTTCTTTCATCTCACTTTACCCTAAGTTTGGCGGTAACTGACGACTTGTGGGCATTTAGCTGCAACATGCAATTATTTAGCAAACAGGATTTACTGAGCCTGGAATGTAGTCGGCCTAGGGCAGGACCCTGCTCAATGTCAGGCTCCCGCCCAGGCCCTTCCCTTCGCCTCCTTTCCTCCCCGGAGGTTGCGGGCTGGCGCTACTGTCCTCCCGGAAGGAGGGAAGCCGCGGCCGGTTTCCCAGCCGAGAGTGGCAGCGGGAAAGCAATCGATATTGAGCGGATGGGCCGGTGCAGGCGCCAAACGTAGAGGCTGCAGCCCGTCGGCGCCCCTCGGCCCTGCGCGCCCTCCCGCGGCAGCGTCCCAACCATCAAGCCCACAATTGAAACGTTTCCAAAATGGGCTATTTGTTTGCTCCCAATAAATCGATCGGCAGAGATTAAGAAATCGATGTGGCCTGGGTGGGCGAGTCACCAGCGGTGAGGGAAAGGCGCTTTCGCACTGCGCCCAAGGGGAAGTATTTTACATTGGTGGGTACAGGCTCCTTAACAGTTCACATTCATAGCACAGAGGGATGGTGTGCAGGAGGACAAGGGAGCAATGAGGGGCTGGGGTCTCATGCTCTGATGGGGTGTTGTGCCCTGAGGAGTCGGGAAAAGGGGGTTACTATGACATTCCAAAGGTCTGTTATCAGGACAGTAGACAGGCTCAGTTGAGGTAAAGGTTGACCTTTGTCTGGAAAGATACTGGCCTAG
>NW_006297573.1:1481928-1484880 GCF_000327345.1 Myotis davidii
TGGAGCTGGAGCCCTGGCCCCCTCCATCCCCATCGCCAACCCCGTCCCCGACGGCCCCCCGTCCAGGTGGCCACCACCCAGCTGGATACCATGGACTCTGCCCGTCCCAAGAGAAACCTCATGCCTTTCTCCTTTGGCTGAGCCGTTTCAAACATTTGAACAGGTGAGACAGCTCGCTTCCATCTTCTTTAAATCCCTCCTGGGAAGTTTGCTTGTGGCCCAAGTAGTTACTCCCAGAGTATGTGTGTGCACTCCTCACGCTCTCTCCCCCAGTAACTCAGAAAATATTTATCGACATTTCACCCTCTCCCCAATATTTCCATTCCCTCTATCACATTTTTCTTCTCCCACTATTATGTCACTTTCTCTCTGTATCTGTCTCGCTTCTTTCATCTCACTTTACCCTAAGTTTGGCGGTAACTGACGACTTGTGGGCATTTAGCTGCAACATGCAATTATTTAGCAAACAGGATTTACTGAGCCTGGAATGTAGTCGGCCTAGGGCAGGACCCTGCTCAATGTCAGGCTCCCGCCCAGGCCCTTCCCTTCGCCTCCTTTCCTCCCCGGAGGTTGCGGGCTGGCGCTACTGTCCTCCCGGAAGGAGGGAAGCCGCGGCCGGTTTCCCAGCCGAGAGTGGCAGCGGGAAAGCAATCGATATTGAGCGGATGGGCCGGTGCAGGCGCCAAACGTAGAGGCTGCAGCCCGTCGGTCCTGCACGTCTCATCATTTAGCTAATCGAGTCGAAAAGTTTCTGTAAGGGCCGGACCCAGCATCAGATGGTAACACTGATTGAACAAGAGATTAGCACAATAGATCTCTAACCGAGGGGAAGCGTTGCTTTTCACGGTACGCACCGTAATTAATGGTATGAATCAATTAATTTGACTTTTATTGTGTCGAAGGAAAAAAGCGCAACAAATGGAACTGGCGGCTGGGAGTTGTTCAGCCCCCGCTTTCCCCCAGGGAGGTTACAAAGAGGCACCGGGGAATGGACGGTTCCGTCTCGGTCTTGGCCGGGGAGGTGAGAGGCAGCGACCAGCATCGCCCAGGGAATCCTGCGAGCCAGCCCGGGCGGGACAGCGGAATCCAAATTAGGCTCATTGAGACGCAACCTCCAGAAGACTGCGGAGGGCGGCCCCCGAAGCCGCCACCCTCCCGTGCGCGCACACACACACGTGCACTGGTTCGCGCCGGCCCAGCCTCCTAGGCGCACGGTGGCTTGCGCTGCGGCGGCCCCAGCCAACCACTGGGGCTGGGTACCGCCGCCGATGAAAAGGAATTCCTGAATTTGTAAATTTCGGTTTTCTTTTTTGTCCTCCCGAGCTTCCTGTTGTGGTGTTTGGGTTACTCGGACAGTTGCAGCCACGACCCCTGCATCTGTGGGTAGTGGGCAGCCAGCTCACACTCTGGCCGTTTTCGCGGGAGGCTGTTCAGAAGGCATTGTAAACGGTTCGAAAGCCTGCGGGCCACACAGCTGTGCAGCTGGGAAGTCAACGCAAGAGAAGCATTTTAGAGTCAGGTGCAACCGGGGGGTCAATTCAGGTACAGGAAAACTTGGATGGAGCAACGCCCCCACTTCCCCCCAGCCCCAACCTGGGAAGTCCTGCGAAGTGGGGAGCCAATGGGTTAGTGTTACAAATCCAGGAAATTATCGAATGGAGATGAGAGTCAATCTGTGTGATAAACTGCCAATAATGAAGTAAGTTTACTGATTGGGGTGGGGTGGGTGTCTAGGCCAAGGAAAGAGAGGGGGTCCTCGGTGAGCGAGACAGATGGAGGGAATCAGAATACCACTGTCCACCAGGAATTTAATCGGTTTCCTAGTGTGTCCTGTAAATATTTCACTAATTATTTGTCCTCAGACCTCCTCCCCTTTTGCTCTTAGCTCTGATGAGGCCGGCGTTCCCCTCTCAGGCCTTAGCGGACAGGCTGGGTTGGTTTCCAGGAGCCCACCACACCCCGCAAGCTATGAGACGGCCTAAAAATGCAGGAGGGAAGAGGTGGCGCGTCGCGGATTCACCGCTCAGAAGCACTATTCGGAAGTGCCAGGTCCATGCGCCCCAAGTAACTCCCCGTGGAAGTTACCATCACTCCTACCATCACTGTCTTTCCTTGCCAAGGACACTCGGCATGCACGGTCTGCATCCTCCACCTGTCCTGCTGCCGACTGCCGAGGAAGTTACGTCTTGGAAGGTTTCTCTAAGTCTTAAGAGGAAAGAATCCGCGTTAGTTAGCAGCAACTGAGAGCCTAGCCCTCCGTCAAGCCCCAGGCCACCCCCGCTCCCAGGAGGCTGGGCCCAGCCAGCGGGGAAGTCACACCACGGGCTCCCGGGCCGTCTAGTGCCGTCCTAGCCCGGACGCGGCATCTAATCTAAAGGCCCAAAGTCTCTTCCCAGCCCGACTCAACTTACCCAGGCCGCTGCCAATCCCGGCTCCTTCCCGGCACTTCATTTCCGATTTTTTCCCCCCACATGCTAAGTTGTTTAACAACTCCGGAGCAGCTAGTTATGGCTTCTTTATTTATAGGTTCCCTGTTATTTTACGTCGTTTTTATTTCACTCGGCAACTATTCTAATAGATTAATCAATAGCCATTTTCTGACCTTCGGGAACCCCAGCTGAGGCTGTCTGGACGCGGGAAAAAATACATATATATATGAACATGCCAACAACGAGAAGGCAAAGCCAAGCCGGCGGTCAGGGTTTTGGGGAGGGGAGAAGGGGAGAGCGTCCCCTGGGTAGATGTTTCCACTGAATAAGCCCTGAGACAGGAGGAGGGGTCTGAAGTCTAATTTGCAAAACGGAGCCGAGTGTGCAGCCCTTACTCTTTAAAGCAAAAAAGAATAAAAACAAAACAGACTAAGTTTTTCTTTTAAAAGGGAGGGGTGGGAATCTTGTTTTTATGCTTCCCAGTCCCTGCCAAGGAGTGCCGCTATAAGCGGGGGAGGGGGGA
>NW_006297573.1:1484936-1485167 GCF_000327345.1 Myotis davidii
TCCCTCTTCCCTTTGTTGACAAAATTCCCCTGCCAACTTGAGTTTGGCCGGCTCAGCCGTGGCCCTGACGTCACACGTGGTCACGTGGCTCCGCCTCCCGCTGGATCTTTAAGTAGAAAGTAATCTATCAGGCCAGTCCTTAAAACGCGACTTTCGACTACGGGGGCTTCGGTGTCCCTGCACCCCCTCCCCTCGTTGCCCCAGTCTGCGCCCTCCCGAGCTGCTCAGCGC
>NW_006297573.1:1485821-1486126 GCF_000327345.1 Myotis davidii
AGAAGCTGACCCTGAGCGGCATCTGCGAGTTCATCAGCAACCGCTTCCCCTACTACCGGGAGAAGTTCCCCGCCTGGCAGAACAGCATCCGCCACAACCTCTCGCTCAACGACTGCTTCGTCAAGATCCCCCGCGAGCCGGGCAACCCGGGCAAGGGCAACTACTGGACCCTGGACCCGCAGTCCGAGGACATGTTCGACAACGGCAGCTTCCTGCGGCGCCGGAAACGCTTTAAGCGCCACCAGCAGGAGCACCTGCGCGAGCAGACCGCTCTCATGATGCAGAGCTTTGGCGCCTACAGCCTG
>NW_006297573.1:1486657-1493532 GCF_000327345.1 Myotis davidii
GCGCCCCGCCCTGGTCCCGGCCCCCCTGCCCAATCCCAGACTCTGCCTTTCCTCCATTTCCTGCCCCCGACCCCTCAGCGCCGACCTCCGCAGCCTCCACCCTCTTATGCACACCTTGGCTGGCGGACCAAACTCTGCGCGCGCCCGCCGGGAATAGCTTTCCATACAGGTAAAAGCGAAAACTTCAATTTTCCAAAAATGTTCCCTGACGGCATCTGCTCTCAGTACCGTGGGGAAGGGAGGGAAATTCTTTGTACATATTTGTATAAAAATTATTGACTTTCCTTTTGGGGTTTTTATTTTTTTAAGAAAAAAAGAAACAAATTCAGTAGATTTAGAGCTCTGAACTTTCATTTTTTTTGAAGGTTCACTCTCCACAGTTTTATGTGAGAAAAATGTATAGAGACGTTGGGAGATTTTAAATGTAAAAGAATTTTCAAAAGGCAAGAAGTGTCATTCTATTATAAAAGTCTGTTTATATATGAATGAATATATATGGTATTCTAAATGTTATTCCATCGTGTTGTACACAACTTTGTAAATAAATTTTTAAAACGCTCAGCCTAGTGTTTCATTTAGGTATCTGAAGTAAATGATGAGATTTAAAAATATTTGTATTTCATCTTTACCAGAAATTCGAGGAGTTTGCTAATTCATAATTTGTTTTAAGAAAAGTTTAATTGAACAAGGAAAAGAATATGCTAATTTAAATCATAGTAATATTTTTATTTTAGTTTTTACATAAAACCCGGATGTGGGGCATGATCTTGTTCATATCAATCCATTAAATCTAAATGACCAGAAATGTCCGTAGATAAAATAACCTGCTACTTTAAAAGAAAAAGAAAGAAAAACAAACCTTAGTCTCAACAATTACATCTTTTTTTAATTAAAAAATACCGACATATTTTGCACAATGAAAATTTCTGAAATGCAGATCTTGGTCATTAATATTATCCTCTCACACGAATATAAATTCCAGACATAGCCCTCATTTTAGTATTTAAATCTTTAGTTTTTGAAATGTCTTATTTTCATGGCTCAAGTGGAAGTGGTAAATAAACCCAGCTGATTTTTTAAAGTGTATATTATGGCATTTTGAATTTTGCAGTGGAATTGTATTTTATTAACCTGATAGGTAATATATAGTTTTATTCTTAAATAATGTTTTCAAATAAGATACCTCTTTTCTATGGCAATCCACAACATAATTTCAATTTCTGAACGGTTTCTTTGGATGCCTCCCCACCCTCCAACCCACAGTTTTCCTGAAGGCCAAGGAATAGTGTGGCCTTAATATCCTTTTAAAAACAGGTGCACATCACCCCCTCCCCCCCTTTTTTTTTCTTAAAAAAATGCGTATACTTAGTGTGAAATTTGAGATCATAGGGCAGGAATGTGAAGATGTCCTAGATTTTTTTTTTCCTCCTAGATTATTTTAATGTGCATTTCTGCTGTTGCAACCTTAAAAGTATTAAGGTACAAATGTAACATCTAGATTCGGGAGGCCGGCTCCCACCACCACTACCATATCCTCAAACGGCATCAATTCTAATTATTTTGTAATTAATTTAGGTGTTACAATTACTTATGCGAAATCTCTTTTCAAAGCTGGAGCGGGTAGCGGTTTTGTCAGCTCAGCCCTAGGTTCCTCCTTTTGCAGAACACGGCCACGATCTCTGCCGCTGGCGCCCACCTTGCCTCCTGGTAGCAGAGATGCCTCGGGGCTTCAGATCCGAGCCTTATTTCTTTGCAGACGGCGTGGACCGAGCCGCGTTGAAAGACCCTCACAAATACCGAATCTGTTTTCCTGGTCAATGGTAAACATTATTGCGTCTCAGTAAACATTCCTTCTGGATCAGGGTCCTAAAATAAAACAGGCTGCCGGGAGTGAAATAGTTCAACTTGACACACAAGAACCAGATAACCGCCGCGGAGCCACGGTAACCTTCGAGGAGAAGAGATTATGGGCCACACCGTCTCCGGGCGGGTCCCTTCTAATCTCCTTTTACAAGGAAAACTAAACGGATCTAAATCTGTTTGTGTGTTACAGCTATAAAAGTAACAAGTTGTTTCACAGTTGTGTCTGGCTAATCGGTTTTTACACAAACAGCAAATGGTACATGATTTGTGCAAACACATAGAGGTTATTTCTAAATATAGCTGACACTCCTGGGAAAAGGGAAAGGCAGGGCTTCTTGCATTCACTTTTAGCCTCAAGAAGCTGCTGATCCAAGGCTTCTAAATGACATTGGATAACAGGGGCCTCATTCCATCCCTGATCCTTTGTTACTTATAAAATTACTCGCTCATATTTCCGCGCATAGCAGCAATACCGGCCGAGCCTGCGCCCGCAGCTTGACACTCAGCCACAAGCCGCCGCTTAAGATCCGAATGGCTTTTTCCAGCGATGCCTTGGCGGTGGGGTGTAAAGGAGAGAACCGCTGACAACTTCCAGCCTCTTAACCTTGAACTAGCTTAGAGATGGTCCCCCCCTTCCTTTATTTCTTGGAGGGTAGGAGACTCAGATCCAAACCCCCAAACCGGCAGTGCCTGTTTAAAGTCCTGGCGGATGTCTGGGAGACCCCTCTGAAAAGCTCTTTTTGTTTTAAGCTTGGTAAACCACAAAGGTTCAGAACGGAAGGGAAAATGCAAATAGATATAATGAACGCTATCATTGGGTGGGGGAGGGCTTGAAACTCATATTTGGTGTGACCGAACCTGCGCACCAGCGACGAAAGGCACTACAATTCCCTTAAATTGAGATTTAAAGGCAACACTACTGACACCGCTTTTTATTCCACGTAGTGAGGTTTATTTGTAAAAAAAAAAAAAAGGTGGGGGGAAGCGGGTTGATTTTTATGGGGAGGATTTTAGCGTTCGGCTACACACGGGTTTGCACTCCCTCCGACACTTATTTCTAGAAAGTCAATCCAGTTCCGAGGTCTAAGATCCTTAGAGCATCCCAGGGCGGAGTCCCTGAGTGGGGCCCCCCCGCACGCAGCCCCTTTGGGGAATGGAGAGTGGATCCCGAGGTCCAAGAAAATGCGAACAAGCGAAATGCATGCATGGGCTGGACAGGGCTCTCGCTGCAATGGCGCACGTGGCCTGTAGGGGGAGACGAGCAGGCGGAAAACTTCCCCATTTGTCTCCGAGGGTCCAGCCTCAGCCCTCGGAGGCCTCTCAGACTCGGAGCACACTGACACCTTTGCTCATCTTCCGGGCCTGGGCCACCCAGGTCAAATATCAAAGAAGCTGTTTTCCTTGGCCTGTCTCCTAGAAGGGACAGAGTCCCGAAGGGGGTTCGTCCTAAAGATTGGGAAGCAATAAGATTTAGTGATGAGGAAACACTGACTTGGAAGCAATTAAGAATTATATTTGAGGTTATTTATTTTGCGTGGTTTATAGAAAGAGCCTTGGCAGTAAGGGGAACATGAACGGTTGGGGTGTGTGTGTTTGGGGGTGGGGTCATTTTACCGTGGGCTCCTTGTGATCTGGAAAAAAGCTAGATCCAGAGCCAGGCGTCCATCGGACCATCCCCACCTGTATCTGTGATGGTGGCAAACTGCAGCATTAACTAGTGAGTGGACTCCTCCTCCCTGGGGGCTAGGAGGTTGGTGAGGAGGTTGGAAAGGCATTCTCAGAGTTTCCAGGCTGTGCCATGGGTCTATGTGCGCCTATTTCATGGGAGGGAATGACAGGAAGCAGTGGAATCAAAGAGGCCTTGCACAGGGGGTCCGGATCAGGGATTGGGCATTTCCTGACTGTGACCTTGGACACAATGCTTGGTTTCTTTCTCTCCATTTCCTTGCCTCTACAATGACAACGAGGAGTCTGCTTGCGGTTTGGGCTTGCAGAATTAGGCGAGTCGGTATCAGTGGGAAATATTTTATAAACTGGTAAGAGGTAAAGGCACTTGAGATTTTTGTTTTTGTTTTTATGGTTTCTGGGCAGAGAAACAACTCTGTTCAAACACCTGCAGTGATTGGCTTGGTTTTGAACAATTCAATTGTAGGTGTGAAAAGCATGTTTTTCTAAGAGGTCGCAGGACTTATTCTAGCCTCCTGCCTCGTGAAAGGATGGAGCAGAAGAGGCTGGTCAGAGGGAGGTTTAAAACTCTCCTCCTGGTCTTGAGACCTTTGACCACGCCCTGCCCTAGGCCTGCCGTGCCACCCACCATGAGCCTGCACCCCAGCTCCAGAGACCTCGTGTATTTCTTTCTGGCTGAGCTGTCTGCTTTGCTGTTTGCCCCTTTGCTTCCTCTATCAAGCAAGTGAAGAAACCTGAGCCCTCCGTTGATAGACTCCCATTAGCGCAAGAGGTGGCCTGGGGAGAATCAAAGGTAACCAGATCCCAAACCCACAGAAAAGACCACCCTCCCGTTGCCTCCGTCCAACAGTTGGCACAATTACACCCAGAGCCAACTTCTCTCTTAACCGTCACCAACCCCCTCCCTGTGCCCTGGTAGGAATGTACAAGCCATTCTTTGCTCCCAGGGGCAAAACCAGCCACGGAGGTCTGGTGCACAGAACAAAATTTGGAGTGCTGCACAATAGGGAGTCGTAAGAAAGCATTATCATCTTATTTTTCAAAATAAGAATTAAATTAGTCCCCTCCCTCATTTTAATATAAAACTCAGACCAAAAGCCCTTCTTTTCCAGATGATTTTGGGCTTATGCACACTGCTCTGTCCCATTATGGGCAAGGTGGAGAGGGAGAGGAAACACCGTCATACCCTTGTCTGAGTCCTCTGGGGCTGAATTTTGGCGGCATCTTCAGCAAAACAGACCTAGAGAATACCCTTCCCCCCCCCCCCCCACTTTTTTTTACATAGACCCAGAAGGTTCCAAGACTTCCCCAAGGTCACTCAGAAGCCCTGGTGTGAACTATAGGAATATTCAAGAAAAATTGTTCTCTGCCCAGGAAGGATGTCCCACTTGGGGAAAGAGAAAAAAAGGGGACAGTGGGACAGAGGCTATTGGGAAGAGTGGGAAAGAAGGAAAAAGACAAATTGAGGCTCTCTGGGCCAAGAGGGACTCAGCCCCGGGAAGGGCGAAGACCCAGCCCCTGGGCGGTCCCACGGCCCGGGATCCCGCTGCGCCCCAACCCACTGGGACCGCGCCGCTGGCCCAGCGCCGGGCGGTTCTGCTGGGACCCATGGCTCGATTCCCTTCTGGCATCGTGATTTGGGAGGGGAAGAAAGAAGGCGGGAACTCCAGGCCCCAAGCTTCCCTCGCCCTGCAGGTCACCCCTCCCTCGCACCCCCACCACAGCGGTGGGGCGTCTCAGGTCGGTCCTCGCGGGCCACCCCTTGCCAGCCCCTCCCACACCCGGTTCGCAGTAGCACAAGCCACCAGGGCTCCGCCTCCGAGACTCCAGACCCTCCGCCTAGAGCAGCGGTTCTCAACCTGTGGGTCGCGACCCCTTTGGGGCTCCAACGACCCTTTCACAGGGGCCGCCTAAGACCATCGAAAAACACATATATAATTACATATTGTTTTTGTGATTAATCACTGTGCTTTAATTATGTTCAATTTGTAACAATGAAAATACATCCTGCATATCAGATACTTACATGACGATTCATAACAGTAGCAACATTACAGTTATGAAGTAGCCACGAAAATAATTTTATGGTTGGGTCACAACATGAGGAACTGCATTAAGGGGTCCCGGCATTAGGAAGGTTGAGAACCACTAGGCCCTAGAGGGAAAGGAGGGGGAAGAGAATTTGAATTAATTAGGGAGGAAGCCCATCCCTAAAAGGCACCCACTGCGGGGGAGGGGGCAGCCGGCTCGGGGGACGCTCCTCCACGCCCTATGCAGCTGCACCCCACTTGTCTAGGGAAGCTGGGACACGAAACCAGTCCCCGCAGTTATGAAGCTGCGATCTCCGGGAGCCAGTTCGAGTTTACTACACTAGTTAGGCCACATCCCTGACGAGTCTTCAGAGGGTTGTGAGGACTTTGGAGACCCGACCAAGGTGGCGGATGGTTAGGAGTGCTCCCAACCCGGGCCGTTCGCCGGACCGCCTAAACGCGGGAAGGTGTCCTCTAGGCCACGCCCGCCCCGATCGCTCCCTCTTCGGCGGTCTCGGCATTTGTAATGCTTCCTCCTGGGATCCGACAACAAGAGCTGCTGGCAGTGCAAGTCTTACTGAAGAGGGGAGCTTTTGATGCTTTCCCTCCCGTCCTCCCTTCCACTCTCCTCTCCACAGATGGTAAGCAAGACTCCGTTTTCTCCAAAAGATCGACAACGCATTTTGCTGTTTACTCTTTTCCGCCAGGGGAGAGCGCCTGGGATAGCAGGGAGCTTGGCTGTCTGCGCCAGAGCAATCCTAAACCCTGATTTTTCTCTTCGCTAAAAAGCTCCACTTGGGAGGAAGCACCTCCTCCAGGAAGCCTTCCTGAGCATCCCAGCTCAGGTTAGTTGCTCCTCCTTGCTGTGCACAAAGGGGATGACCAAAATTATTTGCCTAATAAATTACAAAGTAGAACCATGGGAGCGGGGATGAGGAATCTTGAAGGCTGTTAATTGTGTAAATCAAGTCTTTGTCAAGAGTTTGAGGTCTGTTTTCTTTCCATTCCTTTTCTTCAGTCCCTTTCTTAAAAACAAACACACAAAGAAAAAAAAAACAATAAAAAACCCCCACATTGATTTCAGAGAGGAAGGGAGAGGGAGAGAGAAACATCAATGATTAGAGAAAATCGTTGATTGGCTGCCTCCTGCACGCCCCCTACTGGGGATCAGTCTAAAATCCAGGCATGTGCTCTGACCTCTTGATTCATGAGTCCTCGCTCAACCACTGAGCCACACGGAAGGGGCTTTAGTCCCTTTCCTTATAATTGTGGGAAACTGTTTATTGCCTTCACTAT
>NW_006297573.1:1493588-1510806 GCF_000327345.1 Myotis davidii
TGGCCGCCTGGTCCCCCAATATTGCAAAATTATCTCGTGTCTTTTTCTCTCATTTGCTGTGCGGCTCCTCTTTCAGATACCGAACCCTACTCCACGCGGGTCGTGGAAGGAAACACTCAACAATAATAAATACTTTTGTTGTTGTTATTGTTAAGCCTCACTCGAGGACATTTTCTCCATTGATTTCCAGAGAGAGTGGAAGGCGGAGGGAGAGATAGAGAAACATCGATGTGAGATACATCAACTGGTTGCCTGTCCCTACGGGCCAGGGATCGGCCTGCAATCGAAGTTCATGCCCTTGACCAGAATTCAACCCAAGACCCTTCAGTCCACTGGCCAAGGCTCTATCCATTGAGCCAAACCAGCTAAGGCTATAATAAATGCTTTTATAAACTCTGTTTTAAAAGCATTTATTAGTCTCTCTCTCTCTCTCTCCCTCTCTCTTTCTCTCTTAGGTAGGAGCATTTGAGATCTTGCTTCCCAGCAATTGTCAGTGCCAAGATCTGGAAAGAGCCCAAATGTCCATTATTAGATGAGTGGGTAAAAAAGCTGTGCTACATTTACATGATAGAATAGTATTCAGCCGTGAAAGAAAGAAAGAAAGAAAGAAAGAAAGAAAGAAAGAAAGAAGAAAGAAAGAAAGAAAGAAAGAAAGGAAGAGAAAGAAAGAAAAGCATTTATTAGAAATCTAAAGAGTATAAGGCACATCAACGTTCATAATATAATGGGATTTTCTGGAATGTTTTCTCTGCCATTGTGAAATTAGTTGAAAACTCCTTCTCCTAAACAAAAATACCAGCAATAAGTTGCACCTCTCACCTATTGGAGAAAACCCTTTAGAGTACCTTCTTCAGCCAGCTTCTGCTTCCATTTTTTCAGTAGAAGAGGAGTCACTTCCTCACAAAATGATCCATTACACTGAGGGCAGCCTTTCTTTTTTCTTTTCTTTTTTTCAGCCTTTCTTTTATAGGACCCTTTTCTTTCCTTAGCAAAGTATAGAGAAGTTAGGAGTCATTTGCTTAGATTTTAAAGATGATCATATTATCAGGTGTTGAGTTTCTTTATCTAGAAATACAAAGAATTCACTGTGGTTTGGCTTCTACATTAAAACTACTGGTGGTGAGGCCCTGGCTGGGTAGCTGAGTTGGTTAGAGCATCATCCCGATACACCAAGGTTGTGAGTTCGATCCCTAGTCAGGGCACATACAAGAAACAATCAATGAATGCATAAATAAGTGGAACAACAAATAGATGTTTCTCTCTCTCTAAAAAACGACAACAACAACAAAACACAATCAATAAATTGTTTGGTTCTTTAGAAAAAAACAACTACTGTTGGTGGGGAAAACTGAGCAAAAGTTAAAGCTTTTAAAAAGGATCATGATTCTGTATTAAGTCAACATTTTCCAGGACAGTCGATGGGCCTTGCTCTGATACCCACTTGGAGAGCCGTCCCCTAGGGTTGGGTTCAGACTATACTGGTGGTAAAAGTCCTATGGAATGGTGGTTAGAATCTCATGTTCTTTTTTCTTTTTTTTTTAACCAGAAAAATGCATTTTCAAGAAGTTAAATGAATCATTTAATTCATCTTTCATTGCTGTAATCATTGACATAAAAGTTACCTCTTTTCTGTCAATCATCCAAATCATTCACCATATGAAATTAGGAACTTAGATGTCTTCCCTGGGAAATATTCATGTAGATTGTACTGTTTCATATAGAGAAGAAGAAAAAAGAAGGGAATCCAGATTATTTGGTCACTGCCCTCCAATTGAGATTAAGATAGTTAAGCTCTTTAGTATATACACATCATGTATTTTTCTTATTTTTATTTATTGATGTTTAGAGAGAGTGGAAGGAAGGAAAGAGAGAGAAAGAAACATCAGTTTGCTGTTTTACTTTTTATGCATTCATTGGTTATCTTCCAACTGGGGATCAAACCTGCAACCTTGGCCTATCAGGGCCATTTGTTAGAGCAGGGCTCTGTATTTTTAGTTTTTCACTTTTATTTATTTATTTTTGCAAATTTATATCTAGTTTGTGTTGTCCATCTTGATTTAGTCTTTTGTGTAGCCCAAAAGTTAGCTTCTCTGCCATTGTTACAGATCAGACCAGTAAACCATCTTTCAAATTCTACCAACTTGCAAATGTAAATGTTGGTTACAAGAGCAAGGTGGTATCAAGAGCAGCACAAATTAATCACAACCACTGGGAAGCATCTGCTTTATTGATGGCATTTCAACAGCATCACTTTCCCACATACATCAGGAATTATGACTGTATGATAAAGTTGCTCTTGTTGCTGGGGCAAATTGAGTGCAAGAGTTAATAGATTGGATTAAAAGGCAAGACTAATTCCTAGTCCTAGTCTTGACATTGAATTTGGAAATATCTGATGGACTCTATATTTGCCCACATAAAAACCACTACTAAAAATTTAGCTGAGCCCTAGCCAGCTTGGCTTAGTGGATAGAGCGTCGGCCTTTGGACTGAAGGGTCCCGGGTTCGATTCTGGCCAAGGGCACATCCCTGGGTTGCGGGCTCGTTCCCCAGTAGGGGGTGTGCGGGAGGCAGCCAACCAATGATCCTCTCTTATCATTGATGTTTCTATCCCTCTCTCCTCCCTTCCTCTCTGAAATCAATAAAGAAATATATTAAAAAAAAAAATTTAGCTGAGAGAAAAAGAGGACAGAGAGGAATTATAGTATTATAACTATCATTTCAAAATTTCAGCCAGCAGATCTTTTTGAGTAACTTTAAAAATTTAGAGATTTTTAAAGCCTTAATTTTACCTTTGTCTTGATTTAAGATCTCTACTTTTCCAAGATATCTGTCATTCAGACCACCAGCACTTTGATGACTCCTTTACTCTGGTATTGCTAGTTTATATTACAGTTCATGGTAGGAGACTGACTCATCCCCTCTACCACCACCACCCATGGGGCTCCGTGGGTAACTTGAAGAAGCCCCACAGGAGACTGTTAGTGAACCAATCCATCCTCCACTTTGGGGATCATTGCTCTAGTACAGTATATTCAATATACATACTGAATGGATTGCATTTATTTATCTGTTGCTTTAAAATATTCTTACATAAGTGAGATGGAGTGTGAGAAAAAACTTTATTGTTACAAAAGCTGAAAACTTACTGTGTTTTCAAAAATGATTTCTTTGCTAGAGAGGGTTTATAATTTGCGACTAGAATGATATTCTGGAAAGAGCATGGGCTTTGGATCTGATCATCCTAGGGTCAAATCTTCTTTCTGCCATTTCTTTCTTTTTTCTTTTTTTTTTCCCTGCCATTTCTTAACTGTGAACTTGATCAAAGTTATTTGGTCTCTCCAAATCTCAGTCTTCTTCATTCTAAAATGGGGAATGTAATAGAAAGCTTACTAATGATAATGTATTTGGAGTACTCAAAAATGGCGACCATTATTGCTTTACAGTTTTGCTGATTTTATAGCAGTCATATTTTCATGAAGCTACCTTTATTTTTTTCCTCTGATATATACCAATAGTTGTCACATTTCATATTTAAAAATGAAGTTGCTGAGACCACTGCTCCTTCCATCTGTTTGAGCTAGGTATCATTTTTGTGTTCTCAGAACTTAACAAATGTGAAACAATTTACTCTGTAGTGCCACTTGGTAAATCATTTTTTCACTTCCAGGGCATTTTTCAGTCTTAGGGATGAGAGATCTTGACAATAGTCATTAAAGATATGATAGCACTTTCACAAGAACAAGGACATGTGCCTTATGTCTTTGCTGAGCTCTGGTCTAGGTGGACTACTTACATTTTTCTAGATCTACACTAAGATTTCACTAGAAGTTGCTACCTGCCCGGATTGGATCTGATTAGGCAAACAGATCATTCTGAACTTGTGAAGACCACCTTGGTTATACTGTCAGCTTAATGGGAGGATGTGATGTTTATAGTTAAAAGAGGATGGGAATGAAGTCAGCCCATTGGGGTTTGCTGCCTGGTGACAAGTGGCTGAGTCACTTGAAACTGTAAACCTCAGATCATGATAATCTAGTGGAGACATTAAATGTCTGTTTAGTTTACTCACATTAAACCAAACGAGAGAGAGAGAGAGAGAGAGAGAGAGAGAGAGAAATGAATGACCATGTAAATGTTAAGTTGCCCTGAGTTCTATTCAATGGCCACAAGACACAGGGAAATGAAGTAAGGGTGGTATGAAGTTAGATTTTTCACAGTTAGTCTCAGTTCCTTTATGCCTTTTACAGTGTGAACATCTTGCTATAGAAAATGGGATGAGCCCTGGCCATTGTGGCTCAGTTGGCTGGAGCATCATCTCTTGCACCAAGAGGTTGTGGCTTCAGTTCCTGGTCAGGGCACATACCTAGGTTGCGGGTTTGAT
This sequence comes from Myotis davidii, assembly GCF_000327345.1. Taxonomy (NCBI): domain Eukaryota; kingdom Metazoa; phylum Chordata; class Mammalia; order Chiroptera; family Vespertilionidae; genus Myotis; species Myotis davidii. Next base: position 1,497,973 of record NW_006297573.1, read on the forward strand.
CCTGGTTGAAGCATGTTTGGGAGGTCGCCAGAATTTGAAATTAAGCAATCTCATTTTCACTCCTGGGCTCTTTTTTTTTTTTAAATATATTTTATTGATTTTTTACAGAGAGGAAGGGAGAGAGATAGAGAGTTAGAAACATCGATGAGAGAGAAACATCGATCAGCCGCCTCCTGCACATCTCCCACTGGGGCTGTGCCCGCAACCCAGATACATGCCCTTGACCGGAATCGAACCTGGGACCTTTCAGTCCGCAAGCCGATGCTCTATCCACTAGGCCAAACCGGTTTCGGCCATACTGTTCTTAATATGTTTGCTTCCCTTAGCGCTGTGTGTTTTAACCAAGGTCACCTCTCCGAGAAAGGTTGTTTCCCCAGGTAGGAATTTTTCCCTGAAGTCAGGGAGGGGATGAAACTCCTTAACTAAGTGCCAGGCGGGTAGTTAATCACTACAAACAATCATGCTTAAGCTACATAATCTTTACTCCCTGGAATGGAGATAAGAAACGCCCTAACCTTTGTAATAGAAATTGACAGGATTAAAATCAACTGGTATAAATACGGATGTAACAAGACAATAAACGGCAGAACTTCTCTGGAGATCCAGACCAGAACTTGGCTGGAGATCCTGGCTAGGCTGCTGATCAACTGGACGCTGTCTCTGTGTCATTCCTTCTTCGCCGACTCCATCCACACCTTTGGGAACCCCTGGACCTGCTGGGTTTGGACCCCGGCAAGTCCCCAGGCCAATGCTCTATCCACTGAGCCAAACCAGTCAGGGCTTCACTCCTGTGCTCTTAACCGCTCCCTTATACTGCCTCTTGTTAGGCTCGTAAGTAGTTAATTCATAACTCTTTTCTTTTCCATATAAATTTAGAATTCTTTAAAATCAGTTTTAAAAAAAGAAAGAAAGAAAAAGGTATGGGATCTCAGGGTTTAAACATATCACCCTTATTTTTTTGTACAACATGGTGCCTAAGTGCAAGCCAACATATACATCAAGAGCTCAATCAAAGAGGCCTCAACCTGTTCCAACAATGGAGAAAAAAACAGCTGTTAGATTAAGGAAGAGATCATATGTATATTGTAAGGGATTTTGTAACTAATTTTTATTGTTTGAGTTTTTTACCTTATATGTTACTTTATTTTTTAAATATATTTTTATTGATTTCAGAGAAGAAGGGAGAGGGAGAGAGAGATTGAAGCATCAGACTCATCGATCGGCCGCCCCCTGCATGCCCCTACTGGGGATCGAGCCTACAACCCAGGCATGTGCCCTTGACTGGAATCGAACCCAGGACCCTTCAGTCCCCAGGCCAACGCTCTATCCACTGAGCTAAACCAGCTAGGGCTTATACGTTACTTTAGAATCTAACAGCTGCACAAAATGCAATTTCCATTGTGAATTCTGCCTTACCAAGGTTGTTCTTGGAATGAAATAATATGTGTTAAAGTGCTTTGCAAAAATTCATGGTGTTATAAAATGTAAAATGTTTCTGTCTGCTGGACAAACTTGGCCAGGAATTTCATTTAAATTGTTTCTTTCTGAGTTTTCACACCCAAAGTGAATTGTAGCTGAAAACAGAACAACAATCACATCAGTAATAATGATAGGAGCTAAGAAGATTAATTGACCACTAGCCATGGGTCAGGAAAGGTGTTTAGCACTTAAAGTGCATTATCTCTATCAGATACTACTTTGAGAGATGTTCTTCCTCTTAGATTTCTACCCTCCAGGCCTTCCTAGGGGTATGCCAGTTTCAAATATTATATATACTTCCCGGGAAGCCTTCGCATTATTTGTGTGTGTTTTGTCTGTGTGTTTGTGTGTACTCATTATTTTTTCTTCTTATACAGCTGAATTTAATAACTAAGAAGTGCTAGGTGGGAAAATACTTATTTCCTACCCAACTTGTTTCCATGGGGAGAAATTTTCATTAGAGGACATGTGAGCCTTTCTCTCCTACTCCTTCCTCCCCTGAGGGAGGGAGGATGGTTTATGTGATTGGTGAGTTTGTAGAGGGAACAGGGAGGGCATTTGTGCATCAGCCACTCCTGCAAGTCTTGGACCTGCCTACTTGCAGAGCGGTTGCATTGATTTTCAGCCGCTGCCATGCCATGGCCTTAGAATGTGCTCTGTACTGTGGTTGACGTTGGAAACTGCTTTTTGCTGCCTGTGACTGGTAAGTAAGTCTGACTAATTCAGCAACTATTAGCAAGTCCACTTGGTTGTACGTTATTTATTTTAGCTTTCATTAGAAATCGAGCTAATAGGTCTTGTCTCTGCTTCTCAATTGGTTCTACATGTAGAAGGGAAAGAAAAGGCTTATGAATTAAACTACTTACAAGCCTAACAAGAGGCAATAAGGTAAGGGAGTGGTTATGAGCACAGGAGAGGAAATGAGATGGCCTAATTTCAAGTTCTGGCTTTGTCCCTTATCAGCTATGTTACCTTGTGCCAGTTACTTAAACTCTTTGTTTTAGTTACCTAATCTGTAAAATGGGGACAATAATAGTACCTACCCTCATAGAGCTGGTGAGAGGATTAAATGAATTAATAAATGTAAAGTGTCTATAGTAGTCTTGGGTGTGGAATAAGAAGTCAGCAAATGTTAGCTTTTTGTATTATTGTATTAATACTTACCATTCAAGGATACAGTCTAAACATTTGGAAATAATTTGCAAATTCATCTTCTAATTTCCCTCCTTAAAAATGCTGATTCCCTGATTATGAGCACGGAGGCTTTCTACTGTGCTCTGAACTTAGTAATTCAGTCTTTTTTCTCCCTTTTTCTCTACTTGCTATCATCTGCAGGAATGAGACTCACAGTGACATTCCTTGGGGATACTTTTAAGTTTTTCCAGGAGGATTTTAGGCCAATCCACTGGGATCATTCTTACTTAAGAGTCCCATAGTACTTTGCCTATCCTATACAATTTAACAATTAAATGTGTGCTGTCATATGTAATGGGTGCTGAATAGGGCAGATTTTTTTTTTTTTTAAGACAAAATAACAGAATCACCCAAAGGGCTCTTTTTAGGGTGTAAATATGTTACTGTAATATTTGAGGGAGAGTGTTTAACATTTTATTAGGAAAATTTCAGAGAGGACACAGACAAAGGGTGATGAAGGTCTGGGGTGGGCTAGAAGAGGTCAAAGGGGGGAAAAGGGAACATATATAATACTTTCAACTATAAAGATTAAAAAAAAAGAACATATATGCTTAGCCCCTGGATACAGACAATAGTGTGATGAGGGCCAAGAAGGGGAGGGGCTGGGTGGAAGTGGGCAAGGGGGCAGTGGGTAATGAGAGACATCTGCATTAGTGTCAATGATAAACATTTTAAATAACAAATAAAATGACAAAGAAAATTTCATACAGAAAAGTTGAAAGAATTTTGCAACAAACATTTGTATACTCATCATTCTACCATTAAAATTTTAATACTAGAGGCCCAGTGCATGAAATTCATGCATGGGCGGGGGGGGGGGCGGGGTCCCTCAGCCCAGCCTGTGCCCTCTCCCAATCTGGGACCCCTTAGGGGATGTTCGACTGCTGGTTTAGGCCCAGTCCCTGCAGTCAGACATCCCTCTCGCAATCTGGGACCCCTTGCTCCTAACCAACCACCTGCTCTCTCCTTACTGCTCAGGTCACTGCTCCTTAGCGCTGCCACAGAGGTGGGAGAGGCTCCCGTCACCGCCACTGCATTTGCTAGCCGTGAGCCCAGCTTCTGGCTGAGCAGTGCTCCTTCCGTGGGAGTGCACTGACCACCAGGTGGCAGCTCCTGTGCCTAGCATCTGCCCCCTAGTGGTCAGTGAGCATCATAGCAACTGGTCGTTCCAATCATTCTGGTCATTCTGCCATTCCAGTCGCTTAGGCTTTTATACATATAGCTACCTGTTTTATCACATAATTGGTCCAGCTATCCATCCTTTGCTCTATCCATCAGTTTATTTTACTTCTCTGATGCATTTCAAAGTCTAGTGTGGCAGTAATCTTTTGAAATGCCAACCTTTGATTTTTTTCCTTGGAATTTCCTGCAACTCCTTGATTTCCTCTCAGAGAAGTAGAAGCAGTGCATGGTGAACAGGGTCTGGAGCCTGAACACCTGGGCTTGAAACCCAGCCCTCCCACTTACTGCCTATGTGACCTGTGTAACCTTACTGTTTCTTAGTGTCCTCATCTCTAACAAGAGGATGATAATAGTACCCACCTCATGAAGTTGTTGTGGAAATACATGTAAAGTGGTTAAAACAGTGCTTGGCCAGCAAACACCTGTACTTGTAAAGTATTAACTTGTGTTAGGCAGTTAACACCTATTAACTCATTTAATTCTCACCAAACACCATGAGGTACCATTATTATAAAATACTAGAGGCCTGGTGCACTGATTCGTGCACTGGTGGGGTCCCTCAGCCTGGCCTGTGGGGATCGGGCCAAAACCAGCTCTCCGACATCCCCTGAGGTGTCCCGGATTGTGAGAGGGCTCAGGCCAGGCCGAGGGACCCCCACAGGTGCACAATTGGGGCCGGGGAGGAACAGAGGGAGGGCTCCAGGGCGTGTCCGGCCTGTCTCATCCAGTCCCAATCAGCTGGACCCCAGCAGCAAGCTAACCTACTAGTCAGAGCATCTGCTCCCTGGTGGTCAGTGCGCGTCACAGTGAGTGGTCAAATGATCGAATGGTCGGACACTTAGCATATTAGGCTTTTATAATATAGGATAATGAATATTAGCTATTATATTTGGTATAGCAGAAATCATAGAGAAATAAAGCCTCTGCTTAGTTTTTGATTTTTTTAAAAGAGGCATTATGAAGTTCATGGCAAAAAGATTACTTTAGTAATTACTTTGAAAGAAACACTGGGCTCTTTGCCTATCAAAAGCCTAAGTATTGAGGGGAAAGTTGATGTCATTTAACAGTTGATTTTGGAACAAAAGATAAAGAGTCTCACCTGCCCAAATTATGTAAAATTTCCTAGGTTCTGGCAGGGGAAATGAAAAGAAACCAGGAAGAAGATGATGAGGGTATCTGGGGCCTGCCCTTAGCCAGGCTGATTCCCAGAGTTGGGATAAATATCCCTCTGGATAGATTTGGGGATTTGAAAGCAGAGGAGAATTGTGCTTTCTGTGAAATTTTTTGGGTTCTTCAATGCCATCTTTCTCTCTCTTTATTTTATTTTATTTTTTAAAATATATTTTATTGATTTTTTTAACAGAGAGTAAGGGAGAGGGATAGAGAGTTAGAAACATTGATGAGAGAGAAGCATGAATAAGCTATATAAAAGTAATTCAGACATATTATTTTCTAATTGTCTTTGTATAACCATTGTAACCACAGAACCAGCTCAAAATGGCCCTCTCCTATGTGACAAAGTGCTGAGTTGCTTTGCAGGGACAGCAGACCAGAACCACGAGCCCTGCAGCCAAAGCATGCTCAGAGGAGAGAAGTTCGGCCTTTGGTTGCCCAGGAACCCAAACCACACCTCCCCACACCCCCCTGCAATGGAACCAAAGAACCAGGGCATAACTGGGATGGCACACTTTCAGAAGCCCAAGGGTCTGTTGTCTAGGAAGTTCCAGTGTTGACACCCCTTTCCCATAAATGGCCAAGTTCCTCCCATTAAAACGTGCCCCACTAGCACTTCTTCATACCTGTCTCCCCAGCCCCTTAAAAACTCTTAACCTAGCCCAGTGAGCAAGATAGATTTGCGGCACCATTAGGTCTCCCATCTTCTCCATTGGTGCCTTCTAGATCAATAAACCTTCCCTACTCCAAACGCTGACATGTGGAATTTGGCTGTTCAAAGTCTCAGGCACATGAACAGGGTTTTGGTAACACTTTATTTACCACAGGAAATTGAAAATCACTGTAATAAGTATAAGCAATAAGGAGTGGTAGTGAAGAGCACAGGTTCAGAAGCCAGACTATTTGGGTTTGAAGCCTAGCCTTGCCCCTTACTAGCTGTGTGATATTGGACCCGTTCCACTTTTTCATCTGCAAAATGGGAATTGAAGAAGTTCTCACCTAACAAGATGGTGTTGAGGATGAAATTAGTGAATACATGTGAAGGGCTTATAAAAGTTCCTGGCATATAGAAGGCATTCAAGAATTGTTAGGTGGCTCTGGCTTGGTAGCTCAGTTGGTTAGGGCATCATCCTGATACGCTAAGTTTTTGGATTTGATCCCCGATCAGGGCACATACGAGAGGCAATCAATGAATGCATAAATAAGTGGAACAACAAATCGACATTTTGCTCTCTTCTCCCTCCCTTGTCTTATAAGAAGAGATTGACAGTGATTCAACAGAAATTCATAACCCCCTCCTGATGCATGGAGGAAAGGTCATCTGAGGACACAGAAGGTGGCCATCTACAAGCCAGGAAGAAACTTCTCACCAGGAACACACCCCGCTGGACCTTGATCTGGGACTTCTGGCCTCCAGTATTGTGAGGAAATACATTTCTGTTGTTTAAGCTACCCAGCCTGTGGTATTTTGTTATAACAATCCGAGCAGACTGAGACAGATTATTAATTAATGAGTACCAAAAAACTGAGGAAAGCGCTTAGAGTTGTGTTCATTTGCCAAAGAATGGGCAGGCACCGTCACCCAAGTTTTCTTACCCCATCACTCCCTACACAAAGGTACCTGATGATGGAACAGAGTGGTGAAGTAGAAAAAAGACCTGACTTCTTGGCCCAGCCCTGCCCCTCATCAACTGAGTGACTTGGGGCAAGTCTTTATACCTCTCCATGCCTCCGTTTTCTCCTCAATATAGAATGAGGTGTAGGAGATGAATATATTTATTCTGTATAATTGAGTTACATGTTTGGATCAATGACAAGGCTGGGATGAAGGGGAAGCAGCAATATAGAGCAGAGACCGAGAGCTTAAAAGGCAAAGTAGTTGTAATCAGAAGCAACTGCCGTCGAAATAAGCCCCTAGGTCTTTTCTGAGACGTTGGGAAGGGCGTTGGATTTTCCACAGGAGGTGGGGTGGGAGTTCGAGTCAATTTTACTAGGTCTTACGAAGCAGGGAGATCTTGGCTGATATTGGATTATGAAGAGGGGGTTTTTTGTTTTTTAATCTTTATTGTGAAAAATATTGCATATGCCCTTCTCTTCCCCCCATTGACCCCTTCTAGCCCGAACCCTCCACCCCAGGCCTTCACAATATGCATACAAGTTCTTTGGTTGACCACTTCCCACCCACTCACCCTCCCCCGCCTTCCCTCTAGATTTCTGCTGTCTGTTCTATGCGTATGAACAGGTTTTGACTACTGCTCTCTAAATTAGCTTCCAGCTTTTGGGTTCTAGAATTTAATGACTACAGGGGGTGAGGAAAGGAGCAGGATGGGCAGATGAGAGTGCATTTATGCTAAAACTGAAATTAAATATATTATTGATCTCCAAATTCCCCTTAATTTCTGCAAGCTACAGGAGTTTGTCTTCTTTCACATACATATTTCTCTACCTGCCCTTGATGTTCATTTTAACTTAACTGGAGTGTCTTGTCTGGGTCCTCAGCATTCCCTACAATAGCCCTGGCCCTGCAGGACACCAGAGGCAATGCTGTCCCCTTTCACTTTACCTGTCATCCACATTCGCAAGCTACACATTAGATTATAACTAGACCTCTCAGATAAACCTTGACTTCCAGCTCTGACACTACAATGTGCCTTTGAACAAGTTGCTTAAACAGTCTATGCTACCAGCCATTTTATTTTCTAATATATTAGGTTAACTAAAATAAACACCTAATATGGCTGTTGAGAGGATTAAATGAGATCGCGCTTGTAAACTCCCTCCACATTTTAAGGAGCTTGGAACAAGAACCATGCCATCTTTTTTTGCTCTCATGCCAGGCTAGTAACAAGTGCTCAGCGGCTGTTTTTTGAATGAATGAAAACGGCTTAGCCTGGTGCCTGGAACATAGTAAGTGCTCAAGAAAAGAACACATGCATCACCTTCTCTAGGGGTCTTCAGTCGCTTTTGCCTGCCCAGTGTCTATTTGTGCATTTTCTAGTAGCAAAACCTCCCGTTTCCTTTGTGAAAGTTCCCCTCCCTCATTCTCAGTTCTCATGAGTCTCGTGGGGCTGACCCCATGTCTGTGTTCCACAAATTGGTACGTGGCCCAGGCTTGGCCCAATTTAGGGCCAATGAGAGTCAGGCCAGGTCTTTTTCTGGACCTAATGTGAGAGACACTCTCTTTCCATCTAGGTTGCCAAGTTGGTAAAAGGTAAGCGTGAAGCTACCGGTGGCTTTCTCGTTCCATGTGGGAAGAATCTGCCCAGAAATAAAGCCACGAGAAAGAAAAGCAGACCTGAGGGATGGAGGGAAAATGATTCCTGATGCTGTCCCTTAGCATCTGGGTCCAGCCACAAGTGAGCTCTATAGACAGAAAGGGACACTGTGATTGGAAGGGTCAGGCTCTCAAACAGACCAAGGCAGTCTAGCTAATCAGAATCGTGGTAAGCAGAAGTAAGTGAGGAAAGACTTCTGGACAGGCAGGAGGAGACAGCTAAGTAGAGATGGAAATGATGAATATGAATTAGCCAGGTGAAAGTGGGTGGCATAAGGATTGGTATGTGTGAGAGAGGGTAGAAAGGAAAAAGAATTTAGGAAGGAAAAAATAATGGCTCAAAGGCAAAACAGTATGGTGCTTACAGGGAATACAGCATGACCAAAGCATGCAAAGCACTTCTCCAAACACAGTCTCAACCCAACATGCTAAATCTTGCCCAGTGAAAGCAATGGACCAGTTAGAATGTGTTCAGCTGCAAGGAAATGAAAACCTGACTAATGGTGACGTAAACAATGAAGACATTTAATTATTGACAGGTAGGCAGGCAACCCAGGGCTGGTACTGTGAATCTATGATGTCATCTACAATCTCGGCTTTTCCCATCCTTCTGTTTCACCATTATCAGCTTTGGGTCATTATGCATATTACTTTTGGTAGAAGAAATAAAGGTCCCCCTCCCCCGCAAAGAGGTCCACATTCCACATACTCAGAACCTGTGAATATATTATTTCACATGGCAAAAGGGATTTTGTAGACACGATTTAGTTGAGAATCTTGAGATGGAAAGATGACCCTGATGTATCCAGGTGACCCTGACTTATCACGTAGTCACAGAGTCCTTACATGAGGGAGGCAGGGGAGTCAGAGTCAGGGAAGGAAATGCATTGACAAGCAGAGGTCGGAGAAACAGAGAGATGTGAAGATGTTATGCTGCTGGTTTTGAAGATGGAGGAAGGGGCCATGAGCCAAGGGATGCAGGCAGCCTTTCAAAGCTGGGAAAGTTCTGACCTCTAGAACTCTAATGTAATAAATTTGTTTCATAAATCACTAAGTTTGTGGTAATGTGGCAATAGAAAACGAATACATTATCTATGGTTTCAAGATGGCTGTCAGAGTTCCAGGTCTCACTTTCATATCAAATACAGGAAGAGAGGTAAAGATTAAAAGGACAGAACATGCTGCATCTATCCCTTCTTTCAGAAAAGCACTCTTTCCCAGGTGACCTACCAGCTGCTTTCTCCCTCCCTCCCCCCACATGTCATTGACCAAAGCATAGATGCAATGACCACTTCTAGCTGCAAGAGAGGCTAGAAAACATATCACATTCCAGTCTCATGTGTTTTGTAGATGGGTTAACTCGTAGTTAAGGAAAGCATTCGAGGGTTGTGCTGAGGTGTAAAAGCTGGGGGTATTTGAGTGAAGATGTCTTACATGTGGGACAATTAGGGTTGGGCTCAGCCAGGCAGTTCTCTGGGTCTTCTCTCAGTCACAGTCATCCAGTGACTGGGTAAGACAGGAATGATCTAAGATGGACTCAGGGTCTGGCTGCTGATGTTGGCTGTCATCTGACCCATTTGTCTCCAGCATAGCTTCAGCTTCTTTTTGTTGTTGTTAATCCTCACCTGAGGATATTTTTCCTTTGATTTTTAGAGAGTGGAAGAGAGGAGGAAAGACAGAGAGAGAAAGAAAAATATCAATGTGAAAGAAACATCGATTGGTTGTCTCCCGCACGTGCCCCAACCAGAACCAGCCCCGACCAGGGCCCAGAATCCAGCCTGCAACCAAGGTACATGCTCTTGACTGGAATCAAACTCAGGACCCTTTAGTACATGGGTTGATGTTCTATCCACTGAGCCAAACCAGGTAGGGCAGCTTCAGCTTTCGGATATGATGTCTGTATTCAAAGAAAACAAGAGCTGAAGCTTCAAGGCCTTCTGAGGCCCAGACTCTAGAGAAACTCATACAACAGCACTTGGGCCACATTCATTACTTAAAGAAAGTCCCAAGGCCAGCTCAGATCCAAGGACTGAGGAAAGTCTTCACCTCTTACTGAGAGAAGCTGCAAAAAATTGTGGCCATTTTATTTTATATTAAAAAATTTGTTTTTATTAATTTTAGAGAGAGAAAGGGGGAGAGGGAGAGAGAAACATCGATGTGAGATAAGAGTAAGGAGAGAGAGAGAGGGAAGAAGGGAGAGAGAGAGAGGGAGAGAAACAATGATTTATTATTCCACATACTTATGCATGCATTGGTTGATTCTTGTATGTGCCCTGACCCAGGATTGAATCCACAACCTTGGCGTATGGGGAGGACACTCTAACCAACTGAGCTACCTGGCCAGAGCTGTGTCCATTTTAAATCTACCACATGCACACATTACTTTTTCCAATAAAAGGCTACTTAGTTAAAAAATAAGTATTAATGTTATTTGTAATACATTTATAGGACTTTAAGAATTGGTGGAACTTTGCAGATTATCTACTACAAACCCCTCCAGTTTCCTAAGTAAGAAAACCGAGGTCAGAAAGATAAAGTGTCTTAGATAAAGTAACAGTCAGTACCTAGTAGTAGCATCAGGATTAGAACCACTGACTTCCAGTTTTGTGCTCTTAAATCCACAGTAGTGGCTTAAAGCCACAGTAACCTTTTGCAAACAAAGCTTATTCCTGATTTGGTGTCAAAAGAACTTGACAATTTTGCAGCCTTACTGCTCTTGTAGTTAAGAACTGTAAAGGTTACATCCCAACCAAGTAAAGAAAAGACTATAGAAAGAATTCAGGCAATTCTGAGAAAAGTAAAATGGGAGTTTGAATGATCAAGTTTATCTAGTTTCAGTGCACCATTAAAAAAAAAGAAGAGCCGAAACCGGTTCGGCTCAGTGGATAGAGCGTCGGTCTGTGGACTGAAAGATCCCAGGTTCGATTCCGGACAAGGGCATGTACCTGAGTTGCGGGCACATCCCCAGTGGGAGATGTGCAGGAGGCAGCTGATCAATGTTTCTCTCTCATTGATGTTTCTGACTCTCTATCTCTCTCCCTTCCTCTCTGTAAAAAATCAATAAAATATATTTAAAAAAAGAAGAAGAAGAAGAAAGAAACCTAGCCTTCGTGTATTTGTAGAATACAGAATTGATCAAGTCACAAATAACTTAGTCAAAATCACTTTATAAAATGTTCAGCTGGTGGCCGTGCAGGACGGGGAGCTCAGTGGCAGATGAGATCGCCAAGGCTTAGGCGACCTGGCCTGGCGTTGACACAATCTTCAGGAAGATCATTCTCAAGGACATCCCAGCAAAAATCACTTTTGGGGAAGACCAGTGCCATACTTTCTATGACATTTCCCCTCAAGCGCCAACACACTTTCTGTGAAGCATATATCCCAGATTTCTGTAGCAGAAGATGATGATGAAAGTCTTTTTGAACATTTAATGATTGTTGGCAAGAAATGTGCTGCTGATCTGGGCCTGAAGAGGGGTTATCAAATTGTGGTGAATGAAGGCGCCGATAGGGACAGTCTGTCTGTCATGTTCATCTTCATGTTCTTGGAAGTCAGCAAATAAAGCGGCCTCTTGGTTAAGCATGTTCTAAGGATAATTTTCCTTTCTCTACGCAATATGTTAAGCAGTACACTTATTTTTGCCTGTGTATAGACAGATTGAGAAATAATTTTGAAAAACCCATACATAATAAAATACATTGTTGCATGGTCTGAAATAAAGAGTTCAAATGAGTCTGGAAGATTTTTCCTTTTGGGACATTTTAAAAAATCAAATATACTGTCAAATTTATTAAAATTATTTTTGTTGGTCCCACTGGGAATTGAGCAGTTCTCCAGCAGCTCTTCTTAGTCTTTAACTAATATAGTCTTCATTATAACTGATTGGTTAATGAATTTTTAAATTAATTCAGGAAATGTTTATTGTAAACCCACTGGTTCAAAATACTGTGCTGAAAATTGTAAAGGATATAGAAAAGAATAAGACATATACTCTCCTCTTAAGAAGCTTAACATCTAGTTGCAGGCCAGTATGAGTATAACTAACTACAACACGAGGAGGAATGAATTAGATGAGGTATTAGCTACAGGAGGTATTAGCAAAGTGGAATGAGAGTATAGAAGGATGATTATAGTAATGCCAACTAGGCAGAATGGGAAGGTCTATATCATTTGTGGCAGGAAGGAAAAAGAACCAAATAAAAATTTTCTTCTAAATTTAGAGTGGTTAGTAGAATTTCCTCACGGAAAGTTAAAGTTGAAAAGGCTTAAATGCTTAGGATGCATGTCTGAGCTATTGAGAACCCTCAGAAAAGATCATCTTTTACCCCCACTTAACGGGATCTTTTTGGTACAGATAGTTCTGAATGAAACAATTCTTTTAGCTCAGACCAGTGTGGCTCAGTTGCTTGTGCATCATCAGGTGCACTAAAAGGTTGCCAGTTCCATTCCTGGTCAGGGCACATGCCCTGGTTGCTCAATGTTTCTCTCTCTCTCTTTCGCTTCCCCTCTCTCTAAAATTCAATAAAAAAGTG
>NW_006297573.1:1510821-1515021 GCF_000327345.1 Myotis davidii
AGAGAAGAATCCTTTTAATTAAAACCAGGCATGGCCCTGGTCTGTGTGTTCAGTTGCTAGATCACCGGCCCGCACACTGAAGGGTTGTAGGTTTGATATCCGTTCAAGGGCATGTACCTGGGTTGCAGGTTCCAGCCCCAGGCCCAGGCGGGGCATGTGTGGGAGGCAGCCAATCAGTGTATCTCTCTCACATGGATGTTTCTCTCTCTCTCCCTCTCTCTCTCTCTCTCTCTCTCTCTCTCTCTCTAGGCTGGCCCTCTTCCACTCTTTCTTAAAAAACACACACAAATAAACAAAAAACAAAACAATGTAAAAATATCCTAGGGCGAGGATTAACAAAAAAAGTAAAAATACAGTTCTATATTTTTAGAAAAAAAGCAAACCGTGCATGGATCTGGATTAGATGGTCTACCAAACAATTAAAATCAAAGTTCTGGCATGCCAAATGAGCAAAACCATGTAAGTAGTGCGTGCTACTAACAGAATTCTCCTTTAACAGACTTACTTCTTTTGGGCTTGCTAGCACAATAGATTATAAACTACAATGAAAGAGAGATGCAGAAAAATAATTTCTGAATTTATATGAGTATAAATTTATCTCATGTTCATTTATCGACATTTTCTTTTGTGTTAAAAAAAATCACCTATATAAAAAGGTAAACAGGCAGAAATTCCTTCAAAAACAACAACAAATGCTAAAGTTGGCCTAAATTGCAATGAGAATAAATGATAAAATATCTATTCTGTTTACTAAAACATAAGCCTATAAACCACTCCTTTCAGAGCCTCAAAACCAGCTATTGTTACCCTTTTTGGTTTAAATAAGACTTGTAATCTCATTTTATGAGTGCCTATGTTATTTTTCAGCATCTGGTCACCTTGTGATATGCAGGTGCTAATGGAACAGAGGGAGTATATCATTGAATAAATACGTCTTGAGGGACAACAGATATTTTGGGGACTTTTATTGAGTTACGTTTTACTAGTCCTAAAATATTTAGAGTTATGTACTTAAAAGATACAGAGCATAGGTATTACATCCACAGAAAGTATTTTAGTCAGTGAATGTTCAATGTAGCAGGTAGAGATGAACTTAGCACGTCTTGTAGACTGAACCGGGAACAGACTCTTCAGCCATAAAATGCACTTAACAGTCTATTTAATAGTGGTGAGGTCCTTGGAAATGCAATATCCATGCTAATCTCGCCTTTTTCTAAATCACAGATGAAAAATAGGCCAGTTAGGCAGACCCTTCTCTTTCAATTTAAAGTGTGACATTTAATCTATTTAAACAACTACCAAAACTTTATTAATTACATGTAAGAGAGGCATGCTGAGAAAGTAGAGAACTCTATTAAGAACCGGAGGTATTTTTTTTTTCCAAATTTTGATGTGGATGCCCATAGATCTCAGAACTCGAGAAAATCTCTACTTAGGGGTTGCCATTAAATTAGTAACACCAAAGAAGGACCAGAAAAAAATAACACACAACTCACAATGTAATTCAATCTCACACTGTGAAATGGCTTAAAGGACCTGAGTATTTTATAAAAGGCAAGAGGTAAAAATTAGAAAAGGGAGCCCCTAGAGAAAGCATTCCCTGATGCCTCTAGGGAGAATTCATTTGGGAAGAGAGGAACTAGTATATACAGACAGAAAGCTTCCGGCAGAGAGCAAACCAAGCAATCCCATGAGGGCTTAATGTAGCTAAGTACCAGCTTTGGTGCACTTCACTTTTAAGTCCCATAGAATTCTTTGGAGAGGAAAATGCAAGGAACCTGATAAATTGTCCTTGCATTTCTCCGGGGTCTATTCTGAAGAATGACTGTTCACACTTTTCTTTCCCAGCCCCTTTCATTTATGTGAATAGGATTTAGCATTCTCTGGCCCCAACCACTATCAGCCCACATGTATACCGAGGGTAAAGCTATACGTAGTTCCAATCTTTCCCCAGAACAATTACAAAGAACATGCCCTCCAGCCTTTGAAAAGTAAACACAATGACACTCCACTATAGCTTTGGGTATGGGTGTTGGAGAAAAACGTTGTTGTCCGTTTTTCTTCTCATCGTACATTCCTGGGTTGCCGATGCGGGTGCCTTAATTGAAGGGAGAAGATGCCGTCCTTTCCCTCACCCACTTTTCCAGATCCTGAAAGGAATCCCGGAGGAGAAAGGGCACCTACAGGTTATGCCTCCTGCTTCACTGACTACCGTGGATTCAACATTTTGGTTCTGTTCAGTTCAGCTCTTATTCCAGAAAACTAACTCCATCAATTATAGAAAATAACTTTTTATAGATGGAGTTTTTTTTTCCCAAGCCTGTCTTCACTGCATATCCAGGAAGGATTATTTTTCTTCACACCGTCAAAGCGCTGAGGTTCTCTCCTGCATTTTATGAGAATCATTCAGGTGATATGTAGTAGCTCCTACTATTGGGCACATGTGGTATCTCATTTAGATTTTTAAATCTATGTTCCCTAGAGGCAGAATATTACTATTGACAATATCTGCCACCCCCTTTCTCATTAAAACCAATCCCCCAAACTCACTGTAAAAAAATGGTGATAAAACATATCTTTTATTTTGTGTTCCACCCCCTCAGTGCTCTTTTTTAGTTGGCAATCTTTAAAAAAAAAAAAAATTGGTGAGCAAAAGCAAAAAACAAGTAGGAAAAAAGGCTTTGTCGCTTAGCCGGATTCTTTGGTATGAACTTTCATTCTTTACTATAAATAAAAATTTATTTAAGAGTCTGACTTTAAATCTTGATGTATTTACTGTAAAATTTACAGCTTGGAACCTCCTACCATTTTCATTGATATGATTTTAAAATGGAGTTCTTATCATTTTCCTTGGGGAGACTTTTTGGTTTGAATAGTTCTTACTGGCAGGTTGCCTCCTTTATAGTTAGCCCAAATTTTCATTTTCAAAGACCGTTTTAGACAAGTACTATGATAGCTCTAGCCAATGGATCTGTGTGTCACATAATAGAGTGTGACAATCCACTCAGTTGTGAAAGATACTGGAGCTAAAGTAATAAAGTAGCATTTGTATTATCACATTTACAAATCTACTTAAATACTGACCCAGTAGTGTTACTCGTTTATTGGAAATTATAGATGTTTGTAATTCTCCAAAATATGTTGGGCTAAGTTATATATCACACATTTAAATTTAAATTCAAAATCCTGGGCTGAGAGACATGTAGATTTGTTATACTCCTTGGAGATTTGGGGACCATGAACCAATGAATACATTACATTGGCACATTAAAGAACTCTTTTTTATCAGTAAAGAAATGAGCACCATCCTATATATCAGGGGTCCTCAAACTTTTTAAACAGGGGGCCAGTTCACTGTCCCTCAGACCGTTGGAGGGCCGGACTATAGTTTTAAAAAAACTATGAACAAATTTCTATGCACACTGCACATATCTTATTTTGAAGTAAAAAAACAAAACGGGAACAAATACAATATTTGTATTGGCAAGTGGCCCGCGGCCCGTAGTTTGAGGAGCCCTGCTATATATACTTCAATATATTTTTATTAATTTCAGAGAGGAAGGGAGAGGGAGAGAGAGAGAGAAACATCAATGATGAGAGAGAATCATTGATCAGCTGCCTCCTGCACACCCCCTACAGGGAATCAAACCATGATCCTCAACCACTAAACCATACCGCTAGGCCATCCTATGTTTTAATAACTTTTAAAAACAAGAGTTTTAAATTCGTATGATTTTATAAAACTTAGACTTCCATGACAAATTATATCTGTGGACTTTTATAGATATACTAGAGGCCCAGTGCATGGATTTGTGCACCGGCGGGGTCCCTCAGCCTGGCCTGCGCCCTCTAGTAATCTGGGACCCCTTGGGGGATATCAGACTGCCCGAGGGATGTAGCAGTGCGGGAAGCGGCAAGCGGCTGGGGAGGAGCCTGAGCCCGGACTGGGCGCTACCCCCACTCATCCTGGCCCCACTGTGCCTGCCGCTGCCTGTTGTAGCGCTGCTGTGGAGGTGGGAGAGGCTCGCGCTGCCACAGCTGTGCTTGCCAGCTATGAACCTGGCTTCTGGCTGAGTGGTGCTCCCACTGTGGGAGCGCACTGACCACCAGGGGGCAGCTCCTGCGTTGAGCATCTGCCCCCTGGTGGTCAGTGTGCATCATAGTGACCAGTCGACAGGTCGTTAGGTCAGTCAATCGTTC
>NW_006297573.1:1515281-1516029 GCF_000327345.1 Myotis davidii
CACACAGAGCAGGGCCCATCAGGGGGTTGGGGCGCCGCCCTCTATCACCCACAGAGCAGGGCCCATCAGGGGGTTGGGGCATCGCCACTGTCATACTCATGCAGGGCCGATGGGCAGGTTATGGCTCTACCCCGTCACACACAGAGCAGGGCCGATCAGGAGGTTGAGGTGGTGCCACCCCTGTCACATAGAGAGTAGGGCCGATAGGGGGGTTGGGGCGCCGCCCCCTGTCACCCACAGAGCAGGGTGATCAGGGGGTTGTGGCTCCGTACCCTGTCACACTCAGGGCGGGGCCGATGGGGAGGTTATGGCTCTACCCCGTCACACGCAGAGCAGGGTCCGTGAGGGGCGGTTGGGGTGTCGCCCTCTATCACCCACAGAGCAGGGCCGATAAGGGGGTTGGGGAGACACCATTGTCACACTCAGGGCAGGGCCGGTGGGGAGGTTATGGCTCTACCCCATCACACACAGAGCATGGCCCGTCGGGGGAGGGGGGATGGTTGGGCCGCCGCACCCTGTCACACACAGAGCAGGCCCAATCAGGGGGTTGGGGCGCCGCACCCTGTCACACACAGAGCCACAGGGCGATCAGGGTGTTGGAGAGCTCCCCCCTATCAGGCACAGAGCAAGGCTGATCTGGGGGTTAGGGCGCCTTCCCCTGTCATGAACAGAGCAGGGTGGATAGGGAGGTTGTGGCCCCGCCCCCGCCACACACAGAGCCGCAGGACAATCAGGGGATTTGGGCACT
>NW_006297573.1:1516290-1518782 GCF_000327345.1 Myotis davidii
CAGCGGCAGGCTGGGAACGTTGGAGTCCTCCATCACTGAAGCAAGCAAGCCTCATGTTCGCTTCAAGCTGCCTGGCTGCCGGGTGTCATCTTGGCTGGCAGTTAATTTGCATATCACCCTAATTGGCCAATGGGAAGGGTAGCGGTCGTATGCCAATTACCATATTTCTCTTTTATTAGATAGGATATATATAGACTAGAGGCCCAGTGCACAAAATTCTGCAATAAGGAAAGGTCTCTCATCCTGGCTTGCACCCTCTCGCAGTCTGGGACCCCTCAGGGGATGTCCGCCTGCCAGCATAGGCCCACTCCCCCTGGGGATTGGGCCTAAGCTGGCATTTGGACATCCCTCTCGCAGTCTGGGACCCCTCCCTCCTTACTACCTGCCTGCTCCTTACCGCTCAGCTCGCTACTCCTTTCTTAGTGCTGCCATGGATGCAGGAGAGACTCCTGCCACTGCTGCTGCGCTCACCAGGCTTCTGGCTGAGCGGCGTTCCCCCTGTGGGAGTGCACTGACCCACCAGGGGGCAGCTCTTGCATTGAGCGTCTGCCCCCTGGTGGTCAGTGTGCATCATAGCAACCGGTCATTCTAGTCATTCCACCTTAATGGCCGCTTAGACTTTTATTATATAGATTTCCTGTCTTATTTGCATCTAGAAATAAAGATATAAAAGTATGAATGTATGTTCTTAGAATTGTTTCCTAGATTCTGTTACAATATCACTGTTTGAACTATGTGGCAGGAACATGTATTATTTCTTTTGTGGTCCATATAAACAAAACTATTTTTATATGTATAATAGTGACCGGGTGCATGCATTCTTGCACATTGAAAGGAAATTAATTAGAAGGTGGCTGGTGGGGTGGGACTGGGGAGAGGGGCCAGACATGCCCTGGAGCCAACCTCCCACGGTACTTCCCCAGCCGGCCGCACCAGGGGTGTCACCATGGCTCAAAGGGCATCTGCGGAATGAGCGGGGTCCCTCCGGAGGGTGGGGTCCCTCGGCCTGACCTGTGGGGGTCAGGTTGAAACTGGTTCTCCAACATCTGCCCCCCTGGGGTCCTGGAGTGCGAGAGGGCACTCTGCAAAGTTGCTGTTGTACAGGGTATGGAACACAAACGCAAGTGTGCAGTAAACCAGATTCAGACCAACAGTGCCCCAGCAACAACATAACCCACAGCCGAAGGTGGAATCACTAGATCCCACAAAGAATTGGGCTCCCTCCTCTCTGGTTTCAGGGTACCACTGCTATCAAGTCACTGCAGCTCAGCAGCTCCTGCATTGAGCGTCTGCCTCCTGGTGGTCAGTATGCATCATAGCAAATAGTCAGACGGTTAGACATTTAGCATATTAGCCTTTTATATATGTAGATCATATACATATATATGTTTTAAAAATCTGTATTTGTAGAAAAACAATTCCAAGTGGCACCTGAAACTAACAGTAAAAATAGCAATGATTTATATTCTCCTGGACTACATATAATATTGGTCTATAAACTCCTTAAGGGCAGGCTGTTTATTCAATAAATATTTGTTAAATAAATGAATATACCCATAGGTAATTTGTAACTTGATTAGCTTCCTTTAAGCAATAAGGAAATTTAAATCCCTCTATTCACAGCAGATAACAGTGCAGTTGATTTCACTTTGGTCCCATTTAAATATGAGGTTACCTGCTGAAGCCCCAAAAGCAATTTGTCTCATCTATAAGGCTATTGGTGCTTTGAAGTAGGGGGGACTGCATGTGTGCTCAGACCAGCACGTATTTGTGTTTGTGTGTGTCTGTAAAGGAGAGGGACAGGAAAGGTAAGGGAATGAGGAAGGGTGAGGAGGATTGGGAAGGGTAGCTGCTCTGTAGAGAGAAACTTTCCCATATCAACTATATTTGGCTACACAGTGGAATAATTTATATAACAAAGGCAAAATCACCGCTTGATTCTTTTCCTTTATTTACCAAGATTTCAAAATAATGAGTGGTTTTTTACTCCTTTTTCTTTTTTCTAAAGTATCATTGTGAGCTCACAAAGAATTCAAGAGACAATTCAACAGGAAATTCACATTTGATGTGTTTCAACCCATTGTAGTTATTATGCTTACTGATGCTCAATGTGTCCCATCTATGGCCAGCGGGAATCTCTTTGTTGGCTCCTGAGCGCCCCCCCCCCTTTTTTTATCAAATGGTTGCCTCCCCCAGCTAGGGCGCTCCTGGGCCTTCTTTCCTGACATTGACCCTAGTAGTCTTTAGGTTTCCTTGATATCTGGTATAACAAAATATTACAGATTTATTTTTTTTTCCAAACCTGTAATTAGCTATTTCTACCAGGATGCCTGGTTTCTTTTAATAGGAATAGTATTTCAGAACCACAATCTGTGTGTGAAGGATGCTCATTGTTATTAAGTTGGTCTTTGCTTTTAGTTCTTTCAGTAAAAAGAGCTAGGAAATTGTTTTCTTTCTATTCCTTCCTTTTCTCCCTTCCCCCCTTCCTCTCT
>NW_006297573.1:1519102-1522329 GCF_000327345.1 Myotis davidii
AATTTCTTTCTTTTTGAGCCCTTCCCCCTTTTACATTTTTATTTTTTAAATATCTTTATTGATTTCAGAGAGGAAGGGAGAGAGAGTGATGAGAGAGACTCATTGATTGGCTGCCTCCTGCACATACCCCACTGGGGATAAAGCCCGAAACCCAGGCATGTGCCCTTGGCTGGAATCAAACCTGGGACCCTTCAGTCCGCAGGCTGACGCTCTATCCACTGAGCCAAACCAGCTAGGGCAAGCCCCTCCCCCTTTAAAAAAAAATCTTCATCTGAGGATATTTTTCCACATTCATTTTTAGAGAAAGTAGAAGGGAAGGAGGAGGAGGAGGAGGAGGAGGGTCCTTTCAATAATTCAATAAAATAAATCATAAGTTCATACTGACACTTAATTTCTTTCTATCTTAAACCTTTAACTCATTTTTTTTCCATAGCAAGAATCTTGGTATCAAAAAACCAGGGATGATAAAATTTGAATATCACATAAATCTTCATTTTCTTTATCCCACTTTACACATACAGTAGTCTTAGAACAGCACTAATCCTAATATCAACAACATGATTCTAACAATTATTTTGTTTATTTTTTAACAAATCTTTTTTTGAAAACTTAAATTAAAAAAATATTTACTGATTTTTTTTTGAGACAGAAACATCCATTTGTTGTTCTACTTATTTATATTTCATTGGTTAATTCTGTGTTTGCTCTGACTGGGATCAAAACCACAACTTTGGCGTATGGGGATGATGCTCTAACCAATGGGGCTACTTGGCCAGGCTGACATCATTTTTTCCTATTAGGATTCTACCATCAAATTACTGTTTTAAAGTCACTTGGAACAGTTATTCTTTGTGTAGTGAGCCACCAACTGTATGTACACTGAAGTTCTTTTGTTTCATTTTATTACTGATTTTTACAGATTTATTTTTCCATTTAATTTTGTTGTATAATTAATTTTCAAAATTCACAGTCATACTAACGACTGTTATGTCAGTGTTTTGTCTTTTCTGTGCAATTTCTGCACTTCTGAGTTTCACAGAGACATAAAAAATGAATGACAGTAGCTGTTGGGGCGGAGGGAAGTTAGACTGGTGGGATAGCCTGGACCTGGGTTCCCCAACCTGGGTGTTTGAGTTCTGGCTAGGAAAGAATTCAGAGCCAAGACTCAAACTATAAGAGAACATTTATTTAGAAAATCACAGAGGTTGAAGAAGTAATTCATAGAAGAAGAAAACAAATTATAGAGGCAAAGGAAGAACCTTTGGAGCTTAGAAGTGAGGAAGGTAAAGGGGACTCGTCAGGACATGAACCGTGTGAGCAGGAGGGGGAGAGGGCTAGGTCCTCAGTCCTAGGGTTTTAGGGATCGCTATTTCAGGGGCGATGCCAGAGGAGGACCCCAATTCATCAGCTTCCCAAATATGTCCTTTAAGATTCCGGGTCTCCACTGATTGGTCGGCCCCAGAGCAGGGGATCCTTAGTTAATGCAGCTGGCCCTGAGGGAAAGGTGTGCTTCTGGGAAGGAGAGCAGGCTGGGTTCTCAATCCTAAGGGTTTTAAGGGTGGAGACTTTAGGGGAGGTTCCAGGGGAAGATCTCAATAGAATATTCAGTAGTTTTCCCAGTGGTTCCTTTCAGGGTCTGGGTCTCCACTGATTCATGGGTTCACACCAGGGCAGGAGATCATTAGTCCACACAGCTGTGGCGGGTCACGTCTGTTTTTGCTCTGTTCTGGGCCTAGAGCTGAAATACAACTGAGGCCTTCATATTATCTCTAAGTGAGGAGAGGTCACCCTGGGGTTGAGATCCCACCCTACAATAGTCTGTTGCTAGGCACCCTGGTGACCTTCCGTAGCTGTCCTATCATCCTTGCTCTGCATATCTGTCTAACTGCCTGCCACATGGCTAAAATCTGTGTTTAATCATAGTTCTGACATTTATTTGCTATATTTCTTAGGGAAATTACACGATGTTTCCAACCAGCATTTCCAACAGGGTTTCATGGACCAGTCTGTAGAATGGAAAGTGGGAGGTAAGGTTGGGATGTGGGGATAGGATTCCACGGTTAAATAAGCCTGAACATTCTATAGAGTTGACTTTTAAACAACTTTGGAGATAGGGGCACCTAACCCCCCACAGTTGAAAATCTGCACATAACTTCTGACTCCTCCACAACGTAGTTATCCCTTGGTATACACAGGGAATTGGTTCCAGGACTCCCTACCACAGAGGATAGCAAAATCCCAATTCCCTTTGTCTGTAGTCCCATTCCCATCCTCTTGGCGTATGCAAGCCCAGGCTTTCCTTCAAAGCTCAGCCGACTCCTCCAGTGAGAGCATTTCCTGATAGTTTTTAGTTTACAGTGAACCGTCTTTTCTGAACTCCGATAGTGCTTAATGCAAATACAATAATCTGCATTTAGTATGTGCTCCCTTCTGTTGCTTTCTATCCTTTTATGAAAATGTCTTCCCAATAAGAATTATATATTTTAGGGCAGGGACTTGGTCATTTTTAGCCATATTTTCAGTGCTGATTGTCTTTTAAATATAGAATACAATTTTAGATCAGGAAGTTTACCCAGCCCCACTCACTCATTTCACGGATGAAGAAACCAAGATCCAGAAAGTTGTTCAGACCTGCATAGTACAGAGCCATAGCCAGACATTTGCTGATAGTTGTGGATTCCAAATGAGTCGGGTGGGCTCATACAGAATGGCCAGATGCAGAAGGGAGGAATGAGAGCACTCTCCGAACAGAGGAGGGGCTGTAGTTATTTTTGGCAGTTCAGGAAAAGGTGATCGAGGCCGCCTGATGGGGAACGTGTAGTGGCTACTGGAAGGCAGGGCTGTTCTGCATAACCCACCGGCTCTCGAAAATGGTCGGACGTTGAGTAACGCTTCTTAGATGAAGTGCCTTCCTAGCCTGAACACATTCTTCTTCGCAGGCAGGTCTAGCTTGAAGACCGTGAAGCGGCGTGGCTTTTTGATTTCTTGGGGACACAGGCCCAGAGGAAGACCTACTGGCCGGAGATAACCAGCCAAGGGCTCTCCACTCCGCGAAGCGAGCCAGGACGCGCCCCTGGCAGGAATGTGTGGACTAAGCAGCAGCTCAGGCCTTGGCCCTGATCCCAGGAAAGAAGAGCAAGGGGCTTTCCACCTGCCCCCTGCGTAATCCGGGCCCGAGGCCTCTCGGGTTCCTCCCGCGCGTGCCACGTCTCCTGGCCCCGCCCCTA
>NW_006297573.1:1522462-1559944 GCF_000327345.1 Myotis davidii
GTTCACTGAGAAGGGGGCTTCCAGGCCTCGCAGCCCAGCCTGCAGGCGCGCTTGGGCGTGGGGGTGGGTAGGTGTGGACCCGGTGACAGTGGTGGGACCCCTTGGCTAGAGCGGCGTGGCCCCCTGCTCCTGTGGTCCTGAGAGCCTGGCCCGCTGGAGAAAGACGGGGGATGGGGGGGCGGGACGTCAGGAGGGGTCCCTTTTGCAAGACGTGCTCACCCGCGATAGCAGCACTCCCTGGGTGTTGTGTGCACCTTGGGGGAAGGACCTTGCAGACTGAAAGGAACAAATTCCTCCTTGGAAAGTGGACGGCCGGCTTTTCGTAAGCCCAGACGCGCTCTTAGTGCAAAGCAGGACCGAAAACTGAGCCGCCAGCGTGGCAACTTCCTGGCCCAGTGGATGGTTTAGAAAGTTATTGTATTTTGCAAGTAATAAAGGACCCTTTTTACTCTTCAAGGAGAAGAGTCTCACATAACATCTTTAACCATTAAAGGCTCAGGAAAACTAGGGACCTCTCCATTTTACACGTGAAGATCGCCATTCTGCAAATATAGGACTGCCCTAGCCGGTTTGGCTCAGTGGATAGAGCGTGGGGCTATGGACTGAAGGGTCCCGGTTCGATTCTGGTCAAGGGCACATGTTGGGGGCGTTCAGGAGACAGCTGATCAATGATTCTCATCACTGATGTTTCTCTCCATCTACCTTCCTTTCTGAAATCAATAAAAATATATTAAAAAAATATAGGACCTCCTCCTATGGGATGAGATTACATTCATTGTTGAACCCATTCTAAGTTAAGTTAAAAATATTGTAAGTTGAAAATACATTTAATACCCCAAACTACCCAACATCAGCCTAGCCCAGTGGTTCTCAACCTTCCTCATGCCGCGACCCTTTAATACAGTTCCTCATGTTGTGGTGACCCCCAATTTCATTGTTACAATTGAACATAATTAAAGCATAGTGATTAATCACAAAAACAATATGTAATTATATATGTGTTTTCCGATGGTCTTAAGCAACCCCTGTGAAAGGGTCTTTCGACCCCCAAGTTGAGAACCGCTGCTCTAGATAGACCTGAATGTTCTACTATCAACATGCCTCTTTTGTTGTTTTTTTCACTCAGAAATATTTGCTTGTAAGGGCAGATCCTTACTTTATCTTTAGATGTATTGAGTCCCATTTAACAGGGAGAGCTACCTTTTGGGGTATATTTCCTAATTAGAGGGCTAAGGCATAAGAACTTAAAACTACCCCCTATCCTTCATGCCCCCACCTCCATCACCCAATTCTTCATCTTCCTGTTTGGTTTAATGAGTTCATTGTCACAGGTACTATGCTCAGCTAAATCTTGGTATCCTTTTTTCCTCCCCCGCAGGCTACTTCTTCATAGACATAAAAAAATCAGTATTTGTTTGGAAACGAAACATCACTTAAAATCCTCTCCAACTCCTAATTCCAAGGAATTGATAACATTCTCTGATCAAGAAGAGAAGTGACTGACAGCGTGTTAAAAGTATTCTGGCACTGGTCCCGTTTTTCCCCTCCCTACATTTGAAGAAACATGGAGAAATGGTACTTGATGACAACTGTGGTCTTAATAGGACTAACAGTACGGTGGACAGTATCTCTTAATTCTTATTCAGGTAACACATTTTTACTGTTTAAAAAATTGGTAAATATTCCTTTGAAGAGTTTTCGTTTGTTTATCTGATTTTTGGTGATAGCTTATAGTTTCCTGAATGGGATAGAGAAGAATTTCAGGTTTTATTGGTGTGGTCAAGAAAATACATTTAATCATGTAATTCTAATAAAAAGAATTTATATAAGAGCTAAATAGAGGCATGGCCTTTGTGACCTGAGAAAACAAAAATGTATTCTAACTGGGGGGATGACAAAATGAGAAACTTTGATGTACTAGACTTTGAAGACAGAGATGAGCTATTACTTCAAGGGGGCTTTTATCTGTGGAGGTTTTTATTGTTGGTTCATTTGTTTTAGGGTAGAGAAGGCATGTTATTAGATTGAAAGGAAGAGATGAGTGGAGAAGATTGGGAGTCATGTGAGAGAAAGGGAGGGAGAATTGACGGAGTGTGGACCAGGCGATTGAGATGGGATTAAATTTAACCCTGTGAGTATGTATTTAGCACTTCTCATGTTCCCGGCACTTTGCTAAGTTCTAGAAATACAGGATGAATATCCAATACTCACAGGGCCCACATTTTTGTAGATAAGTGGTCACACAACACAACATGATAATTATAACGTAGAATAGAAGTCTGTGAGGTACAAAGGTAATAGAGGTAGATGATCAGGATGCATTAGAGAAGACTTCTTGGAGGTGATGATTGAGTTCAGATTTGAAGGATGAGTTGGATTTGGGTACATTTTAGTCATGTAAATAAAGATGAATTTTGAGAGGTGGAATTTGTGCGGGGGCATAAGAACGTATAAATCCATCTTCAGCTGGTCACAGAGTTAGGCTCCAACTTCATACTCCAGTGCAGCTTTCTAGTGAACTAGTCTGGGCCAGTTGCAGGACTCCTTTTTTTTTTTTTGGCTAGAACCAAAATAGGCAGGTCCTTTTTGTCTTGTTTCTCTCTAAGCTCACACCTAACCTTAGATGTAGAGCAAAGCAAGGGCAAAGGATGAACTAGAAAATATTTATGCCAATTCCCAGAGCAAATTTGATCTAGGTCATCCATTCTAAGCCTTTCTGATATTGAGGCAATTTCCAAGTGGGAGGATTCCAGTGACTTCACATCTTTCACATTTGGTAGCATTAAATTTTTGAATGTCTGCTAGGCTGCAGTGTATGAAATGATATTTATTGTAGTTTTAATTTGAGTTTCCTTCATTGCTAAATTTATTTAATTTGAATTTAATTCATTTCTGAAAGATTGAGTATATTTTTGTGTTTATTAGCCTTTTGTGTTTTCTGTGATATTTGCTATGTCATCTGTACATTTCTATTAGATTTTATTCTTGTATATAGTCTATATTTTTGTTGTTTTTTTTTCCTTATGTGTTTTTATATTCTGGAAGCTAACCTTTGTACAAGTTGCAAATATCTTCTAGTTTATGGCTTATGTTTTCACACTGTAAGATGTCTTTTGATGAACAGAAGTTTTTTATTTTTTTTTAGGTTTTCAATGAAATTTCTATTTATTTACTTTTAAATGTTCCAATTACAGTTGACATTCAATATTGTATTAGTTTCAGGTGGACAGTATAGTGGTTAGACATTTATATAACTTACAAAGTGATTTTCCTGATAAGTGTAGTACCCACCTGACATCATACATAGTTGTTACAATATTATTGACTATATTACCTTTGCTGTACAGGAGTTTTTGATTTAAGGTAATGAAATTTATCAGTCTTTTTCCTTTATGATTTGTTCTTTTCTTAAAAAAATGTTATTTTATTGATTTCAGAGAGGAAGGGAGAATTAGAGAGAGACTGAGTGATCTGTGCTTTACTTTTTTTGTATCTTTAAGAAATCCTTCTCTACTCCTAGGAAGATCACAAAGATATTTTCCTAAAATTTTCTTCTAAAAGTTTTAAGATTTGCCTGGCCAGTGTGGCTCAGTGGTTGAGTGTCGACCTATGTACCAGGAGGTCACAGTTCCATTCCAGGTCACGTCACATGCCCGGGTTGTGGGCTCGATCCCCAGTGTGGGGCATGCAGGAGGCAGCCGATCAATGATTCTCTCTCATCATTGATGTTTCTCTTGAGCCTCTCCCTTCCTCTCTGAAATCAATAAAAATATATTAAAAAACAAACAAAAAGTTTTAAGATTTATCTTTCTTATTTATCTCCTTAGAATTGAATTTTGTGTATAATGTTTAAAAAATTTTTTCATATGTATAATCAGTTGTTCCAACTCATGCATTGACTAGCCTATCCTTTCCCACTAATTTGCATTACCAGTTCTGTATTAGTTTTTCATATATGCATGGGGTCTGTTTCTCCATTTTGGTCCATTGGTTGTTTCAATACTGCGGTGTCTTCTTTTTTGTTTTAAAATATATTTTATTGATTTTTTACAGAGAGGAAGGGAGAGGGATAGAGAGTTAGAAACATCGATGAGAGAGAAACATCGATCAACTGCCTTCTGCACGACCCCCACTGGGGATGTGCCTGCAACCAAGGTACATGCCCTTGACTGGAATCGAACCCAGGCCCCTTGAGTCCGCAGGCCGACGCTCTATTCACTGAGCCAAACTGGTTCTGGCACTGCGGTGTCTTCTTATTGTAATTTTACATTAAGTCTTGATATGTTGTGAGGCCTGTCCTCCCTCCTGGTAGTTCTACTTTAGGAGGGTCTTAAATGTTCTGGGCTTTGCTCTTTCTTATTATAATAGGCAGATTTCCTAAAAATGCCCCCCCTTCTTCCAAGATATCCTGCCCTAATCCCCAGAACCTGTGGACGTGATGAGTTCTCACTTGGGAGTGATTATGTTTTTTACATGACATAGTAGCCTTTATGATAGGGAGACTGCATTGGATTATCTAGGCATGCACAATGTAATCACATCAGCCCTTAAAAGCCGAGAACTTTCTCCAGCTAGTGGCAGAAGGGAACTCTAGAGAGACTGAAAGCATAAGAACTAGACGCTTGCTGGTTTGACAGTGGAGAGAGTCACGTGAAAAGGAATACGAGGGCCCTCTAAGTTGCAGAGAGGAGCCCCCAGCTGGCAGCCAGCAAGGGAACTTCATATCCGTAACTGAAAGGAATTGAATGATGCTGAGAGCCTGAATGAGCTTGGAAGTGGATTCTTTCCCCGCCCCCTTCAGATAAGAGTCCAGACTGGTTGATGCATTATTTTGGTCTTGTGAGACCCTGAGCAGAGAACTGAGTTAAGTCCACACAGACATCTGACCTACAGAACTGTGAAATTATAAAAGAACATTGTTTTAAGCTGCTAAGTTTGTATTAATGGTTATACAGCAATAGAAAGCTAATATACACATATATATCTTTTTAAAAATCAGATTGTCAAATCCAGTGAAAAACCCTGTTGGGATTTTGACTGGAATTACATTCTTCAATACTTTCGTTTAATGTAGGGGGGATTTGGCAATCATTAGCATAGTGGGGCTTCTAATTCATTAAGATGGTATGTTTCTCCATTTATTTAAGTCTTCTTTAATGCTTTTCAATAATAAAATTTTATAATTTTTTTTTGTGAGAGTCTTATACATCCTGGCCCTGGCCGGATAGCTCAGTTTGTTAGAGCCTCGTCCCTCCATGGCAAGGTTATAGGTTCAATCTCCGGTCAGGGCATATATAAGAAGCAACCAGTGAATGCATAAATAAGTGAAACAAAAAATCAATGTGTCTTTCTGTCTTTCTCCCTCACCCTTCTCCTCTCTCTAAATAAATAAATGTCTTGCATACCCTTTCTTAGATGTGTTCCTAGGTATCATATATATTTTTTTCCTCACCATTGCAGATACTATCTTTTTAAAAGTTGCTTTTCTAAATGCTTGTTGTTGGAATATAATCTGTGGTTGACTTCTTATGTTTGGCAGATTTCTAAACTCTTATTATTCTAATAATTTATCTGAAGGATCTTTCTATGTAAAAAAACCTTAAATGATCTGGAACTAATGACAGTTTTATTTCTTACTTTCTACTACTTAATACTTTTAATATCTTATTTTTTTATTTTTAAGACCTTATTACAGTATTGAATAGAGTAATGATTCAGGCATCTTTATCTTGTTCCTAATTTTAATGGGTGCTTTCCATTCGTGGTTGAGTATGTTTTTGTTCTGTCTAGCATTGAACCAACCTTGCATTCCTAGAATAATGCTATTTGCATATTAGCACCTGTATTCGCTATCTGAAAGAAATCTGAAGATTTTTGCTTTTACCAAAAAAGGTGTTTACCATACTAATGTAGGTCTTTTATAAAAGGAAAGTGGGGTAACATGAACTTTTGGAAAGTGGGGGATAGATACGCTTCGCTTTAAACCATTTCAGCTTATGAAAGTTTTCATAGGAATGCTCTACCTTTGGATACTGGGGGAAATTAATATAACCTTGTTTTTTTTTTAAATGTATATTGTTAGATTTTAGCATCTATGCTCTTAAATTGTCTCACAAGAAAGTCAGTAGAACAAGATTACTTTTGGATTACTATATAAGAAAAGTAGTGTTCTTACACATTAGAATATTCGTAGGTGGTGATTCTCCCCTTTATTATAAAGAATACTAGAGGCCCGGTGCATGAATTCGTGTATGGGTGGGGCCCCTCTGGGTGCCCTGCAGGGATTGGGCTGAAGCCCGCAGTCCAACACCGCCTGCAGCTCCTACCTGCTGTTCCCGCTGATCCCGGTCGCACTGTGCTTGCCGTAGGCTCGCGCCCAATCAGTCCCTTTAGCATTCACATGTGAATAACTTCTGTATCATGGGAGGCTGGGAGAATTAATAAGTAAGTATGACATCTGTGGTCGTACTAAGATTTTTCCCCCTTTATTAAATACAATACTTTTTTTTTGGGGGGGGCTATAATTTGTTTTTAACATGCTTATTTTAGTTTGCTTATTGTTTATCTTGTTTTCAGACTGTAATTAGGAAACACAGGAATGGAGAAGCTTAGTATTAGTTTATACTTCTTTTTTGGAAATGTACGTATTGG
Source organism: Myotis davidii (assembly GCF_000327345.1). Classification (NCBI taxonomy): domain Eukaryota; kingdom Metazoa; phylum Chordata; class Mammalia; order Chiroptera; family Vespertilionidae; genus Myotis; species Myotis davidii. The sequence goes on from NW_006297573.1 coordinate 1,529,114, forward strand.
GTAGGGAAACTCTTATGTACATTGTAATTTAAGTTTTTTAAAAAATGTATACCCCTTACATATTTACAATATACCCTTTACATAAGTGCTGCTTATATAATTAGTGTTTATAGACCCAAACATATTGAATAAATATTGCTTGCTGCTTTTATTTATTTTTGCTTGTTGATTTTGAACAAGTCTTGGAGAGGAGACAAATTCTGATTTTAGTATTGTTTGTAGAGTTTTATATTTCCTCTATACTTTGATCTAAAATGTTACCAATGTTTTTAGAACAAATAGCAGCACTTGAACCAATTTTAATAATCTTTTTTCCAAAGCTCCATTGGCTGTTTAGAAAGAGAAAGTTATAAAGAATCATTTTGTTTGCAAAATATTAATTATTGTTGAAGTATGTCTGTGCTCTGTTTAGTTGGTTAGTTTTTCTCAGCTTATTTCTTACTATTTGTAATGTTTCTTTTTACTCACCACGAACATATAAAAGGGGATTTTATTCTGGAAAATTTTAGCCAAATTTTCTTCTCTTGGAATGTTTAAAATTTCAATGTAAAGGCAAGTAGTATGTATTGTTTTTAAAGAAACTACTTGTGTGTTTTGTTTTAATTCTAAAATTGTTTTGAATGATTCAGCAGTTTATAAAATGAATATTTAAGTGTTGCTTAAGCCCATTTTCCTAAGAATGAGACAAAATTGAAGCTTTGTAATATACATTAGTGTTTTTTCTTTATGTAATTCTGAATCTCATGTAAATGAATTTGTGGAATTAATCACAATGGAAGGAATCTTTTCTGCCCTTCCCAAGTGAAGCTCCCATAGGTACAGTTGGGTTGTCCTCCTGGGTTGCTTTAAGGGCACTTTAGCCGTTTTAAAAACTTAAGTACTAATTTCATAGCCAGTGTCAGCTGAATTTATTGAAGTAGGTCAGACTCTGGATAGAAACTTGTTTCTCAACCCTAAAGAGAGTCATTATCCATTCTTTTATTTATTAGAGAATGGTAATAAATTCTTCCACATTGACCCCAGTCTAGACTAGAGCAATTTCAGAAAATCTAGAAAGCTGGATTTTTTTCAGGTATAAGAAATTCCTTTAGATTCTCTCTGACTTTTACTATCCCGGTGGACCACAAATAAGCAAATAAAAACAAAACAAACAAAAAAATCAACTCTTTTCCCCTATAGACAATGGCTGTATTTCTGAAAAACAGGAGAACACACTCACTTCTATAAAATACACCAGCAAAAAATTAATTCAATGGGGAATTATTTGACCCTTTAAAAAAGTGTACGTTATTCTCCCCCTCAGTTGATTGAGGCAGTTTTTATTGAAAGTATGTACTATCTGCCTACCAGTATATTTCCTTTGAACTCTAGAAAATCATACAAATTAAAAGTCTTATTTGGGTAGCAATTAGGAAATAGTATAGTCATATGATACTGAAAATGTAAGTATTGAGAAGGCAATAATTAATGATCAATATGTTTTTAATTTATAAGGGAAGAGTTCATGGAGAATTTGGAACTTAAGATGATTTTTGAAGGTTGGATATAAGTTGATGTATGAGTAGGGGATAGGCAGCACGAACAGAGGCTTAGAATTTCAGTGTCAGACAGTAACTTAAAGATGTTTTTGGGCAAGAACCAATATATGGGCAAAGTAGCCGAGGCATGATTAATTGGTCTGCCATCACAAATTGCTTAATGTTGCACATTGAGTAAGTGGAAAATCAGGAACTGGAATCTTTTTATTTTTTTAAATATATTTTATTAATTTTTTACAGAGTACGCCCCCTCCTGGAGATAGAGCCCGCAACCCAGGCATGTGCCCTTGACCGGAATCGAACCTGGGACCCTTCAGTCCGAAGGCCAGTGCTCTATCCACTGAGCCAAACCAGCTAGGGCAGGAACTGAAATCTTATTTTTTTTAAATTAATTCTCACCGGAGGATATTTTTCCATTGATTTTTAGAGAGAGTGAAGGGGAGGGAGAGAGAGAAACATTGATGTGATGGGTTGCCTTCCACCTGGGTCCTGTCTGCAACTGAGGTTACGTGCCCTTGATTGGAATCGAACCTAGGACCTTTTAGTCTGCAGGCCAACGCTCTATCCACTGAGCCAAACCAGGTAGGGCAGAAACTCCGATCTTTTGAGAATACAAAAATGGACAAGATACAGTACTTTCTGAGAGACAGAGGCGCTCTCGCACGTGTGTATGTGCGTGTGTGTGCGCGTGTGTGTTTGTACGTACATGTGTCTATGTACTGCGGGTCCTTGTGACAGTCACTCAAAGCATATGCTTTGGAGATGTTAATCTGCTTTTCCCATGATTATCCCATAGTGGAATCTCTCCTTGGGTAGAGATACTAGCATTTAAAGAGTATTGGTATAATATAGCCATTAGATGCAGAAAATTCTACTTAATGTAGTGTTTCAAAGCTGGACAAAATCTGGGTTGGATTTCAGAGAGCAGTAATATATCATTCTCCAACAAGGCACACCTTCCCTAGGGAGTAATGACTGTATTTGATTTTCACTTGCTGATTAAAAAAAATCTATGACTAGACTATATCTCTTTGGGCTTTGTCACAATTTTATGGTCAACTGCTAGTTAAATTGTGGGTGTTTACTATTTACTAAGTGGAACTATATGTCATTTTTTTAATTTTTTTTATTGATTTCAGAGAGGAAGGGAGAGGGAGAGAGAAACATCAATGATGAGAGAGAATTATTGATCGGCTGCCTCCTGCACACCGCACACTGGGGATCGAGCCTGCAACCCGGGCATATCCAACCATGACCTCCTGTTCATTGGTCGATGCTAAACCACTGACCATGCTGGGTGGGCTCTCTATGTCATTTTAAATGATTTAAGGTTAATAACCTACTTAGCAGAGTAGGAGCTAAGAGCCTGGATTATGGAGCCAGTCTTCTTGAGTTCAGATCCAGACTCTGCTACTGAATACCTGGGTGACCATTGCTGCTGTTTCATCACCGCTGTTTTTCCAGCTGTAAAGTGGGGGTGATAACTTAGTTCACTGTTGTATTGGCATGTAGTAGGCACTATCAATTGTTAGTTATTAAAGATCCACTATCACTCTATTTGCAATTTTGAAATTAAAAAAAACAAGCTATAAAGCACCAGTTTCTTTTTTTTTTTAATATATTTTTTTATTGAGTTTTTACAGAGAGGAAAGGAGAGAGAAGGAGAGTTAGAAACATTGATGAGAGAGCAACATCGACCAGCTGCCTCCTGCACACTCCCCACTGGGGATGTGCCCGCAACCCAGGTACATGCCCTTGACCGGAATCGAACCTGGGACCTTTCAGTCCGCAGGCCGATGCTCTATCCACTGAGCCAAACCGGTTTCGGCAGCACCAGTTTCTATGTAACTCATCTGACAGAAAAGCTTTGACCTAACTAATGTCTTTGCAATCTGTGTCTGTTCTTGGTTCTATACTTACCCTTAAGTTATTTATATTTAGTTTGTAAAAGCCCTCTTTCAAATACAGATATTTATTATTATTATTATTTAATGATACTTATTGGACAGTATGTGATAGTCTCATGAAATAAAAAACTTGGATATATTATAATTAGTATTATGAGCTAATTAATAACTAATTAACATTAATAGCTAACGTTAACAATAGTTATTGAATGTTTACTGTGTGCCCGGTACTCTCCGGTGCTTTTTCTCTCTGTTGTCTTCTTTATTCCAATGGCCCTCTATGGAGGTAGTGTTGATCCTGTATGCTGAGGTTAGGGAGGTTGAGGAATTTGCCTGCGGTCACACAGTCACTCAGTGTGCTAGCAGTGCTAGAATTCAGACCTCATCTGGCTGGCTCTTTTGGTAACTTGTGTTCTTTTCTTCCACCTACACTGCCTCTATAATTTAGAAATTTTTCATAGGGAAATAAAAATCTCTGACGTACTAAAGTATATTGTTGTTTTGCTCTTTTTACTTTTCATCTTAGGTGCTGGAAAACCCCCTATGTTTGGTGATTATGAAGCTCAGAGACACTGGCAAGAAATCACTTTTAATTTACCAATCAAACAATGGTATGGGCAATTTTAACTTGATTATATTATTTAAAGATATTTAAATTAGATTCTTTGAAGATATTTAAAAGGAAAATCATGCTAGAAGGGTAAAAGACAAGAAAGTTTAGATAAAAATGTTTTAATTTATCTGACATATCTTTTCATTTTAATTAAATTAAATGAGACAAGATGTTAAATATAACCTATGTTCTGAATATTGATTAATTGATGCTTTTTCTTTTTCTTTTTTTTTTAGGTATTTTAACAGCAGTGATAACAATTTACTATATTGGGGATTGGATTATCCACCTCTTACAGCTTATCATAGTCTTTTATGTGCATATGTGTAAGTTTTTCTTCCTTAATGTAACTAAATATTTATGTCCTTAGCAGATTTAGTAGAAACAGTAGTATCTGGCTTTGTTGAATAGAGGAGAGATTGTAGCTACTATTGTATTATGTTTGTAAAGAAAGCACTATACCTTTCTTTACAGTCAGGTTGTAAGAAAGTTAACTATCACTTTGAACATTTTTATAATTCCTTTGGAGGACAGGCTAGAAAGAAAGGTGAAAATTAGTTTTGTTTTGAAGTGGAGTGGTTACCAATTATGCATGGACAACTGAGAAATATGTCTAATATGGTGAGTTGTGCATAGGAAAGCTTTTTTTCTGGAATGGCCTGAAGTATATGAAAAATATGGTATTCTGACTAATCTGTCAAGTTAGAAACTAGAATTACTGTATTGTTTCACTTGTGATTTAAGATCAGGATTGGAATTCCTTCTTTTACAGAAATGGAGTGGTTTGTTGAAGATTAGGAACTTCGGTTTGGTGGAGACCCAGTTCTACTCTGTAGTGCTATTCCATTTCACACTTGAAGTGTGTCAGCAGAAATTTGAGGAATTTCACAGTATCTTCCAAATTTCAAATTATTTGTTTTACTATTTCCTATTTTGTAAAAATTAGTTTCCTGGATTAAAAATGAGTTCCAAAACTACATGATAATCAGTTATATTTTGCAGTGTTCAGGGTAATGTAATATAATTGAAACTTAATTTATCTTTAACAATTATGTTTAGTTTTATGCAATGATTTGTGATTAATAGATATTTATTATAGCTGATTGTTATGATAACTGAAAAGATTATAAATTATAAAACACTAGAGGCCCGGTGCACGAAATTCATGCACTTGGGGTTGGGGGGAGTCCCTCAGCCCAGCCTGTGCCCTCTCGCAGTCTGGGAGCCCTCAGGGGATGTCCGGCTGATGGGGAATGCCATCAGTTGGACATCCTTAGTGCTGTCATGGAGGCAGGAGAGGCTCCCGCCACTGTTGCTGTGCTCGCCAGACGTGAGCCCGGCTTCTGGCTGAGCAGTGATCTCCCTGTGGGAGTGCAGTGACCACCAGGGGCAGCTCCTGCATTGAGTGTCTGCCCCTTGGTGGTCAGTGTGTGTCATAGAGACCAGTCATTCCACCATTCTGTCAATTTGCATATTAGCCTTTTATTATATAGGATGATCCTCTGGTCAATACTAGCATATTGTTCTTTATAAAATATTAGAGACCTGGTGCACAAAATTTGTGCAGGGGAGGGGGGAGGGGAGAGGTTCCTCAGCCTGGCCTGCACCCTCTCACAATCTGGGACCCCTCGGGGGACATCCCTTTCACAATCTGGGACCTCTGGCTCCTAACTGCTCACCTGCTTTCCTGCCTGATGGCCCCTAACCACTCTGCCTGCCTGTCTCATTGCTCTTAACCACTCGCCTCCCTGCCTGATCGCCCCTAACCACTTGCCTACCTGCTTGATCACCCCTAACCACTCTGCCTGCCTGTCTGATTGCCCCTAACCACTCGCCTGCCTGCCTGACCACCCCTAACTACTCCTCTGCCTGCCTTTTCACCCCTAACCACTCACATGCCAGCCTGATCACCCCTAACTGCTTGCCTGCCAGCCTGATCACCCCTAACCACCTCTGCCTCAGCCCCCACTGCTGTGGCTTCGTCTGGAATGATGTCCAGAATGATGTCCGGAATGAGTTTGGAAGGTCGTTTGGCTGTCCAGTCTAATTAGCATATTATACTTTTATTATTATAGATGTGCTTAATAAGTGAAATGTCACACATCAGATTGTTTTTACACTGGAAGAATTGCCAAGGCAGGGTTCTTACCCATGTTACAAGGTTTCATTGGGAGATAAGCAAGGCAGACTCTGTTTTTTAGCTTAAGCCCATTTCACATGATTAAATAAAAAGACTCACGTATCAGCCTTGACTTGATCACTTTATAAGAGCAGCGACCACTTCTCAAAATAGATTCATATGTCCTCAGATATCCTTATTGCTAAAAATGATGGGGAATGCAGTGCATATATATATATATGCTTTGATTTGCAGGGCAAAGGTTATAAATCCAGACTGGATTGCTCTCCATACCTCACGTGGATATGAGAGTCAGGCACACAAGCTCTTCATGCGTGCAACAGGTAAAAGAACAATACGTATTGAGTGCAAAATTTGACTTTCAAACATTTTTTGAACTGGTCAAAGGTTCTGTTATTATTCCTACTTACTTTTAAAATTGTACAACTACACATATGCATATATATGTAGATTTCAAAATATATTTGTGAGCTAAAAGAGAAAAGAGTAGAAAGGAATAATTCTGGGAGCTTTACATTGATTATTCTACTTAATAATTTGAATACCCAATGAGGTAAATGCTATTATTATACTTATTTTAAGGTGAAGAAACTGAGGCACAGGTAAGTGAGATTAATAGCTCACTTTAGGTCTGATAACTATAAATTGAAGTTTTAGTTGTTTAGGTTGTTGCGTTAATATCCTAATTCCAAATCCCTTTAGACTTTTTCTTAAAGTAAACTTTACAGTCATATCTCATTCATTGTTTTGCTGTCCATTGTTGCTAAATTAATCCACTCGACAGATGTTTGTTGAGCATTTATTGTGTGCTGTTCTAAAAGCTTTACATGATTTATACTTTAACTAGAGGCCCAGTGCATGAAATTCGTGCACTCGGGCAGGGGGGTCCCTCAGCCCGGCCTGCGTCCTCTCACAGTCCAGGAGCCCTCGGGGGATGTCTGACTGACGGCTTAGGCCCGCTTTCTGGAAATCCTTAGTGCTGCTGCGGAGGCGGGAGAGGTTCCTACCATTGATGCTGCACTCACCAACCATGAGCCCCTCTTCTCGCTAAGCAGTGCTCCCCCTGTGGGAGCGCACTGACCACCAGGGGGCAGCTCCTGGTTTGAGCGGGATTGAGCCAAAACCGGCTCTCCGATGTCCCCCGAGAGGTCCCAGATTGCGAGATGGCGCAGGCCAGGCAGATGGACCCCACCAGTGCACAATCAAGGCCAGGGAGGGACGTGGGAGGTTGGCCAGCCAGGGAGGGACCATGGGAGGGCTCCAGGGCGTATCCGGCCCATCGCTCAGTTCTGATCATCCGGACCCCAGCGGCAAGCTAACCTACCAGTTGGAGTGTCTGCTGCCTGGTGGTCAGTGCACGTCATAGTGAGCGGTTGAGCGGCCTTAGCATATCATTAGCATATTATGCTTTGATTGTTTGAATGGACGACTGGAGGACCAGACCCTTAGCATATTAGGCTTTTATTATATAGGATGCTAGCCTGGACCTTTTCCTCAATTAGTCTAAGTTTGATAGAGTTCTCTTTACTGTTCATCCAGGCATGGAATCTCAGGCCCAAGAGATATCTGTTTTGCCTGTCTTTTCCTTTCCCACACCATTCCCCTTTCTCCACAATGCTTTAGTTCTCTCTGAACTACATACTCACCACATGACTATTTAGCGTCTGAACCAATACCTATGCCTGCAGGGAACTCACTCTCTTTAGAGACTATTTTGTTTTCAGAGAGCCCCAATCATTGAAAATGCCCTTCTTCTATTGAACTTCCACTAGGTATTTTAGGTTCCATTTCCTTGGGCTACATCAAGCATGTCAAACTCATGGCCCATGGGCCACATGCCTTGTTTATTTAGCCTGTATTAGCCTTTAAGTTTGATATGCTTGGGCTACATAGAACAAGACTGGTCCTTTGTATACTTAATACCCTAAAGACATTTGAAGTCACCTTTTCCCTGAGGAGGTTCGACATCCTCAGATCCTTTAGTCATTTCTTAGATGACCTGTTTGCTGAATGCGATTACGGTCTTGAGGCCTCTGGTTGTGCTACTTGCAGTCTGTCAGTGTCATCTTAAACGTGGCATCTGGAGCAGAAAATAGATTACACACAGAGATACATAGATTGGTTGCCCCTTGCATGCACCCTGACCAGGGCCGGGGAACCTGCAACCCAAGGTACGTGCTTTTGAGTGGAATCGAACCGGTGACCCTTCAGTCCACAGGCCGACGCTCTATCCACTGAGCCAAACCGACTACTCTAGGGCTGAAGTTAATGTATTTTTAAATAATCTTCTAAAAAGATTCTCCTATGCATTGATTGCCACATTTGAGGTATTCTTCACAGGAGAAAATTTGGAGTATACAGATAGTAAAACAAAACAAAACAAAACAAGAAAACAAGGTTGTCTCTGCTTGCTTTGAGTATTCTTAATTTTTAAAAAAATATATACTTTATTGATTTCAGAGAGGAAGTGGGAGGGAGAGATAGAAACATCAATGATGAGAGGGAGACATTGATTGGCTGCCTCCTGCATGCCCCCTACTGGGGATCTAGCCCGCAACCCAGGCAGGTGCCCTTGAGGGGAATTAAACCCGGGACACTTCAGTCTGCAGTCTGACACTCTATCCACTGAGCCAAACTGGCTGGGCAGTGGTCAGCAAACCGCGGCTCAACCACGAAGTTTCAGTCGCACTGTACATGCGCGCCTGCACGTGGTATTTTGTGGAAGAGCCACACTCAAGGGGCCAAAGAGCTGTATGTGGCTCGCGAGCCGCGGTTTGCCAACCACGGGGCTAGGGCATTGAGTATTCTTAATTTTTAAGTTCAAGTCAGAGCCAAGAGAGAATTTATTTTGGATACACCTAATTGATTCAATGTGTGAATATTTTAGAGAAAATTAAAAGAGTGTGGTACCGTATTAATTGAAATTTGGCAGAGGCCCTGGTCAGTGTGGCAGTTGATTGGAGTGTTGTCTCATACACCAAAAGGTCTTGGTTCGATTCCTGGTCAGGGCACATAACCTAAGTTGTGGGTTCAGTCCCAGTTGGGGCGTAGGAGAGGTCGCCAATTGATCTTTCTCTCTCCTCAGGTGAGGAATTAAAGAAAAAAATGGCAAAGGTAAAGGGAATGGAAAGGGCTCACATGTGAGGGACTTGTGCAGAGTGGGTAGGAACTGTGGGTTAATAGAATTCACACTCAAGGATAGAGGGAGGGAGACGATAAATACATCATTATAGCTCCTGATGGTCTCACAATTAAAATAATTTGCTTGTGTCTCTTGTTTTAGTGTTAATTGCTGACTTGCTGGTTTACATACCTGCAGTGGTTTTGTACTGTTGTTGTTTAAAAGAAATGTCAACTAAGAAAAAGGTAAGTTTTAAAGCAACCTGACATCTCATCTCTGAAATATTTTATTAGCTTTACTATTGAGTATGAAGCTTAAGGAAGCCATGCTTTTGGGAATAGATACTAATAGGGAATAGTCTATATCTGTCAATTAATTTTCACTTAGAAAACATCAATTTACCTTAGTTATTTTAATGCCCAACTGTAGTAATAAGATGCATTGAATTTTAGAAGTTATATACTACTGAATCATGCAACATGTTGAATTTATTGCTTAGCTGGTAATTCTGAATTTCTATCATTTTTCTATCGGTGTCCATTTATTCTGGACACTATTTAGTGTAGTGCAAGAAAAAAAATAGGCTTTTTGATAGCTCTATCGTACTGTTGAATAACTTAATGTACAGTATTTATTTTTCTTTGTTTTAAAAGGGTTGGATATTCAGAATTATGAGTTGCTTTTATGTTAAAAACTTGTGAGGATGACTAAACTGAAAGGTATTTTGAAAAGTTGCTATGTAGTCTCACAATCACAGTCAACAAATACTCTTTTTGGTGATTTTATATAGATTAATCATTAGATTAACTTCTCTGACCTGTGTATCTAAATGTGCTTTCTCTGACTAACACCTTCTAGTGATTTCCTTTTTACTGAGGCATCCTATCCATGAAATATCACCTCCATGAAAACTGTAGTGTTTAAAGAGTTCTTTTATAAAAATGCAATTTTTTGATAACTGGAAGGTAAGAGGGGGAACATTTGCTACTGTGTTAAGTGAAACTACACTTTTACCCTGTTTGATTCAAGTAACAGATTACTCTCTTAATTCATACTATCTGTCTTTACAGGTTGCTAATGCATTATGCATATTGCTGTATCCAGGCCTTATTCTTATTGACTATGGGCATTTTCAGTATCCTTTACTAATTTAGAAATGAAGTTAGATGCATGTCTATTAGGAAATCTAGACTCAATGTGTATAATGTTATCATTCAGTAATATCTTATTTGCTAGGGTACTTGCTTATATAAACTACTAGAGGCCCAGTGCATGAACATGCATGGGTGGGGTCTGGCTGGCCCATCCCAATGGGGGCCAATCAGGCCGGCTATTAGGAGGGGGGGATGTGGGAGGTTGGCTGTTTGGCCCTGTCCGCGATTGGGGTGGGGGGGCCGATTGGGAGCTGGGCCAGTCAGGGGTCGGGGTCAGGGTCGGGGCAGGGGAGAGGCCGCAGCTGTCTGGGGGGAGGGGCCATGGGTGGTTGGCTGGCCAGCCCCGCCCCCGATCGGGGTGGGGTGGCCAAAGCTACACTTGTATGCCTCCTGAGTACTTCTTCCTCCTCCTTTCCCAGAGATAGCTAAGTGCTAATACTGCTATCCCCTCCCCCACTTTGAACTTTATATATGAGAGCCAACACACTAGGTATTCCTTTGTGTTTGGTGTTTTAGGTTCAACATTTTGTTTGTGAGAGTTATTCCTGTAGTTGTATGTAGCTGTAATTTGTTCAATTACATTGCGTTTATAATATTCCATTGCAAGAATACACATAATTCTATTACTGATAGACGTTTGGATTGCTTCCAGGTTTTGGCTGTGATGAATTTGCTGCTATGATTACTCTTATAAATGTCTCTGTACACATGTAAATATATTTTTTTATGAGTGGAATTGCTAAGTTACAGGGTATGCACATGCATAATTTTAGATATTACCAACTGGTTTTTAAGCATGGTACACCAGTTAACACTTCCAATTAGCACTGTGTCAAAGTTCTTCATCTTCATCTATTGTCATTCCTTGTTATTTTCACATTCTGCCAAACTTGTAGTGCTATCTTCTCTGTGATTTGAATCAAACTTGAAGCTTTTGGGATTATGTCAGTTTATAGTGACACATTTTTTAACCACTATGTACTTTACTTTCCTGATTTGTAAAGTGGGCATAAGAATAACCCTTACTTTGTAAACTTTTTGAGAATGAAGTGAATTAATATTTATAAAGCCTTTAAAGCAGTACTTGGGAAGTATTGAGTATTGTATAAATATTTGTTGCTGTTATTATCTGACATTACTGCTGCTGCTGCTGCTACTATTTTTTATTTTGGGGGCTCTGAAATTTCACAGTGATTGCTTAGGCGTATGTATTTTGACAATCGTTTTGGACACTCTATGAGTCATTCATCTTGAAGACTCATGTTCTTCAGTTCTGGGAAATTCTCTTATATTATTTCTTTGATAATTTTCTCACTTCATTCTTGAGCTGGTTAGATGTTAGGTCTTTCATCTCCATCTTGAGCATCTCTTTGTCTTTATGGTTTGGAAGATTATCTCTAACACCTCTATTACGTTTCATTTGTTTTGTTAAGCATATCTTAAATTTCAATTCACTCCTTAATTTTTTCCTTACTATTTTCTTAATTATTTCCACTCTTCCAGGGTCAATTTTTCCCCTTTTCATTTTGGTCTTAGGTTTTTCTTCAATGTCTATTTGATCCAAGAGTATTCTTTTTTTTTTTCTTGATCCAAGAGTATTCTAATTTAAGGGTAAGAGAGAAGAAAAAGCTACATGTGAGCTCTTTATTTATTTGATCCACTGTAAGTTAAGTAGGCAGGGAGCTGGCCAGTACATTCTAGGATCCTTAAATTGCAGAGTGTGGAGGGCTTTGTACTGTAGTGTTAATTTCTCCACTAGCTGTCCCAGATGGTTTGTTCCATTTTTTTTTTTTGAGAAATATTCCTTCTTGTTGTCTGGGGTGGTAAATGGTTTGGCTACCAGGTAATCTTTGCACAGGAGTGAGGTGGGATTTGATTTCTCCATCTAGGGATTTTCAGTTAATCCTCTTGTTTTCTTTTCAAAATATTGCTCAAGCCCTCTAACTTACTTGGTGTTTCCAGAGTTCTCCAGGGGCTTGCAGGGTAGACTGGCTCCTTGCTTGCCTAAGCTTCCTCTAGGCTGTGGCTTCGTTCATCCTATTTTATTTGTTACCACTTTTCGGTTCTCTTTCTGGCTTCTAGAAATGTGTTGAAATCTTGATCTCCTGTAGCCCAACTTCCTGTTCTCTTTATGGCTGTGAGTTTATACTATAAAAAAATTCTCTATCTTAAGGGGGTTTAGGGAAGGAGAGGAGGTAAACATGAGTGCCTAGCTCACTATTTCGGACTGAAAATTTAATTGTGATGTTGTTTTACTATAACTGTTATTTGTTTATAATCAAGCATTTATATTTATACTGATGCATATTTATAGAGAAGTATAGTGATATCAGTAAATTTTGTTTTTTTAAACTTTTGAAGCATCATTTTATAATAACTGAAATAGTCTAGCAGAAACAAAGCTATGTGTTAACTATTTAGAGTTCTTTTAAAGCTAAACAAATCAGGTGCTGTGTTTAACACTAGATTTTATATATTTGAGGCCATTATTTATCATTTCAAATGTTTATATACATCCAATAACTTCAATTTCTATTTAAATTAGCTTTCATATCTCTTATTTTTAAATTGTGTAAGAAATACACTCTATAAAGTGCAAGATCTACCTCTTTTAATTACTGAGATAATTTCCTTGACACAGGGACAGATATAATTCTGTGAGTCTTGGCTTTGCTCTGTGGGGTGTTCTTGGAGTATCTTGTCACTGGGACCTTCTAGGATCACTGGCATTTTGTTTAGCTATAAATTACAAACAGATGGAACTTTACCATTCCTTGCCCTTTTTTTGTTTTCTACTTGGCAAGTGTTTTAAGAAAGGCCTCAAAGGAAAAGGGTGAGTGGCTTCTAAACACCAAAATTTTACAAAGTACTCCCGAGCATGAATGTGGCCTGCTTACCTGGAGGAAGGTGGTCTTTCACCTGGCCTTTCAGTGATTTCTTTTTTTTTTTTTTTTTAAATATATTTTATTGACTTTTTACAGAGAGGAAAGGAGAAGGATAGAGAGTTAGAGAGAAACATCGATCAGCTGCCTCCTGCACACTCCCCACTGGGGATGTGCCCGCAACCGAGGTACATGCCCTTGACCAGAATCGAACCCGGGACCCTTGAGTCCGCAGGCCGACGCTCTATCCACTGAGCCAAACTGGTTAGGGCTGATTTCTTACTAATGTGTTGACTATGGGGAGAGTAGGAAGAGAGAGTGTCATGTTCTACATTTACTTTAAACCTTCCTAACTAGAAAAATATTTTGATCAATGTACATTTCCTGCAGGTGATGTGGGTTGGTTTGTTAGAGCATTGCTGTATGATTTCATCCATTTAAGAGCATATTAGATTATATACTTATTAGAAATATAATCCTGATTTGACATTTGTCCTCATGTCTACATAGGAATGACATCTAAGTTAAATTTTAATTAGGATAGTGATAATTTTTTTTTGTTAGAGAAGTGCAGATCTTTTTAAAAAAATGATTTTATTGATTTCAGAGAGAGGAAGGGAGAGAGAAAGAGATAGAAACATCAATGAGAGAGAAACATCAATTGGCTTCCTCCTGCACTCCCCCTACTGGGGATTGAGCCTCTGACCCAGGCATGTGACCTGATTGGGAATGGAACCTGCAACCTCTTGGTGAATGGGACAACGCTCAATCAACTGAGCCACACCTGCAGGGCGGAGAAGTGCCCATCGTAATGGTTTTGAATTTCTTAACCCTGATTTGAGTAGACTCCCATCTTAAACCTATGTCAGTGGCATAGATGTACCACTACTATACACTTGCATTTATTATATTTAGTGTGGTTCAGCTTTTCTCAGAAGTATTAACTTCTTGGCTCACGGGTTGCCTTTGCTTTTGTCCCAGGTTTGTGCTGTTAGTTAAGCTGGCGTGCACTGTTGTGGCTTCCTTCGTTCTCTGCTGGCTGCCGTTTGTTACAGAAAAGGAGCAAACCCTGCAGGTTCTAAGGAGGCTCTTCCCAGTGGATCGTGGATTATTTGAGGCACGTGTACACTCTTCTCTCACTGCTTTCTGTACCTCCCCTGTGACCGCTGGGATTTCCTGTAGAAGACCCTCAGGGAGTCGTAACTTCAGCTGCTCTCTTCTCACCATCATTCCTTGCCGATTATTTAATTCAGTGTAACCTCTAGCTCAGCTGGCATGTTCTAGTACATTACATGCATTGCTAATGTTTATGCCATCATGAGATCCATAATCCAATTACACATTTTTCTAATGAAAGGGGTCCAGAATGAAGACAGCATGAGAAGTTGCAGCTACAGAGTTAAGAGCTCTGTAATTTCTTTGGTTTATTTTCTCTTTTTAGTCTTAGGAAATTACTTTTTAAACTAATAATCATGTTTGCTTCAGAAAGATCTCCTAATTCCTTATGAGATATATAAATACAACCTTCACCCACAGTAATGAGAATCTTTCATTTCATTTAATGCTAGCTTAATCACTCTTGTTAAACTTTAATTACATGGGTAATTTGATGATTTAGATTTAGTAATTAAATTAAACCATTTTTCTGAAACAAAAGACCCTTTTAATAAAGTTAGACAGAGACAACATATTTATAGATAATTTGCTTTTGAATAAACATTTCTTTTAAAAAGAATTAGAAAAGCATATTATATATATATGTGTGTGTATATATATATGTATATATATATGTTAATTTCTAATATATAGATTTGATCTGTAAGGAGATGGACCCAGCATTTTGAGACTAAGAGAATTTGGTTTTGTGAAGGAACAAGAATGTGCGACTTGTATGTTGATGGAGACGCTGCTGCTGATACTGATAATCATAAACAGTCACTATTATTATCACCACTTATTAGGTGCCAGATACCTCACATGATTTTATTTGATCCCTACAATAGTTCTGAGGTATCTATTATACCCACTTTACAGATCAGAAAACTGAGTTCATGTAGGTAGTGTGCGGCAGAGCTGTGAGTCGAACTTTGAAAATTGTGCTCCTATCTTCTTTATATTTTTCTAACCTGAACACTTACTAGTATATAAAGAAAAGTTTGAGCCCTGGCTAGTGTGTTCAGTGGTTAGAGCATTGGCCTGCACATCGAAGGGTTGTGGGTTTGATTCCTGGTCAAGGGCACATACCTGGGTTGCAGGTTTGATCCCCAGCCTTGGTTGGGGTGCATGCGGGAGGCAACCAATTGATGTACATCAATTTCTCTCTCCCTCTCTCTCCCTCCTTCCATCCCTCCCTCCTTCCATCCCTCCCTCCCTCCCTCAGGTTCAGTTCTTAGATGTGAGATAAAGGGGTGTATGTGCATGTTTTAAGGGTTTTGATACATATATATGGCTAGAAAGGTAACAACTGATTCTGACCAGTAAAGTGTGAGCCTTCCCATTTTATACACCACCAATATTGTACAGAATTTACTTAGTTTTTTGGGATTTTTTTTAATTTATTTATAGAGAGGAAGAAGTGGGGGAGCTCCCTCCCTCCCTTCTACTCTCTCTGAAAAAGCAATGGGGGAAAAATACCTTCGGGTAGGATTTAAAAAAAAGAAAAGTTTGATTCTCCTTGTAAGCTGCCGGGTTATTTGCCTTGCCTTCTGTTTAAGAGATGGCATTTAGCATGGTAAACATAAAAATGGCTGTTAATATGTGTGGTGGTGTTGCAGGTCGCCTCCATTCCCTTGTTGCTCTCAGAATCTGAAGAGCATTTTTTTTGATCTTACGGAGGGAAGAAGGGTGGTACAGCTGTCAGTGGTAGTTACTTTCTGGATGTTTTGCCTACACAGCTGTGAGTCAAGCAGCTGTGTAGAGGATGGGTTTCACGAACAGAGAGCTGTAGTTACAAATTTAATTTTGAAAGTGATCCTAGCACAACTGCTAATGCCTTTAAACTTCTTGATTTATTAGCAATTAACTCTTGTCATTGCTAGTAGCTAGGAAGTTATATTAGATAATTTCAGATGTGTGATAAAACGGGTCACATAATATGTGTTCTACACACTAGGAAAACAAAAAAATTCTAGAAACATTTTCAAAGATGAATAACTTCCTTATTTAGGGATAGTGTGCTGTTCTTAGAAAAATATGAAGTATTTCTTGGGAATGTCTAGATTAGGGTTGGGTAGTGATTTAGATAAACTCCCATTGCAAAAAAGTGAAAACTGCTTATCTGTGTGTGTACATACGCATTAGAGAGTTTAATCAACTTATAAAATTGTGAACAAAAGCTTTACATCTCACAAGTTTATTTAGACGTTATGGACTGTACTTTGTGGAATTTGGTATTTCTTTCAATTATATCAGAATGTAAAACTAACAAATCTCTTTTAAGGATAAAGTAGCCAATATTTGGTGTAGCCTAAGTGTCTTTCTGAAGATCAAGAATATTTTGCCACATCACACCCAGATAAAAATCAGGTAAGAGTCACAAAGTTTGTATATAGTGTTTTGTATGCTTTCCTCTAAAAGTATTATGGTAATATCTCATTTATCTGGCATCATTAGGGAATGAGCTGGTCTTTGTTAGTGAATTTTCCACGTAACATTAATCTATCCCTCTGTACAACAAAACTCTTCTATTTGATATATTTTATGTGAAAATCTTCCTGGATTGTTACCTACTTTTCTCCTCCTTAATTGGTGAGTATGCTCACCATGATTGAACATATGTTGGAAGAGTTGTGATTTTCAATGATGTATCAGTCAGGGTTCAACTAAAGAATGAGGAGGGGATCAGTGTGTGTGTGTGTGTGTGTGTGTGTGTGTGTGTGTGTGTGTGTGAATTTGCTATGAGGAATTGGCTTATACAGTTGTGGGGCTGGCTAAGCAGACTGGAAGTCCACAGGCATTCAGGGAGGAATATTTAAAGGGAAGGAAGAGCGATTCAGACCCAGCTGCTGTTGAGAATCTCTGAGTTTAGGGAAGGCGTAAGCCCTTTTACTGGTATAGGGCTTCTAACTGATTGAGTCAGGTGCACTCAAGACTATCTTCCTATAGATTAACTTAAAATCAACTGATTAGGGACTTTTATTAGTTCTGCAAAATCTCTTCCCAGCAGTGCCAAGACTAGTCTTTGAATAACGGGCCAAAGGAGTGTGTGTGCTGCCTCCCTCTCCCAGCCAGTCCTTTCACGAATATCCCTTATAGCCTGTGTAACGAGGGATTGTAGTTCTTCGGAGCCAAGCTGACACACTACAAAGCCACCAAAAGTGGGAAAATCAGTTACTGTATGAGTTATGATCCTGTGTCAGGGCTTTCAGGGCTGTGTGCCGTGGTACCACATGGCTCCAGATGGCTCTGCTTACGGAGTTCTCCCCTGCCCATCAGCCATCACTAGAAGCTCTAGCAGCTTCTGACTTGTTTTTTTATTTTATTTACCAGGTGCTTGGAAATCAGATAATCAACTTTGTGAATTGAGGGCCTGAGAGATTCTCTTATAGTACATTTTATCAATGTTTCTGTTACAAATAGAGCATTGTCTCTTTATACTTGGTTATGTTTTCTTATTTTGAGTCTTTGATAATGGATATTTAGCTACCTTTGTCTCTTTTCTATAAATGAGACTAAATACTAAAATAACATAAGCAGCACTTACTACTATAATGTTTTGTTCTATATTATATAATTATGTATATGTTGAAAAGGGTACATATTTCAAGGTGTGGATTTTATTTAGTCTTAAATTTAAAAAGTAAAAATAAACCTTAATTTGAAGTCAGTTTAAGTTGATAAGTAATGTGATCCTTATATTTAAAAAAGTATTTGTTTTAGCTATAGGCCTTTACAAAGATAACAAGTATTTTATTTTTATTCATTTTTTAGTTTTTGTTTTACATTTTTGAGCCTGCTTCCTGCATGTATAAAATTAATACTTCAGCCCTCTCCCAAAGGATTCAGATATACTCTGGTAAGTTCCTTCTTACTTTAGATACTTAATTCTTGCTGTAACTAATCTTTTAAAAATAGAGATAATTATTTGCTCTGAACAGGAGGCTTTATTGGGTTGGAACATTCATTTATTTGATGAACATTTATTGAGTGTCTGACATACTTAGGTATTCTTTTTGACACTAATTAAACTTTCAGTTTAATTCAACAGTTATTTAAGTTCTGCTTTGTATTAGTCAGTGAGGGAATCCAAACAAGAAAACAGTGGTGATAGACATATGCTTAAATAATTATGTGATAGAGCGGATGGTATTAAGTTCTGTTTGGTACAGATTAGGTGCTATGACTGTGCGGGAACAGGAGCTATTACTTGGGAGCAGATGTTAGACAGCCTCTTAGAGCAAGTGGGATTGGAGACAAAGTTTGAAAGCTGGGCAAGATTTGGGATAGGAGGTTATATAGCAGAAGAGAATTCAAGACAGGAGGAAGAGCTTGAAGGTACAGAGATGAGAAACGATAGGGAATGCTCTGGGAACAGCTATTGAACATTGAAATGTGTGTGTGTGTGTGTTTGTATAGAGGATATAGTCAGAGAGCAGAATCAAAAAGGATCAAATTGTATAAGGGCTTGAATGTCAGGTTGAATAAGTTGGAGTTGGATTTGTGTGCAAGAGGAGCCAGAAAACGATTTCTAAGCAGGGGAGGGGACAGATTTCTGTTGTAGAAAGATGACTTGTGTCAGTTTGAAGGTGCATTGGTTCTATTTCTGCAGTTTAGGGTTTCTCTGAGTGGGTTTACAAATCCCTCCAGGTTGTATTTCTGTGGCACTTTTACAATTTTGTTCCTGTGTGCATGGGCCTATAAAATGACATTTAAAAGTGTCTTTTAATATTTCCAGAAAATTTGGTTTATGAAAACAGTAAGTCAGTGGACTTTAGAAGGGCACAACATTTTAGGAATTAGGGTTTCAATTCTGGGACTGCCACGTACTTACACTGCATTCTAAAGAACAAGCCATAACATAGCGTACTGCTGAAATACTTCAAAAGTGCCTATCAGTACCACCATGTAAAAAAGATACTTTCATGTTCTTCTTCTCTTTTGATTACCTTTTTATCGACGTTTTCTGTTGTTTGATTCTGTGAATGAACTCTGAGCACACTGCGTCATCTACGGTTAATATTCTGTAGGACTTTTAGAACAGAGGAATATGGTTAGTAATGCTCCGATGTCTTCAATAGGCCTAACTTGAAATTTTTGCAAGTTTATATCAGATGAGGCTATTTCTCTAGGAAATAGCATGCTAAATAAAGGTATATTTCAAAGATAATGGAATGCAATTTCAGAGTTTGAGTAACTGTGGCAGCGCTAGAGATGATTACTTTCAGGGATTATAAGCCAGAAAAAACATTTTCTCTCTCTGAGTTTCCTAATTTTATTCTGTTTCAGTACAAGCCACTGTGTTTAAAAAACAACAGAAAGAGACTTATATTAATGACTTTGGTTATTTTTGTTGGTAATGTTTTGAATTCTTACTGAATACTTCTAAGAGCTTTAAAAATATTTCTCATTTTAATTTCTTTTAAAGTGTTTTCCTTTCCATGAAGATTGAATTATTCTCAAGTCAATTCTCCATATAAGTCTGTAATTGAGGTAATTGATGGTATGAATACTAATGTATTTATAGCAGCAAAATGACTTATATTTAATTCATTCAAGTAGTACTAACTGAGTGCTCGCTAATGTGTCCAGTCCTTTTCAAGGTACTGGCATGTGAGGGAATGACAGCGAACATCCCTGCTCTCTTAATTCTGGCAGAAGAACTACAATAAACAAAATAAATCAGTTAACAAGAAAGTATCTGGGCGTAGTGAGGACTATGAAGAAAACAGTGGTATGTGAGAAAACTGCGGATGGGCTTGGTTGGGGGCATTACTTGAGTACGGGAAGGTCGTTCTAGGGAAGTGACATTGAGCCTAGAACCGAGTGGTCGACCAGAAAGAGCCAACCACAAGAAGATCTGGGCTCTGACTTGATGAAAGCAACTTTTTCCTTAAGGCAGGAACACGTTGGCATGTTTCAGGCTTAAAGGCACAGGTGTGAAGTGCTAGTGTGAAGTGAGGGAGGAAGACAGCAGTAGACTGGAAGAGGAAGGCAGGAGCCGCATGACGCAGGAGGGAAGCAATGGAAGGAATTTAAATAAGGAAGTTGACATAAACGGGCATGGTGGCTGACTGGAGAATGGATTGGAAGGAGGCATGAGTGTCACCAATTAGGACGTATTGCAGTAGTCCAGGAGGAAGATGGGGTGGTTCAGACCACTCTTCTATCAGCGACAGCAGAGGGAAGGAGAGAAGTGGGTGGGTATCATATTTAGGAGGTGGTGTACAAAGGATTTGCTGATGGATTGGATGTGTAGCATGCACAAGGTAGTGACCCACATTTTTTACTTGAATAACTACATTTGGATGTATGCCGATGTCTGATATTCAGAATATAAACTTCTGAGAATGGGTCTATGTAATTTTTTTATTTAAAACCCCAAATAGCAAATGATTACTTTAGAAAACATTTCTTTTTATTGAAAAGCACATTTTATTTTAAAATTAAATCGGTGTGGTGCTGTTGGTTAATAACATATAATTTTCAGGTGTACATTATAATTCAACATTTGTGTACACTATAGTGTGCTCACCACGCGAAGTCTAGTTTCCTTCCATTCCCATGTATCGGACTCCCTTTACCCAGTTCCCCCTCCATTCCCCTTTCCCGCTGGTAACCACCATTCTGTTGTCTGAATCTATGTTTGTTTTTGTTTTGTTAGTTCATTTGTTCTTTTTGTCTTATATTCCACATATGAATGAAATCATATATATGAATGAAATTATTATGAAATACTTAATATATTTTATTGAAATGCATGTTTTAAAAACACTGAAATAGATTTGTTTTGCCAATTTTAGATTTTGACCTCCTTTTCCTTCCTGCTTTTTAATTTAAGTTGTCAGAGATTCCAAGGGAGGATTAAGGCATGATTGTTGTATCTGAAGTGTTTAGTAGTTTTATTAATAACTGAGTCTCAGTGAACTTACTTTATATGGTTAAGTATAGTGTTATAATCAGTTTTCTCAAAAATATGTTGACCATATATTTGAATGAAATATTATGCATATTAGTGCTATGTATATATTTTCCTTCTAGATAGAAGCCACATTAAACTTTAAAGTTTTACCTGAAATGATTTTTATTCAGATTCATAATTAAATTGCAGTTGTATTTTATAAGCTGTTATATTTCATTTCCCTTCTTTTTTTTTTCTTAAAGGTTACCTGTGCACTATCATTCTTTTTATTTTCTTTCCAAGTACATGAAAAGTCCATTCTCTTAGTATCATTGTAAGTAAAAATGTTTCAAGTATTTAATTAATTATTATCCTATATAATAAAAGCGTAATATGCAAATCGACCAAGGGGTGGAATGGCCAGTCACTATGACACGCACTGACCACCAGGGGGCAGACGCTCAATGCAGGAGCTGCCCCCTGGTGGTCAGTGTGCTCCCACATGGGGAGCCCCGCGCAGCCAGAAGCCAAGCTCACAGCTTGTGAGCACAGCGTTAGTGGCGGGAGTCCCTCTCGCCTCCACTGCAGGCGGGCGGTAAGGAGCCAGGGGTCCTGGACTGTGAGAGGGCACAGGCCGGGCTGAGGGACCTCTCCTCCCCCAGTGCATGAATCTTGTGCACTGGGCCTCTAGTGCATTTATAATATATGAATCAATGTGTTACATATAATTACATAAGTGTAAAACACAACTATGCAAATTTACATAGTTGCATAAAGTTATTTCATAAAATCATACTTTTTTTCAGTTTTACTTCTTTATATTTTAAACTGAGAATATTTCATAGAATTATTACTGACGGACTTATTTCTTCCTATATATATTCTGTATGCTAATAATGTCTTCCAAAGATTGGAGTCTCTTTGTCATCTTTGCCTTTTTCACTTTCATATCTATTCAAAGCCTTGTTCTCTCCATTCACCTCTTTAGGGGCTTTCGTATGTTGCCTCATTTCTATTTCCTTTGTCAAAACCTTTGGTTAGGCCCTATTGGCAATCTCTAACCAGACTACTTTGTTTTAGGAGCATTAATTTTTTCCCCCTGATCTTCAGAGAAATTGGGTGACAGTTAAGGGTATATTATCCCAATATTAAAATAGTATTTGCCTAGAACACATTGGAATACTTGAATCCCAACCCAAAACCACTCTACCCCTCACCCTGTTCATAGGTTCCTGTGGAAGATATGTACAGAGTGATCAATGGCAAGTGGGAAGTGGAGCTTTGCACTAAAACCTCAGTGCATAGCTTTATAGTAAGCTGGGCTGGCCTATGTGGAAGGCTTCTTGCTTTGAACAAAACAGTCTCAAATCAGCTTGATTTCATCCTCCAAAGTCTAAACCTGAGTTACCACTATTATATGAGGCTAGGCTGACCCTACACACAAATCTCAAGTGCCAAGAACTAGGGAGAGGTATTTACTTTCAAACATAGATTCTCCCTAGAATTTCTACCCCATAAAGGCAGCTCATTCAGTGATCCGTAATCTGACCATTCAGATTAGCTCTTGGGCCCCGAATACTAGATAATACTTGTAAGAGTTTTTTCAACTACTTAACAATACAAGATATTATTATTTCAATTACACATAAGAAAAAAGGTTAAATTAACCATTTATTCAAGGACATACTGTGAGTCGGTGGCAGAGGTGAGACTAGGACTCAGGTCTCCTGGACAGCCCCCCCCCCCCCCCTTTTTTTTTTAGTATGTTTTTGATTTCAGAGAGAGGAAGGGGGAAGGGGATAGAGAGATAGAAACACCAATGATGAGAGAGAATCTTTGATTGGCTGCCTCCTGCACACCCCCTACTGGGGATTGGGCCACAACCTGGCATGTGCCCTGACTGGGAATCCAACCATGACCTCCTGGTTCATAGGTTGATGCTCAACCACTGAACCATGCCGACCAGGCCCCTTCTTGAGCATTATTGCCACAGTTGAATCCAGAGGTAATGGGTCTGAGGTTGGTGGTAAGGAGGTCACAGAGTTTGCACTTATGACCTTAAACCACTCTTTGGTAAAGTCAGTGGCTCCATTTCTTGGCATTATATTTCCTGTCCCTATATTATTGCTCTTTTCATGTAGCCTCTTCCTATTGTTCCCCCGACTCTCTTTTCTTTTATTCTACATGTAACATGGAAGGTCATAAGAAGTATGAAACCACTACTCTGGGAATTCATTTCATATTTACCAACTATGAAATATATGAAGCAGCTCTCTTTCTCTGTTTAGATCGGTTTATCTGATTCTTTTTTTAAAACTACTTTTGTATGATAAATATTCCATCGGTGGACCGAATTCTGGAATCACTTTTCCAGTTATGAGGAGTTGACACCTTCTCTGTATTTAGACTCATTTAATTTGGATTGATGGTTATAAAAAAAATGAATCAGTAGTCCATATGAAGACCTTGATGGCTGTTTTAAAGTTTTGGTTTTTTAGCTACCCTGAAAATAAGACATAAAATCTCTTCATATTTTTTTTTACAAGTAAGAATTGAAATTATATTCTATAAGATTAAATTATTTTTTTTCTTTATCATTTTAGACCTGTCTGCTTAGTTTTGAATGAAATTCCTTTTACGTCTACTTGGTTTTTACTTGTGTCGACATTTAGGTGAGTCAAACCAGTTTCCGTATAATATTTTCAGTATAGTTCTTATAAACTCATTTAAAATGTTTTTACAAAGTGATTATGGTTTCTATTTTCCCTTATAGTATGCTACCTCTTCTACTGAAGGATGACCTCCTAATGCCCACAGTTGTGACAGTGATGGCATTTTTTATAGCTTGTGCAACGTCCTTTTCAATATTTGAAAAGACTTCAGAAGAAGAACTGCAGTTGAAATCCTTTTCTGTTTCTGTTAGGAAATATCTTCCATGTTTTACATTTCTTCCCAGAGTTATCCAACGTTTGGTAAGTTGTTTGGTTTTTAAGGAATGGTTCTTAGCTTATGCCGGTACCACCCTGTCTCATTTACTACAGCTTCGTAGTTTTAAAATTGAACACATGGGTCCTCCAACTTTGTTCTTCTTTTTCAAGATTGTTTTAGCTTTCTATGTCCCTATTCTATTTCCATATTATTTTTAGGATCAGTTCATTAATTTCTCTAAAATTTTGAGAATTTGAGAGGGATTGCTTTGAATCTATATATTAATTTGTGGAGCATTAACATCTTAAGATTTTTGCCATCCAAACCCATGGACATAGGGTGTGCTTCCATTTATTTAGATATTCTTTAATTTCCTTCAACAATGTTCTATAGTTTTCAGTGTACAAGTTTTACATGTCTTTTGTTAAATTTATTTCTAAATATTTTATTCTTCATGATGCCTTATAAATAGAATTTTCTTAATTTCATTTTCATAATGTTCATTGTTACTGTAAACATATACAATTTATTTTTTTTAAGTATTGAACTTGTATTCTGTGCTATAAATGTTTAGTGGATTTCTTATGATTTTCTATATACAAGAATATGCCATCTGCAAATCATGATGGTTTTACCTCTTCCTTTCCAATCTGGATGTCTTTTAATTTCCTTGCCTATAAATTACCCTACCTAGAATTTCTGGTACAGTGTTGAATACAGTGGCAAGAGTAGACATCTCTTCTTTGTGATTTTATGGGGAAAGCATTTAGTCTTCCTGCATTAATTAGGATGTTAGCTGTGGTTTTTTTTTTTTTTTTTTTTTTTTTTTTTAAATAAATGGCCTTTATTTGGTTAGGAAGTTCTTGGAAATTCTTCTGTTCCTAGTTGAGTGTTTTTACCATGAAAAGGTATTGATTTTGTCATATGCTTTTCATATATCTAATGATATGGTCATGTGATTTCCCCCCTTTATTCTATTAATGTGATACATTACATTGATTTTTATATATTGAACTAGCCTTGCATTCTTGGGATATGTCTCACTAACTCATAATGTACAATCCTTTTCATAAAAAAAATTGATTTTTTTTTTTTTAGAGAAAGGAAGGGAGAGAGAAAAAAAGAGAGAGATAAAGATGAAGAAAAACAATGATGTGAGAGAGAAACATAGATTGGTTCCCTCTTGCATGCACCCGGACTGGGGATCAAACCTGCAAACTGGATATGTGCCCTGACCAGGAATCAAACCCACCACCTTTTGGAGTATGGCATGATGCTCCAACCTAGCCACACTGGTGTACAATCCTTTTTATATACCACTGGTTTGGGTTTATCAGTATTTTATAGAAGACTTTTGTTCCTATGTTCATAAGGGATATTGATCTGTAGTTTTCTTTTCCTGTGATGTCTTTTTCTGGTTTTGGTTTTTCTTTTTAGGTATGGTTAAGCAGTGATGTCGTTTTTTCACTCCAGATTTGGGGAATTTGTATCTTTTTTTTTTTAATTAAACGTATTTTTATTGATTTTAGAGTGGGAGAGGGAGAGAAACATCAATGATGAGAGAGAATCATTGAACAGCTGCCACCTGCACATCCCCTCCTGGAGATGTAGCCCACAACTCGGGTATTGTCCTGACTGGGAATCGAACTGTGACCTCCTGATTCATAGGTTGACACTGAACCACTGAGCCACGTGAGCTGGGCTATTTTAGTATTTTTAAATATACTAACTTTTATGTTAATTTCTCCTTAATTTTTGAAGGGCATTTTTTCTAGACAAATTCTTTTTCTTTTAGCAACTTGAATGTCATCCATCCCAGTGCCTTGTGGCCTCCATGTTTTCTGATGAGAAGTCAACCATTAATCTTATTGAAGATAGCTTTTACATGTATTTTAGTTTTAGATGCTTATAGATACCCAAGTGGAGATAGTAAGAAGCACTTGGATATATGCATCTGAAGTTTAGGGGAGAAGTCTGGGCTGGAGATCGTAATCCGAGTCTTTCACATAAAAATAATAAAGTTATGTCACTGAATGAGGTCACCAAAGGTGTGATTATAGATGAAAAAGACTAAGTACTGAGCCCTGGGCAAGTACAATTCATAGAGATAGGGGACACGAGAAGGAACTAGCATGACACCATACTCTCCTAATTTCTTCCCGCTAGTTAATCCACCATCAGAAGGATTAACTAGCGGGAAGAAATTAGGAGAGTATGGTGTCATGGAAGCCAAGTGCTTGAAGGATATGGGAATGTTGTGCTATTTCAGGTGCTGCTGGGGGATCAGATAAGGCAGTAAGAACTGAACATTGATTTCGTACAGTGAGGTTATCGTGGATCTTTGACCTGGGCAGTTTCATTGGAGTGATTGGGATGAAAGCCTAGCTGGTGTGGGTTCACTAATGAATGGAAGAATTGGATGCAGCAAGTTCTTTTGGGAAACTTTTCTGTAAATAGGAGCAGACAATGGGGGTAATAGATGGAGTTTGTTTAAAAATGGGAGGAATTTTAGCATGTCTTTTAATACTGATTCAAATATCATGACATTTTAGTCAGTCCCACATTTCTTAAGCGTATTTATTTTTATTTTGAAAGTATGTTTATTCTGTGAATGCATTGGATTTAAGAGAATAAACATTTTATAAAATCAAAAAAAAGAGAAAGTATGTTTATTAAGCGTGGGAGCAATGAAACAAAGGAGAAGCAACCGGAGAGAGCCTAGGCAGGGCTGCTGTCAGCTCACTGGAGAGTCAGAGAAAAGGCGCCTTGGGAGAAGGTTCAGGGCGTTAGCCCAGGATGAGGGGCCATTGCCCATTGCTCCCCTGGCTGCAAGTTTTGTGGGGTCTCAACATTTAGGAGATGCACGCCTGTGGGGGTGAAGAAGGGAAGGGAAAGGCACGGTGTGCTCAGTGTGCTTTTAAGTTCAACTTGATGATTTCAATTCAGAAATTTTCACTCCCTGCACAACTGACTCAGGGATTTTCCCTTTGGAGGATGCTTGCACCCTGTTTGTAAGTCTTTTTGGCTCCCATCCTTCCCACTCTTCCATCTGCAATGATCATTGCATTACTCTCTATTCAGGTCTTACCAATCCCATCATAATACAGCCATTAAAGCATCTTTTAGGGTTCTGTTTATGTCCCACCTCCTTCATGGAAGTCAGTGACTACGGTTTCTTACTGCTTGCTTTCTACAATCACTTAAGCAGCTTCTGTGTATTTATGTACTATGCTAGGGATAAAATAAATAAGATTTGGCTGGTCCTTGTCTTAAAGGAGTTCATAGTCTCTAGAGCTAAACTGTCCAGTACAGTAGCCACTAGACACATGTGGAAATCTAAACTTAGCAAAATTAAATACAATAAAGAATTTAGCTCCTCACCTGCAGCAGGCATACTTCAAATGCTCAGCAGTCACATGTGGTTAGCCCCTACTTGTTTGAAGTTCACAGATATAGCACATTTCCATCATTGCAGAAGTTCTGTACAGTGCACCGGTTTCCAGAAAACTGACTGCTACGTAATTATAATGAATGCAATCATAATTTTTACTCTTCATTTTGGCATTTATTAAACTGTGACCGTGCGATTTTATTTAACTAGTTCATGCATTTCCCCTGATTAAATGGAAAACTCTTTGAGACCAGAGGACATTTTCTTGCATATGCTCCACCATGCTTACTAAGTACTAGCTCATTGAAAGTGTAGTGAACATGAAATATAATTTTCCATTTGCCATGGACAACTTTTTCCATAAATGGGTTCTTAGATTAGCTTAGAATTTTATATCCTGTGAGGACTTAGGGTCATGGAGCATGCTGTGAATTTAACCCTGACGGACAATTATGTTCCAGGTAACTTTCTTCAATGCCTGGGTGGTATGAAATGTAAGACAGGGGTTCTTAGACTTTCCATTCCCTACGCATTGGAATCACTTGGAGAACTTTAAAAAATACTAAGGCCTACCTCAGAAACTGATTTAATTGGTCTTGGGTATGGTGTGGGCACTGAGTTATATAATCTCAGCTGATCCTAACTTGCAGTCTAGGTTGAGATCCACCATAAAGAGATTGTACCCCCAAACCTAACCCTTCAGTTCTACTGATTTACGGTTGCAAATTTAGTGTTACATTAAAATTTCTTTCATATTACTTTATAATACGTCTTTCTCCTTGCAGTTTCTTATGTCAACAATCACTATGGTCCTTCTGACATTAATGACTGTAACGCTGGATCCTCCTCAGAAGTTCCCGGACTTATTTCCTGTTTTGGTGTGTTTTGTGTCCTGCTTGAAATTCCTGTTCTTCTTGGTTTACTTTAACATCATAATCATGTGGGATTCTAAAGGTGGAAGAAATCAGAAGAAAACCAACTAGCTCTACCTCCAGACAAATGTGAAAATGTTAACAGTGCTAAAAAGTTTTGTGAAGTTTTTGCTATGTATAAATAAAATGATCATTTTGAGTATTATGGAATTATAGGAAACAATGAAAAGTCATTTTTCTCTACACAAATAAAAGTATTTGGGGACCAAAGTCCAATTGAGGCTTTTATTTTCTATTCACTGGCCAAGACATACTGGAATTTTGTTAACATTCAGTTATTTAAGTGGGAAAACAAAAAATGCCTTTCGTTCCAGTATTTATTTAGAAAATGTACTCTATAATTCGTTGTCTTGTAAAAAATCTACAAATACAGCAAGTTTAATGGAGGAATTTAGCCCGTCCCCCTCCCCCTCTTTTTTAAAGGAAATTCCTAATTTTGGTATTTAAATGTAATTTTCTTGCCCTGGCCAGGTAGCTCAGTTGGCTAGAGTGTCATCCCAGTATACCAAGATTGTGGGTTTGATTCCCAGTCAGGGCACATATAAGAATCAACTTGTGAATGCATAAATAAGTGGAACAAGTTGATATTTCTCTTTTCCCCTTCACCTCTCTTTAAAATCAATAAATATTTAAAAAACAGTTTTCTTTATGTTTTAGAATGCAAGTAATGTGTATTTAATTCTTTACATGTGCAAATTTGAATTTTAACAAGGCAGAAAGATTAAACTGTTATTTATTGCCAAGAATGTTGATTTACTTTAGTGTAATTAAACAATGAATTTTCCTGAATTTAAGTCTAAGTGGTATGAGTGAAGTCTTTATTTCTCATGAGTACTAGGTTCTAAGCTTTCAGGATCACTTTATGTTAAACGCCCTAATGCAGGATTTCATCCTGTTATTTTTTATTTTAACACTAGAGGCCAAGTGCATGAATTCATGCACGGGTGGGGTCCCCATGGGATGGGGGAGGGCTGGGAGGCGATTGGCCCTCTGGGCGGGTGGTAGGATGCCCTTGCTGGCCTGGGATCCAGATCCATCCTGCTAACGTTTGCACCCGTTGTTGGGAGCCACCTGGCAGCTGCTTTTATATCTTCTTCCTTGCGGAGCATCTAGGGAGGGGAAGCAGCCCCTGTGCCTGAGGCCGACTTCCAGGAGGCTGGTGCTGTCAGGATCTGCTCACAGTGCTGGTCTGTCAGTGCCTGGCCCATTCTCCAGAGATTGGACCTGCAGGACTATTGAGGGAGTAAGTGGCTGCCGCCGGGCCGGGCTGGTGGGCCGCCAGGACGGGTCAGTCAGCTGAGTGGCACTTCCACTGTGGGAGTGCACTGAATACCAGGGGGCAGCTCCTGTGTTGAGTATCTGTCCCCTGGTGGTCAGTGCATGTCATAGCAACTGGTCAAACGGTCGTTCAGGCTTTTATATATATAGATGGTTCAAGGTTACCAGTGCCATAGGCATTGACTTCTATCATGCTTCATGTTAACTTGGCCTTGTTATTACTGTATCACTTTATATTAGCAGAAGCCCATATTTACTCTAGTATTCCATTGGTAAAAATAATGTATTATATCCATGTTGGAGTTTCTCATGTAAAGATGTGTTTTCTTTAAACTGTGATAAAAATAAAACAATCACTATCCCATCAAAATATATATATATATATTTTAATCCTCACCCGAGGATATTTTTCCATTTTCATTGCTTTCCAGAGAGTGAAAGGGAGGGAGAGGAGAGAGAGAGGAATTGGGTGCCTCTTGCACAAGCCCTGACAGGAGCTGGGGATCAAAGCTGCAACCCAGGTACATGCTCTTGACTGGGAATTGAACCCACAACCCTTTGGTCCATGGGCCGACATTCTAACCACTGAGAAACACTGGCCAGGGCCCATCAACATACATTTTTAATGAATATATCTATTACCTAAGACAGCATGAAAGCAAATTAGCTAAGTGGTGGTGTATTTTAAAACAATGCAAGCATAAAGAAAATCTGGTTTTTGGCATTGACAACCATAGGCTGTTGCAAGAAGGTATGTGTCTCTCAGTCTGATAAAGGGAGTGGGTTTAGACAAAGTGAAAATCAAGAAGTATTTCTTTCTCAAAGTGAATGTGCATAAAGACTCAAAGGGCAAGTCCGCAGAGAAAAGCAGCCTTGAGTCACTGCCGAATC
>NW_006297573.1:1559986-1566695 GCF_000327345.1 Myotis davidii
CATGGTCACCATCTGTAAGCACTGTGCCCAAATGACAGCATCTTGACTGGCTGGTGTAGTCTTATTTTTTTATTTTTTGTAATAGTGTACTTGTGTTAGCACAGGGTGTTGATTTAAGTCAATGATGAGGGAATTCTAACTTCTGAATAACTGGAACAGAGAAATGTTATTTGAAAATAAAAGTAGTATATAAACAGTAAAATAGAATGTACCCATACTCAAGGTATGTTATAGGTAAATTCTGTAAATAAAATATTTTCCAGAGGATTTAATCTAATGTTACTGAATCACATTGTAGCTTTCATGGAGATTTATAGCAATTACCTTGAGTCAAATGTCTCTTATCTGTTAGAAACCACTTGAAGAAGAGTCAACTTTGTACTTTGAGAGATTTAAGTTCCAAAATATCAAAAATGTCCAGTGATGAATTAAAATCACAGAAATAAGCAATTCTGTCAGCTACACCCAGGACTATAGGGATGTTTTAATACAAAACATTTAGGTTTTATAAAAATATTAAAGATTTATCACTTTCTTCACTAATATACTGTCAAAAATAAACCCTTCTAAGTTATTTTCAACTTCATTTTAGAGGGAAGGGCTGTTTCTGAGAAATGCAGTTTTCTCTTTTGCCAATAGTTTTTTGCTTCTTAAAATGAAGAGAATAGGGTGTATGTTCATGTATCAAATATGAGACACACGAAGTCATTTTCCCTTGAGCCCATAGGGAGGGGAGAAAAATACCCGATGTAGCATTCTGTCCAAATGATGAACCACAACTAAGTGAGTGAAACATTCACAAAAGTCAAGGCAGCCCAAGGAGCCTCTCTGTTCAATAGAGACAGAGTAAGAGACGAATAGGATGCAACTAAATAATGGCTGGAGTAACACAATGGTTTCAAATCTCAATTGGTCTTTTTTCTGTTATGTTCACTGGAAAATCAGGGCCAAGTGTATCCACCCCCCACCCCCATATAAACATTAGTTTTGTGTGTGGATCTTTCTGCTTTGTCCTTCATGTGGCCTCCAAGGGTGATAAAGCGAGAGTCATCTGATCTACAATGAAGAGAACTGAGAAATGATTCTTAGCACACCCAGCTGTTCTGAAAGGCAAAAGCTTAGTATATCAAGAGGTCAAATATACAGTAACTGATTTAATAGCATTAAGCACATACCTACATAACTTAGATTACATATGAAACCAATCTATTTCTTAACTCTTTATTTCCTTACTAAAGTAGGTTTCTTTACATGTTTTGGCTTACATTCTAAGGTTTTCAATGCTAGAACACAAAGGAATGATCCTTTTTGGTATATTTTAGGTAATGTTCTATAAGGCTGTGTCACAAAGTTCTTAATATTCTTACTATTTAGCAGATTGATTATCTCAAAAATCTTATTTAAATAGTACTAATACATTAGAGAAGGCAATTAGGCTTAATTGGGCTACTGTTTAGTATTTGTCACTTAAATTAATAATATTTTTAAAAACACTTATTTTCATTTTAAGAGGTGAATTTTAAATTTCTCTAGATGGTAATTATTTTCAACCTTAATTTGTTAAATTTTAAGATGTTCAAATAGTATTTTTATTTTCATGATACACTGAATTAAATGACATGGTAATATCCTATACAAATTTTGTTAAGACTTAGGTCAAGTACCAAGGAGTAACATTTATCCCCATTATTAACATTTATGGGGAAATCATGTTATCAAGTTATATTCTGTGATTCCTCTTCTTTATTTTTTTAAATTATTCTTTAAAAATATATTTTATTAATTTTTTACAGAGAGAAAGGGAGAGGGATACAGAGCTAGAAACATTGATGAGAGAGATACATCCATCAGCTGCCTCCTGCACACTCCCCACTTCGGATGTGCCCGCAACCAAGGTATATGCCTTTGACTGGAATCGAACCTGGGACCCTTGATCCGCAGGCTGACTCTCTATCCACTGAGCCAAACCAGTTAGGGCACCTTCTCCTTTATTTTGTGATAGCACAAACATGATGATATAAAACAACACCATAGAGAAACAGAATTAATGCTTCAAAATAATTTGGAGGGGATCACATACTGCCCCATAAGAAAATTCTCTTCTTTAAATTCAGTGATTTGTATAGTTCAGTTTAAAAACAACTTCATATTTAAATGTCTATTGAAAATGCATCTGGTATTTTATAAAAAAGGTGTGAAAATTTTAAAATATTTTTTCTTTACAACAGAAATAACTATAGAGTATAATAAAAATTCACCCTTGAGATAATAGCTACACAAACTTCTGGATAAATTTTTAAAGTTTAAAAAGAATCTAATACATATCTGGTCCTTAAATGGAACAACTGGTACCTAATTCTACTCACCATTAGATTTAATGAGTTTTAAAATATACAGCTCTACCAAAGGTGCCATTTTCATAAATGCTTTATTAAATCTATCCACAAATGCTAAAAGTATACAGAAACATACGTGATACAGAATAAAAGTCAAGATACTTGTCTACATGTTGGCTTATTCATTAAAGGGTCAAGAAGAAATGTATTATTTACATTGAGATTATCTACTGGTGTGTGTAGAAAGTTTAAATTAGCTGCAAGAAATTTTATCTAGACATGCACCTGCCTAGTGCTGTGATCTGGTATTTACTGGGCAGATTAATTACAAACATTTCTTCTGTTCCTTTAAATATGATCAGGCAGATGCAGAAGTTGGTGTTCAGAGTGAATACACTTCTTCTGAATGCCTATAGGATATAAAAGATGATTATTATTAAATCATCAAGAATTAGCTTCCAAATTAACATGCATCGCATAGATGAGATAAGAAATGACTTAAACACCCATTTCTCATGTGATTTCATACCTACTTTAGATACTGGTAATCTCTCATTTGCTTATTTTTGAGCCTTCTAAGCAAGATTCACCTTCAGAAATAATTGTCAATATGACTACTCTGACATAGCACTCCTCACTTTATGTGAATATGGATTTTGACATACTTCTAAGAGTGTTCTAAAACTCCAACAGGGCCTATCAAAAACTCCAAAATTTACATGCCTTTTGTCTATAAGCCTTAAGGGCCTTGCAGCAGGTGTTTCCTCCAACAGCTGCCCCCACCCCCAAAAGACGGTATTTACTGACATTCCTATTCACAGTGTGTCCCTCTGGGGACTCCTAGTGGTGGTAGAAGTTTTTGTCTATTTGGCCGTAGGACCCTTGTGTGAAAGGAAGTCTTTAAAGAAAGCTGTCATTGGCAACTGATGGCATATATGCCCATAGGGCACGTGGACCATTCACTCCTGAAATACCCCTTTCCTTGATTACATTGGTAGTTATGAAGTAAAGCATGATGGGCTGCTATTCTTGAGAGTCTATATATATATAGTCTTCTTTTTATTTTTTCCAATTTTATTTTATTGTTTAAAGTATTACAGATAGTAGTACATATGTCTCCTCTCCCTCGCCCCCCGCCCCCGTATTGACCTTCCCTATATATATTCTTCTTATTCTATAAGAAGATCGGTTGCCAATTAGACAACTTCCACCACCTCTGGTTTGAATCTGGTCTGAACTCCTATAGAAAACTGAACCACTTTAATATCCTTATATGTTATTGATACACAGTTACCAGAACTAATGGTGACACTATAGAAGGAAGGAAGACCAATTTATTAGTTACTCTGGGGGAGGCACTAATTATTTTGTACCATACCACAGGTAAATGTTATCGGTCCCATTTTATAATTCAAGTTTAGTGGAAGCAAGTATCTTGTTTAAGGCCACACAGCTAAATAGGTAACAGAGCTGGTACTGGACATTTAATCCAAACCCTGTTCTCTATGACAATGCCAGTTCCTGTAAAGATGTTTCATCAGCTGACCATGGCTGCTAGAAAAATTGTGTTGAGAAAGATTCTGAGGCCAAATTCAGGATCCAGCAAAAATAAATGCTTTGATCAATGTGAGGTATGTTGTGGCTCAAGAGTAGGGAGTGGCACTGTTATCTCTGCACTGCCATACTGTTCTAGAAAGGAACAGCTCAGAACACAAATAAAAAGCAACCCAGTGATGCAGTTTATGAGCAGCATTTTGACAGGATTCATTGTTCATACAGTTATTTTTTCTGAAACATTT
The DNA here is from genome assembly GCF_000327345.1 of Myotis davidii. Classification (NCBI taxonomy): domain Eukaryota; kingdom Metazoa; phylum Chordata; class Mammalia; order Chiroptera; family Vespertilionidae; genus Myotis; species Myotis davidii. The sequence goes on from NW_006297573.1 coordinate 1,564,122, forward strand.
TGGATTGCTCCTTCACCGGTCCGCTTCTGCCTAATGAATAAAGTCTGAACTCAGTAGCCTGGCGGTCACAACTGTCAATGATGGGGCTGGACTCTACCGTTCAATTATTCTGCTTTTCTGCCTTTTTGTTCACATTTTCTCTGCCTACTATGTTTACACAGCTCGTTAAAATTAGTAACTTTTCATTTTTCAAATGTCAAATTCCTAGTAAAGTGCAAAGTTTCCATTACTAGGGTCTGGCTGGCCCTCTGTCAGCCATAATGTAGAGTGGAATAACTAGAACTGACTTTAAAATCATGAACCCTTACAAGCGACCTCATTAAACCACCCTGAGATGATCTGTCTGTTGTTTATTACTATACCACTGCTTATTATTCATTGGGTACTTGGAGAAGAATGTTTATACTTCTCAGTCTGAAGAGGAAGGAACTTCTGTCAACTCTTTTGCTTTCTATACCCCATGAAAGTGACACATTTAAATGGTCAAAGTCGAGAACACTGGTCCACATGTTACTACTAATAGGACATGCCACTACTCTTCCCCGCTATTTTGTTTTCCTTTTACTGTCTAGTCTCAAGTCCAAGGGGTCTTGGTGTTCCTAATTTAATGTTGAAGAGACCAGTCCATTCTACCTCCTACAAAACATGTAAGGCAGGTGTGTGGCCTTCACTGTTGCAGTGATCCAGCTTTCTTGTCAGGTTCAGGAGAGCACACAGAGTTCCAGATTTAGACTCATGTGGAAGAAGGGAGGTCCCACTTTTGCCTTAGGCACAATCCATATTAGTGACCCCAAGCTCCTACCAGAGAACCTCCTATATTGGAGATTATCAATTCCTCCAAAAATCAAGTTGATATTTCAATCCTCTTTGGACTCAATCCTTTTGTGAATTTGCTGTTGCCCAGAACCCTAAAAAGACGAAGGGTCTGAACTTGTAGTACTATCATAGCTTGCCATATATTATTATTTCATGTGTATAATAACATAAATATGATATTCTTAGCTTGATTATTAGATTTCACAAGGTTGACATTATACATGGTGCTGTTTATACTAAGCCTCATACTGCTGTTAACGAAGTGATTTACCCACATTATTTCTAGATAAAGCATCCCAGTGTCCCCTACAATGTTATCTCACTAGAGGCCCGGTGCACAAATTCAAGCACCAGTAGGGTTCCTCAGCCTGGCCTGTGGGATTAGGCCAAAACCAGCTCTCCGACATCCCCTAAGGGGTCCAGGATTGCAAGGGGGGCAGGCCAGGCCGAGGGACCTCACTGGTGTGATTGGGCAGGGGAGGGACCATGGGAGGGCTCCAGGGCATGTCCAGCCTGTCTCAGTCCTGATCTGCTGGACCCCAGCAGCAAGCTAACTTACTGGTTGGAGCATCTGCACCCTGTGGTCAGTTCACGTCATAGCGAGCAATTGAGCGGCCTTAGCATATCATTAGCATATTATGCTTTGATTGGTTGAATGGATGACCGGACACTTAGCATATTAGGCTTTTATTATATAGGATTATTTTATAAGACTTCATTTTTTTAAAAATCTTTACCTGAGGATATTTTTCCATTGATTTTTAGAGAGAGTGGAAGAGAGGGGGAAAGACAGAAATATCGATGTGAGAGAAACACATTGATTGGTTGCCTCCTATACTTGCCCCTACGCCAACCAGGGCCCAGGCCGGGGAAGAGCCTGCAACTAAGGTATGTGCCCTTGACCGGAATGGAACCTGGGACTCTTCAGTCCACAGGCCAACGCTCTAACACTGAGCCAAATTGGCTCGGGCAAGGTTTCACTTTTTAAAGGCTGTGGGAGTGAATATGTACGGGGTGGTTCCCCTGACTGAGGGCAGAAACTGATGTGCAGACAGAGAAGTTGGCCACAGTGGCACCACAGATATGATCACTGATAGAGGTTTCCGAGGCATAGGACAAAATCAGATAGTTTAATGCCTTCCCTAAGTCATGCCAGTTGGGCAGCTATGACAAATGCACAAAAGAGCAATGAGAACACAGAAGAGAGGAATCTGAGGAAGCCTCCTGTAAGGTGAGTTATAAGCAGGTTTTGAAAGATGGGCAAAATTTTGCCTTAACCAGTTTGGCTCAGTGGATAGAGTTTAAGCCTGTGGACTGAAGGGTCCCAGGTTCCAGGCAGAGCACATACCCAGGTTGTGGGCTCGATACCCAGTGGGGTGTGTGTGGGAGGCAGCTGATCAATGATTCTCTCTCATTATTGACATTTCTATCTCTTCCTCTTCCTTCCTCTCTGAAATCAATAAAAATATATTTTTAAAAAAGTCACTCCTTTAAAAACAAAAAGATGGGCAAATTTTGACAATGCTGGGGGAAAAGGTATGCCAAATAGAGGAGACAAGAACAATGGTAAAGAGGAAACTAAGATGGCGGCATAGATAAACACCAGGAAATTGCTGCCTCCTACAACAATTGAATAATACTTCAAAAACACAAAACGGACATCATCCAGAACTACAGGAAGACTGGCTGAGTGTAAATTCTACAACTAGAAGGAAAGAAAAGCACACTGAGAGCCAGAGGAGCTGCGGAAGTAAAGTG
>NW_006297573.1:1567905-1631411 GCF_000327345.1 Myotis davidii
AATGTCCCTGCAACCAAGATTACTTTATCCAGCAAAGCTATCATTCAGAATAGAAGGTCAGATAAAGAGCTTCACGGATAAGAAAAAGCTAAAGGAGTTCATCACCACCAAACCAGCATTATATGAAATGCTGAAAGGTATCCTTTAAGAAGAGGAAGAAGAAAAAGGAACTCTTGCCATTTGCCACAACATGGATGGAACTGGAGAGCAGATAAATACCACATGATCTCACTCATTTGTGGAATATAAGGAACAACATAATCTGATGAACAAGGACTGATCCAGAGACGGAGAGGCATTGATTGGACTGTCGGGCTTGGGAGGGAGGGTAGGGGAGGGGAGGGTAAGGGGGAAAGAGCAACCAAAGGACTTACATGCAGGCATAGAGGCCTGACCAATGGACACGGACAACGGGGGGGGGGAGGGGTGGGGGGTGATGTGGGGACAGGGACACATATGTAATATCTTAATCAATAAAAAATATATTTAAAAAAAAAAGAAAAAAAAGAACAATGGTAAAGAAATGAGGAATGTGTCTGGAGAATGGCAAATAATCTGGAATGACTGAGGCACTATGACAAATTGGAAAGGCACAATGTGATCAGATCAGGGAGAGTTTTTAAATTTGGATTTTATGTGACTATGGTAGAGTAATATCTTCTAAAGCATAATTTGTCCAGCAGTAAGACAGGCTATATAGAAAAGAGACCAAAGGGCAGAGAGGCAGGTTACAATGGGGATGATGATATCTGGAGGAGAGGTAATGAAGAAATAAACTAGTGTAGTGGGCATGGAGAAGAGAAGTAAACATTTTTGGAAGTGATATGACATGGCAGCAGTTTGGATGTGGGAACAAAAAGAGAGACAGAATTTTGAGGTTTTGAGCCTTAACATTAGATGAACACAAACCCTAAGAAGGTAGAATAAAGAACAGTTGAGGGGGGATGAAATCAGCATATTTGGGGGACAATGTATAGTAGCTGAGATCTGGGTTTCTATCAGGAGGAGGATCACAAATAGATTTGGAAATAATATACACTAAGGTAAGAACTATAGTCAAGGAATGGATGAGATCATGAAGAAAGTACCCAAAGAGAAAAGAAAACACAGTCAAAAGAACCCAGGGAAATACCTCAAAAGTAAGTCAAGTTTCATTTCACTGTTACTTCTCTTTGTTGCTTCCCACGGAAAAGGAAGTTACCTGGTTGGTCAACCTTCATTCTTTTAAGTTTTTTGAAAGTACTACTCAAATTAAAGACTCAGAAGAACACCCTTAATATGTAATGATCTTTACTAGATTCAATGACCGCAAAGCTATTCTCAGTTCCTCTAAAGGTCACTAATGAGACTGTCACACACTAAATGTGTTTGTTCACTTGTCCAATGTGTAACTGTGAATGTGTATTTATGATCACCATCTAATAGTTTTCTGTTGGATTTCCATGGATCAGAAATTTTATAAAAGATTTAACCCTATAATAACTACATGTTTGCATGTGTACACATATGATATCCTTACTGATTAACAGGATCTAAAACCTTTAACCAGTAGTGAAACCCGACATTCACATTCACAGATTACTGCAGTACAGTGGGCAAGAGTACTGACTGACACCAAACTACACAGGTTAGTATCCTGCCTGTCTCTTAGGTAATTCTGAAACAAAATACTTAACTTCTTTGTTTCTCAGTTTCCTTACCTATAAAGACAATAACTATATCTACTTCACATAAGTTATTGTGAAGATTAAATGGGATATCTATGAAGAGCTTATACCCGTACCTGGTATACTGAAAGTGCTCAATAAATATTAGCTGTTATTATAAGCTATTATTTGTTGTGTACAACAGAATGAACAATTTAATGAATGAAAGTGACATTTACTATATAAGGTGCTTGGCAGATTTTTTAAGAAGAAGCTAGTTTGTCAGGAAGCTGATACCAATTATTTGAGATACCATTTCCAAAGAAATGTATTTTCAGAATAGAATAGAATTATTTCATTTTGCATTGTTTCTAAGAGATAGCAGCAACATCGGGTTAGCTTCTAAGAAAATTAATATTGATGCCACCAAGTTTGGGATAATGGTAGTTCTTAATGTGAACCTTCAATTACAGGTATAGTAAACACTAATAACACATCATGACTCATGTTGCTTCTAGCTGGCTAAGTTATAATAAGCCATTTAGAAATATGTCATATTTTACTTGTATTGCTGAATCCACAGGAACTGTTTTAAAGAAAAGGAACAACTAATTAATATGTAATTAATCAATTTAGCACATTTGCAAATTGATAGACTTGTTATATCTTGTTCAGACAGATATGCCCTATAACTCACCAGTCAGTATCTGGTTAGATATTTCTACTAAAGGTACTCAATTAAGTGTCCTCTTTATATTTACTTAGATATCCTTGCTCTGAATTAAACTTAGCCTGGTCAGATCAACAGTGTTTTCTTAAAATCAGTCTCTAACTCACAGATTTTGTCAAACTTCCCTCCTACTGTTTATCAGAACAGATAAAATATAATCAACTAAAGCTCCAAAGCACATGGCCCTATTTTCTTTGTAGACAGACAGTACCAAATTTGCTGTCAATAAAATGTTTCCATCTGAACAAAGCAGTGAAATTTAACAAGATTATACTTAATTAGAAAGGTGAAGCATTACCTCAATTTAAAATGGCCTTCAGGAATTCATAGCTGTCAAGATGACGTAACTCTGTATGAAAGAAAAAAGATTTTTTTTCCAGAAAATAATTCAATGCAAGTTGTCACAGTATATGATGCAGAATAAATGCTGAATCAAAATGAAATTAAAATAAAGAGCCCAAACATAAAGTTTTATTTTACATTATAATTAGAAGCTTTGGGGCTATAAATTCTCATTTCAACTGATTTGCCTGACTCTGTTTCAGAATGTATATTTAAAAATTTAGGATGAAAACTGCCAAGAGATTTATTATAATGTATGGTTATGGTTTATTAGAATTGTCTTTTGTGCTAGCTTCTATGATTCTTGTCTTGTTCATTAATGTATAGAAGAGTGCCTGGCTCATAGTAGGTATTCAATAAATGTTGAGTGAATGAGGCATTAAGGAGACAGCAATTTGTAAGTATTTGAAAATATTTTGGTAATTCCTTTAAAAAATTCTTAGAGTGCCCATTTGTTTTTATTCATTCACTGAACATGCACTGTGGACCTTCTATCCGGGCTCTATAGTAGGCTGCGGGGCTACAATATAGAGATGGCTTTTATTTGTTTGTGGAGAAGAGCCCAGAAAGAGCCCTGTAACCACACAATCACAATACACAACACTGTAACGTGATACATTTATAAACATTCAGACAAGTGTTGTAGAAGCCTAGAAGATGAAGCATATTAGCTTGGAGAGTCTCACAGAGAATGTGGCACCTAAAACTGGCCTTAAAGAATGCGCAGAAGTTTACTATATGGAGAAGAAAGAAAGAGCACCCCAGGTTGAGAGAGAAGCAATTTGTGAGTCCCAATTTGTTAACAGCATGAATTAAAATGACTACTTTCCTCCTACGTGAGGTCTGAGCTGAAGGAAAAAAACCACCTAACATTTACTTATTACACAAGTTCTGCTTTAAACTATATAATTAGCTATATAACACTATAAATATATATTACTACATATGTGTTTAAAATATATAAACCACTTAGAGAATTTAACTAACTTTTTTTTTTTTTGAGGAGCTTTTCTGACTACTCTAAGTTAAAATGGGGGAAAAAAGTTCAACTGTCAGGTGACATAAAAGCAATTTCTAATAAATGTGCCAGAATAATTTTTCTCCATCTCAAGAACAGTTACTCTTCAGTCTGTTCATTACTGTCTTTTTATAGTATTTTTATTTAATAAAACCTATTAAGACTACCATACAAATCTCTTTACTTATGCTTTTATCTTTTAGCTGATCAATTTTTATATTGCTGACATCCCTTCTTCACCATTTGCTCATTTAAAAATTCATAGTATGTGAGCTATGTCTCTGGAGAAAATGTCTATAAAATTTGTTACAGCTGGCAAATGTGTATGAGTCAGTGATAGCACATGACTAAATGCTTCACAGAAAATAAAATTTGTTTCTGTAGTAAGCAGAACTGTTTAAATGTTATTTATTTTTATGTTTCAAAGAAAATATATTGTGAAGTGCTGCATTGATTTAATACGCAACAATGTCTGTGTACACGCTGTAGAAAGAAAATTTATGAAACCTTTGCACAACTCCTTTAATTGAATTTTCCAAATCTCTCACCACACACAAATAATCAATATCTTCTGCAGAGAAAACCAGTCAGAATTATTACAGTCTTTCGTTTCAATTTTGTTGTCATCAGCACATACAGAGCACCTGGATATTTGTAATGTCTGGTAGCAGGTTATTTATACCTCTTAAACACATAATTGCTATTAAATGAATTCAGGTCTATGGTTTAATTTTTTTAAATGATTACTTAAAGATAAGAATTATCATACTTCTAGTATAATATAAATAAATTTAAATTATGGAAAAAATTACTTAAAAAGCTGTGAAAAGTAATAAAGCAGTTTTTCCTTAAATCCTAGACAAATATCAAGTAAGCAGTTGAAACGTATCCCCCAAACAGTGCTAAATAATGTAAAAAAGGGCATTATCATTATTACAAGGAAAGGTATAACCCAGGTACAGCTTATATGACAGCTGAACCCTAAAGAGCTGAGGACTACAATTGTACATTAATGGATATCTGTGTGACCAAAACTAATATCTCCATTTTCTACAAATCTTCTGATAAACTTAGAATGTTGAAGCACAAAGGAAATTTTTGTTGTTTCTCCTAAAACTCTTAATGTCTAAACATTAAACTTCAGTGCTTTTAAAACTAAGCATTTGTTCGAAAAAGAATATTCTTTAATTGTTAAGATATAACAGAAAAAAACACCCTTTTGGGAGTAAAATTATTTAGCTGATATAATGAATACTTTTTTCAAGACTGTGTGGGAAAAAGAACAACATATTTTTAAGTTGAAAAATACTTCAGTGGGTGGTTAGAATGAAAAGGCAATATCAAACTATTTTATAGTCTTAGAACAGAAAAAGTTTAAAATTTGTCCTGTAGTCCACAAATTTGAAAACTTTAAAATCCTATAACTAAGATGAATTTTACAATGTAAGAGACAGTTAAGTTAGCTAAAGAAAACAGAAACATTATAGTCTGTGCTTTTCTTTTTAAGGCTAGCAATAGAAATGCTGAAATATTTTGTATTACAAACAGCTGAAACAAGCAACTTTTTTGAACAATAGAAAGAAAGTTCAGATGGTTAACATTTCATTTAAAATATGCATACTACAACCTACACAATTATTCTCAAAAATAATAAAATATGTTTTGGACTGAAGTTAAGTGTCTAGATTTCATATCTTGGCAACTGCTCTATAATTTGCTTACATTCTTTTCAAAAACATTTTGTTTACTGGAAGTAGTAGACACAGACAAACAATGATGGCATTTTCTAATATCTCCAGAAAAAATGAAAATCCTAAGTACTATATAATGCCATCTATTGACTTAGGAATATTTGTATCAAGTTGTTTTAAGTTGAGGATGATTATGTAAAGTAAATTTTATGCCTTACCATGTGATGATAATGTGACATTCCGTCTCTATCAACCCATTGAATGGTCATGTTTTAAATGTTCAGCATAACAAATTAAAAATAATTATGAAAATTCACATCCAAATGTAATAGAAAAAGAACTTTTCATTTCATTATTTTTCTAATAGTCATAAAGCCAATATTATTAAGGAAAGTGAAGTTAGGCTTACTTCCTAAGTAACTTAAAAGAAGCCTTCCTTTGTTTAAGAAATTTGTAGTTAGCAAACTATAAAAAACCTAGAGTATATTATACACTCAAGGCATCCCCTGATTTAAAAACTATAAAAATCTCAGTGTACTCTTTTCAATTTTTTTAATAAGTTATATAAAGTTTTAAGAATCGGTGTCAGATGCCTATTTATTTAAAACATTAGTGTTATTTTTACAAGTATACTCTTGTGCGTGTAATAAAGACTGCAACTGATGCTAAACAAGCCAGCAATGAAATTTAAAGAATATACAACTAAGGGACCAATTTGAAGGGCCCACTACAGCATTAGTCTTAGAATTCTCCTGGTATTATCTACTTTAACTATCCTAGGAAAATTTTATAAGAATCTGAAGGACATTCTTCTTCTTTTTTTAAAAATATATTTTTATTGATTTCCGAGAGAACTGGAGAGGGAGAGAGAGATAGAAACATTAAGGATGAAAGAAAATCATTGATCAGCTGCCTCCTGCACATCCCCTACTGGGGATCGAGCCCACAACCCAGGCATGTTCTCTGACCAGAATAGAACCGTGATCTCCTGGTTCATGGGCTGACGCTCAACCACTGAGCAACACTGGCCGGGCTGAAGGACATTCTTTTGATAATGAAACAAGTATTTGTTTATTCTCATTTCATAATTACCTAATAAAAGAAATCTAACACATATTACAGGGCTGGATTTATATATTATATATCTCCTAACTATATACTTTCCAACATTATGAAGATACACAAAACATTTTTAAATTTAGACAATTCTAGGTAACAGCATACCAAAAGAGAAAAGTAGAAATTTCTAGAAATGTTCAAGGCCAGGTCTCCAAATAAGAAACATATAAACAAACTAGTTTGAGATATTGGACAAAACTAACAAAGTCCTCTTAAAATGAATGTATGAATAGAAAGAGTTTAAAGTTATTAGCTTAGCAAAAAATTCACATATATATGTGCATGTTTTGCTGCACATCAACTTTAACCAAAAAATAAAACAAAACAAAATATGCCACCAAAATAAAAATCCTATATAATAAAAGCCCAATATGCAAATTGTCCCCTTGGGTGGTCATTCCACCAGGAGACCGGGAGTTTGACTGCTCGCTATGACATGCGCTGACCACCAGGGGGTGGTGTGGAACGTGACAGGTGTAGGTGATGCACTGCGACTTCTTGCCAGCTACCTGGGGGCGGGTGTGATGGGGATGGAGGTGCAGTGAGAATGCAGGGTATCCGCCAAGCTCGTTCTCACTCCCCCTGCTACCCTCCTCTGGGATGCCAGGGCTCATGTGCTGGGGAAGCCCCTGTGCTCAGGTGCTGGGAGCCCGCCCCACATCCACGTGGCCTCTTCCGGGTGAGCTGGGCAGCAGCCACCGGGACCACAGGGGCCGGGTTGGGTTCCCCGTGGGTTCATGCAGGAGCTGGTGGGTGAGGCTGGCCGGGAGAGAGCATGCTGCCCACACAGCTTCTGTGCGGTACTGCTGGGCGACCCAGAGGCCCACAGTATGCCCCGGCCTGCAGCGTCCGGCCATGCTTACCGCATCTCTGTGTGGGGACTTGGGTACCATGCCTCAGGCGTAAGGGGGCTCACGGGGGCCTGGGGGCCCAGAGGTCAACTGGGACCTGCCCTTCCATGCCAGATGCTAGCGCTTTGATTGCCGACCATGCCTAGGGACTGCACCCATTCACTGATTTTGTGCACCAGGCCTCTAGTATATACATAATACTAGGAACCACATAAAGAGAAAAAAAGATAAGCACCCAGTAAAAACATATAGCTCAGTCCTGGTCAGTTAGCTCAGTTGGTTAGAGCTTCATCCCAATATGCCATGGTTGTGGGTTTGATCCCTGGTCAGGGCACATACAAGAATCAACCAATAAATGCATAAGTAAATAGAATCACAAATAGATGTTCTCTCTCTCCCCCGCCTTCCTCTCTAAAATAAATTAATTAAAAATATATTTCAAACTCAAATTGTAAAGAAAATAAACTTCAGACTTATTTTTCAGGCATTACTTCGAAATAGGTAAAGAGTTAGTGAAGGTTTGAATACCTTAGGAAATATAAGGAGCTAGTGTAGTTCTTGCCAAGAAACTGAAATGGAAGATGACATATATTCTAGTATATACAATATATATTAAAATATAATGTAAGTTATGTACATACTAACTCAATTTTCATTTAAACCACAACAAAAAACAATGCTTATTAGAAACTTAAAAACACGATTTAATGATACAATCCTCTCTATGCATGAAGAAATACTTAGTCCTTAGGGAAAACTTGGTAATGGCTAAATCAGTTTTAATGCCTAAAATATTAGAAAACAGATTTAAGACCGATCATACATAAACACACAAAGAATCAGTATATACTGGATAACTGAAAGGCAAGAATTGTTTAACACATGGAAATAAATTTAATGTCTTAATAAATGTTTAGGGAAGGAAACAATTCTTTTGGAAAATTTTCTCCATTAATTATCAGCAGTGAAAATTCACTTATTTATTCTATAATTTTCCCTACCTCATTTTTCCAAAACTGTTGGCTAAAGCCAAGTATGTAAAGCCTAATTCTAATTAGTCCCAGGAAATCACAGATTTAAAAGAAAATCACACAATTGGCATAGAATATATAGAGTCAAGATTTCTTCTAACTGGGAAATAATAAATGTTCCAATTTCCTATTATAATTCTCTAAAACTTGTCACGTTTGGAGAGAATGAAACCACTGAAACCCATATATCAAGTTCTCCAGGCAGGAGAAAAGAAATCTCAAGCCTTTTAAGAAAAGGGCTACCATCATGTTCTTAAATGCTTGGGATCACAATGAAGTTAGCTGCTCAACTGAATAGCTCAGAAAGCCTGCTCAGCTCTCTTCCCACAGGGGTTCTGGAGGAGGGGTTCTGCTGGCCTGCTGTGACTTAGCTGGAACCTACCAGCAGGGAATCCTAGTGCTTTCCACTGCAAAGTCATCACCAGCTGTTAAAGATCCTAAAACACAGTCTAACAGAATAGATTGGCTGAACCAGTTTCAATTATGCTTCATGTCTGAATCTGAAAGCTGGGATAACTGGATGATTTGATTTGTTTTAGGAAGAGGCAATATGGAATAATGAAAAGATCATACTTTTTGAGATCAGACTGGTCTTTAGTTGGAATCCTTTCGCTGACACTTAAGTAGCAGTGTTTGGACAAGTTACTTAACATTTTCTGTGCCCTTGTTCCGTATCTGTAATGGCAATAATAGCAGCTATCTTACAGAGCTGCTGTGAGGATAATAATCATAGTAATTATTGGTCCTCAAAAGTCATCATTGGTACTCAAAAATGATAGATTAAAACATGGCCTACCCACGCATTGCCACGCCTACCTCTAGTTTTTAGTAGAGATTGCTAAATGGCATTCATGTCAGTGATATTAAAATGATGCTTCTTAAGCTGGTTAAAAGGTTTTAATATTTAACAGCCCATGATTATTTTGCTTACTGAGGTTGGATGTGCATGTGTTATGGGAACTTAAAACCTGCTAATTTAATTACCCGTACTGTTAATGCTCAGAAGCATAAGAGTTAACAGTAGATTCAACATCATTAATGATCTGAAAGTTTTCAGAACACTGGTTACAAAGTAAATTTATGCTTTGCGTCTCCTAATTCACCATTAAAACCTGCTATATATTAATGCATTGTTGCCCCATTTATCTGGATTCTCAAAACAGAACTTTTAATAAAACTACAAATCTTAAACTGAAACTTATATTTCAAAAGATATTTTAAAAGTTCAGTCATCAGTGAAGTTGAGCTCTTCAGACCTGGTCTTCTGAGAGTACACTAAAAGACTCATAATGATTGTTTTTAAATGGTAAAATGAGATGAAAGGATTATTTTTATATAATAAATTAAAATACAACTTTTTACCTTTGTTAGAAAGTTCTGAACTCTTCTTTTCAAACAGTTTTTGTTTTATTACTTTTGTCACTAGAAGGAAAAAAATGTTATGAATTAACATGGAACGTGAATAATTTCTCATGTTGGAATAAACTTCGTCAAAAAAAATTCAAAGTAATACATATGCATAGGTAGCAAACACAAAATGCAGTACTTTATCATACTACAGTAGGCTCTTGGGTTATGTTGGAGATCCGTTCCTACGTCGGAACCCACCTTCATAAGCACCTACGTCCCTCACATGGAGCACATCTACAGCAGTAATGAAGGTAACAGTAAAAAAATTTTATAAAAAGATAACAATTCCTGACCTTTACTTGTGGTAAATAAATAATAGAAAACATAAAGTACATATGTACATACGTTGAAATGACGGAACTTTTTTTTTTATAAATAAATGGGAGATGGCGACGTTACCACAAAACGACAGAGTCTGACATAACCCGAGGACTGTCTGTATATTTAAAGAATGAGCACCACATAAAAAAAACTCCAATTACAGTTTTGAAGGTACATTCTTTCCCTTTACATTAAAGAGGAATCCCTGAAATAACATATCCTGGGGTAAAAGATATGAGGCTTCTTATTCTTTAAATACTATTTCTATCACATTTCCAGTAGTGATATATATAAAGAAGTCTATCAATGAGTGGATAAAAAAGCTGTGGTACATTTATACCATGGAATACTATGCAGTGGTAAACAAGAAGAACCTCTTAGCCTTTGAGATAGCATGGAGGAACCGTAAGTGCAATAAGCCAGTCAGAGAAAGACAAGTATCACATGATCTCACTCATATGTGAAATCTAATTAACAAAATAAAATGCTGAACGGAGTGGACCCAGAGACTTGGAAGCATGGACCAGAGTGTGGAATCTCAGATGGAAGGTGGGAGAGGATGAATAGGTGGGAGGTGATCAACCAAAGAACTCGCATGTACACATGTATAACCCATGGACACAGAAAATAGGGTGGTGAAAGCCTGGGGTGGGGGTGGGCTAGAGGAGGCCAATGGGGGGAAAAGGGAATATATATGTAACACTTTCAAAAATAAAGATAAAAAAAAGAATATTGGAAAAAAAATAAAGAAGTCTTTTAAATTTGGGAAAATTAATAGGCTTATCTCTAAATAGGCTTTATGGCTAAAGTTGAAAATATTAAAATATTTATCTAAGCTTACAAACAAGGAATGGAGAGACACCATTGTAAACTCATAGTCTTCTTACTTAGTTCTTTCGTTTTCTTCATTTCTCTTTTTAAGAAACATGGTCCATAAGAGATACCAATGAGATTATGAAGCTTTCTACTGTCCTTCAAAGCCTAAAAGAAAGTCATTTTAAATGAGTTAAGTAAGTTCTCTTCAAATATAGTATTACTGACAACTCTAATGAAAATATTATTTCCTTCATCTGAAAAACTTAAACTCTATGGTAGGAAATTTTCTGGTAGGTCAACTATTGTGAGTCTTAAAATGCTTGCATAAAAATAATTTATTAATTAAAAAGACTAAACATAATCTACAAATTTACTTTTACATGTGAAAAAGATAGGTATTACTAAAATGTTATAGTTTATTCATGTTCATAAAAGAAAAGAAACTGCCATGAAAAGTAAATTAAACATATCCCCTGCAAACTCTTTCCTGGGATTCTCCAATCTGGGGCTTTTTTCCTATTCTCTGTACTCAAATGGGATAGTAGAATTATGAAATATTATATGCCATATGTGCCAATATATTGGACAATCTGGACTAAGTGGAAAATTCCTAGAAACATACACTTTTCCAAAACTGAAACAGGAGAAATTAGAGAATCTATATAGACAGGTTACAACTAGTGAAACTGAAGCAGTCATCACCAATCTGTATTCCCATCAAAAGTAAAAAATAAACAAACCAACAACAACAAAAAACACTACAAAGAAAGAAAATTATAGGCCAATATCTCTGATGAACATAGAAGATAAAACCGTCTACAAAACATTAGTAAACTGGATCCAGCAATACATTAAAAAGTGCATACACCATAATCAAATGGGATTTATTTCTGGGATGCAAGGCGCCAACATCATATTCAATGGGCAAAAACTAAAAGCATTTCCCTTAAGATGGGGAACAAGACAGGGATGTCCTCTTTCATCACTCTATTCAACATAGTACTGGAAATCCTAGCCACAGCAGTCAGACAAGAAGAAATAAAAGAAGGAAGAAGTAAAACTGTCATTACTCACAGAGGACATAATACTGTATGTGGGGAACCCTAAAGATTCCACCAAAATACTACTGGAATGAGAAATGAATTCAGTGAAGTAGCAGAATATAAAATAAATATCTAAAAATCAATTGCATTTCTATACACCAATAATGAACTATCAGAAAAGGAAACTAAGAAAACAATCCCATTTACAATTGCATCAAAAAATATATAATATGCCAAAAAAGCGCAAACCTGAGTGATACTTAAACTTTGCGTTATTTCCATGATTTCCTCTGATGATTTCTCAACTTTAGAGAGCAACACCATTAATCTATGAATAAAGAAAAATATTGTATTTAGCAAGATGATCAAGCATTTAAACACAAGTCATTTTCAGAGCTTTAATTCTTTTTTGAAAAAGGATTTTACATTCAGTTTCCTATTCATTTTCTTTACATTTTTTCAAAGTGGTTAGAGATGTAAATGCTTCTCCTCCATTCTTTCATTCCTTTACAAGACAATCTATATTATCAACCATCCTGTCTTTTAGAGTTTTGCTATTCCTCATTCCCACTGAGTAGGAGAAAAGATTGTAGACCTAAGAAATGTCTAAACTTGTAGAGAATTTTTATTAAGCGTTTATTTGAGCCACACTGGCAACATGTTGGGAAGCCTGATCTCAAATGCTCCCGGAGAATGACAGTTTTGTTGTTTCTTTTACACATTTGTAATTAAGGAGGGAACATGAAAAAGATTACATAAAGGTGGGAGAAAAGTATAGGATAGTTAACAAGATTATGTGCTTCCTTTTGGGTGGGTAAACTTTCAAGGGGTCTGGAAAAGAAAACTGTTCCACAGCTCAAAGGTGTGTTAACCTAGATACACAAAAATAGTAGACTGGGCTGGATTAAAAATCTTTTACTAGAGAAGTTACAGTCCTGGGGCATGATAACCCACTATGACCTGCCCAGTTAGGAATTTATGATCAGATCAACCTGTAAGGTTACTTTCAGTCAGACTTATTACAGAGCCCCCTTTTCATCTACAAGATGTAGTTGGCTTATTCCATTCTCCACTATACCAGTTTGAGAACACAAACAGACCATCATCTCCTTATTTAACTAGATCTAAGCCTATGAATCAGTGTTACAAGGTGATTTTTTTTAAATAAAAAAGTTTTATGGCTTTAATATATTCCAGTGTGAAAAAGATACAAAGGCACTCTCAAAAAAAACTTCACTTGTAATCCTACTTCCCGAACATATCTCTAGTTAGCATTTTAACATTCTGGAACAATCCTTAGTGGTTTTTATTTTTAAACATTTCTATAACTTTATATCATACTTCCCTTCTTTATGAAACATTACATATATATAATTTTGGGCACATCATCCATGGCTATAATTTTGAAGGCTATAATTTGGGGTCATTTACAGTTTTTTTTAATTGAAATATATTTGACGTGTAAATTTAAAGTATACAACATGTTAATTTGATAGATTTATATGTTCTAACTAGAGACCAGGTACACGGATTTGTGCACTGGCGGGTGTCCCTAGGCCTGGCCTGCGGGTATCGACTGAAACCAGCAGACGTACAGCCCCTGAGGGATGTAGTAGTGCTCATCCCAGTCCTGCTGTGCCGACTGCTGCCAACACTCGGTAGGCTCGCTGCTGCTCCGCTGCAGTCTCTGCGCCCGTCCTAGGGCAATACTGGCACGCCCACGACCAAGAAGTGGCTGCGGGCTCACGCCTAGTCAGTCCCGATGTGGGTCCTAGTCTGGATGGGGGAGGGGTGCACAGGGGGAGTCTCCACGGGATAGGCTTGGGCCACTGCAGCTGTGCTCGCCAGCCATGAGCCCAGCATCTGGCACCTGATAGTCAGCTGAGCAGCGCTCTCACAGTGGGAGTGTACTGACCATCAGGAGGCAGCTCCTGCGTTGAGCATCTGCCCCCTGGTGGTCAGTGCATGTCATAGCTACTGGACGACCAGTTGGTCAACCAGTCACTTAGGCTTTTATATATCTAGATAAGATTGCCATTGTAGTGATAATTAGCACCTCTATCATCCAATAAAAGCCTAATATGCTAAGTGTCCGGTCGTCCAGTTAGCCATTCAACCAATCAAAGTGTAATAAGCTAATGATATGCTAAAGCTGCTCAACCGCTCGCAATGACGTGCACTGACCACCAGGGGGCGGACAGTCGACCAGTCAACCAGTCACTATGATGTGCACTGACCACCAGGGGGCAGACGCCCCCTGCATGCACCGGAGGGGTCCCTTGGCCTAACCTGTGCCCTCTCACAATCCAAGACCCTCAGGAGATGTCAGAGAGCCGGTTTTGGCCCGATCCCGCAGGCCAGGCTGATGGACCCTACTGGTGCACGAATTTGTGCACCGGGCCTCCAGTGTTACATAATTATCATTTTTTCTTAGTGATTGGAATAATTAAGCTCTAGACTTAGCACGTTTGAAGATTATATTAACAAATATTATTGCCTATATTCACTATGCATTTAGGACTTATTTGTTACTTGTCTTAAGTTTCAGACCCTTAGACAACATCTACTCTATCCCCCATGCTCCATCCCCTGGCAACCAATATTTTATTCTGTCCTTTCGAGTGATTTTTTTTTAAGATTCTACATACAGACAGTCCTCGGGTTACGCTGGACTCGACATATGTCGTTTCGTGATTACGTCACCACCTCCCATTTATTTATAAAAAAAAAAGTTCTGTCATTTTGACGTATGTACATGTATGTGCTTTATGTTTTTTATTATTTATTTACCACAAGTAAAGGTCAGGAATTGTTATCTTTCTTTTAGATTTATTTACCACAAGTAAAGGTCGGGAATTGTTAATTTTTTTTTACTGTTTCACTTCATTACTGCTGTGTGTATGTGCTATGTCAGTGACATAGGTGCTTATATAGGTGGGTTCCGACTTACGGCAAAAATCATGTTACATTGTGCCATAGGAACGGATCTCCAACGTAACCCGAGGACCTACTGTATAAGTAATATCATACAGTATTTGTTTTTCTCCACCTGACTTATGCCACATAGCATAATGTCTTTGATCTCTACCCATATAGTTTCATGTGAATTTGAGGACAGGCTTTTCCATTTTTGGAAAAAATGATGGAATTTGATAGTGATTATAATAAATCTGTAGATTCATATTGGGTGGAGGTAGTAACATCTATTTTTTTTAAAAAATATTTTTATTGATTTCAGAGAGGGAGGGGGAGGTAGAGAGAGAGAGAGAGAGAAACATCAATGATGAGAATCATTGATCGGCTGGCTCCTGCATGCTCCCTCCTGGGGATCAAGCCTACCACCTGGGCATGTGCCCTGACCCGGAATTGAACCATGACCTCTTGGTTCATAGTTTGACACTCAACCACCGAGCCACACTGGCAGGGCATAACATCTTAATGATATTAAATGTTCCTACCCACGAACACAAAATGTCTTTCCATTTGTTTAGATCTTCTGTAATTACTCTCAGCAATGCTTTGTAATTTCAAGTGTATAAGTCTTTCATCTCTTTAGCTACATTTATTCTTAGGTATTTTATTCTTTTAGGTGCTATATAAATGGAATTGCTTCTTTAATTTCCTTTTCAAACTGTTCTGCATATACACTGAAATACAACTGACTTTTGTGTGTTGATCTTATACCCTGTAATTTTGCTGAATTTATTATATCTAGTATCTTCTTGTAAATTCTTTGGGATGACCTATATATAGGATCTATTTTGTCCTTTGCAAATAGAGTTTTATTTCTTCCTTTCCAATTGCTACTTGAAAGCTCACTGATATAGGACCTATTCTCTCTCTCTCTCTCTCTCTTTTTTTTGCTTTAAAACTTGAAATTTATTTCAGTTTTTGTGCAATGATACAAAATTACATCAAGTGGCATTCATAAAAGCTCAGTAAAACATTAGGTACTAAAAAATACTTATTAGACCAAATAAGCTTTAAAAAAATTAGTTAAGTTACAAAAGCCGAAAATATAAAAAAATGCAAAAACAGTGGCAATCTACTAATTGGGTAAACAAAAAAGAAGGGAAACAACTTCAACAATCAATCATTTATCTAACACGGTAGATTTCTAAATTAAAGGAATATCTATCAGAGTGTGAGGAGGCTGGTTGTGTTGGCAGCTTGAAACTACTCAGCTCAGACATGACCCCTTATCAGAGGAGTTTCTAACTTGGGATATTTAGGAAATTCACATGTGGCTTGTGGAACTAGCTGAGTTGAAATTCAGTCTTGGCACTGGATATACAGTTAAATTAAACCTGAAAAATCTCTTCCCAGGGTCCTTACTTAAGCAAGACCATGCCAAACACAACCTTCCTTGCAAGAGTTTTCAGCAAATAGCTATGCATAGGAGCTATTCTG
The DNA here is from genome assembly GCF_000327345.1 of Myotis davidii. NCBI lineage: Eukaryota > Metazoa > Chordata > Mammalia > Chiroptera > Vespertilionidae > Myotis > Myotis davidii. The sequence continues at coordinate 1,584,334 of NW_006297573.1, forward strand.
AAAAAACGTGAGCTGTAAATTGATAGGTTCAGAAAAAGAAAGAAGGAAAAAAAACCTATAAAAAGTTAGATTAAGTGGAACTGTTTTAGGGGGAAAGCAGCAGGTAATTCTGGCTTGCTTACATGGTATCACTCTTGTCCAAAAACATTTCCTCCTTCATTGCCTCTTTTCACTTCTAAGTTTGTTATACTTCATACTATTGTATTAGATAGTCATTTGGTTTAGCAGTTAAGTGCTTTCAAATACAAGATTATATATGATCCAGAAAGTCTTAATTGCCATCGGCTTTCACTGTATGTCCTTTTGTACAAATTGAGACTTTTAAAAAAATACAAGTGGTTTTTAAAAATTGATTTCTAGACAGATAAGAAGGGAGAGGGAGAGATAGAAACATTAATGAGAGAGAAATATCAACATCAAACGCCTGCATCCTGCACGCCCCCCACTGGGCATCAAGCCTACAACCCAGACATGTGTCCTGACTAACTAAGAATCATACCGGTGACCTCTTGGTGCGTGGGTCGACGTTAAACCACTGGGCAACACTGGCTGGGCCTGAGGTTGTTTTTTTACTCTGTAGCTATATTGTTTATTTTTAAATATAGTAAGTTAAAAAATGCTTTTCTCATAATATCTAGTCGAGATAGATTTCACTGAGGAAATGGGAACTTTGATTAGGGTAAGGAAAGAGTAGTAATTTATAACAAAAATGTTTTGGGATAGGGCACATGGAAATATTTGGAGTTGGGGGGAACATGGCTAGGGAAAGCAGCTAGGAAAAGCAAATAAAGGGGTACAGTGATAAATGTAGGAGATGCCAAACAAGGGGACTTCTTTGAGAACTTCTTCCCGGCATCACTATTGTACTCTAAATGGCACTCACTTTCTATTTATTTAAAGCAGTTTAGCTACATTATGTAAAAAAACTGACTTGTGACCCTGACCTAGGGGTATAACTACAAATTACAACACTATTTATATGAAAAATTCATTCTGAGTTCCACTAAATGATTTAAAAACATTTTGAAACATTACCCACAACCCATTTATAAGTTGAGGGAGGTATCCTATATAATAAAGAGCTAATATGCTAATTAGACTGGACAGTGGAATGACCTTCCGGAATGACCAGTGGGTGGGGGATGGGGCCACAAGGCAGCTGGGGCCGAGAGGGCTGAGGCAGCCGGGGCTATGAAGGCCTACTCTTGCATGATTTTCATGCATCAGGCCTCTAGTATTAACATAAGACCATTATCTCACAATGGGTAGAAACTTCATTTTTCTCATGTCTATCCACCCATCATATTGTGTGGCACACAGAAGATATAGCTAAAAGGGTAAATGAGCTGAACATATGAACTACTACTTTGAAAATTTTTTTTTTTTAATTTTTTTTTTTTTACTTTGAAAATTTAATCCCTGTTCTTAATTCAATTTTTCTAGCCTCAGTGAACAAATATTCTTTCCCGAATATATAAGCAGTAGCTTTCTGCAGATAATGACTTCATCCAAGGCACCATTGGCAGTCCAATATGAATATGATTGGTTGCTGGCATGTTGCCTTCTAGGTTCCTCTAGATCCCTTACTCTGCTGGCTTCACTGTATTCTTAGCTCTTGAACCAGCTATTTGGTAGGCATTGTGTTCCCAGACAACATAAATGTAGAAGTCTGATTTATGTAAATCTGAAAAGAGTGTGTTCCTCAGTTTTACCTTAAGCTGGTCTCTTATATATAGGCTGGGAAAACTGGGCTCAATGAGTATTAAAATTAAGGTATCATATATCACCATCATATGAACATTGTAAAACACATCACAAATAAAGTATTTTACTTCTCTAAGAAAGAATACTTCAACTCAGGTATGACTATTTATTAATGTCTGCAAAGAAATGATTTCTCTTAAATTATCACTAACAAATATGATCCTTTTCTTTCAAGACGTGTATATTATTTCAAAAATAAACTTACTCATCATCTTTTGTCGTAGATATATTTCTCTGGGTTAAACTGAGATGATTCAATTTTTTTTTCTTTCCTATACATGTACAATAAAAAGAAGAATGTAAGGAGAAAATTGTCAAATTTTAAATAAAATTTTGATCACCAAATTTTAAATAAAACGGTAGACAAAAGAAAGTAGGAAAAGAAAAAGTATCCTGAAATTTGCTATGAGAAAAAAATTCACTATTATGGATAACTTCCCAATAACTATTTTATGTTTTTCATTTATTATTATTCTATTTTTATCCATGATGACATTATATAGAGAAAAACAATTGTTTGAAAAAAATGTCCACTGGGGCTTAGTATATTGAAGAGAAAACTAGAAAAACTAAGGTATCCTTCATATGTGTGCAGGGTTAAATTATGTTTGATTTCATAGCTCTAGTAGAACATGATGTTTACACTTATTAGAGGTCAAGTAAATGATTGTTTAATGAGCTAACCATTTAGTTGTTTGTTCTATAGTACTTTATAGTACAATATACACTACATATTTTAAAAATACTTGATGTATAACAAGTATTTGAGGACACAATAGCATAAATATTCTCAGTGTCTTACATATGTGGCCTTTGATAAATGTTTATTGAATGAATAAACAAGCAAATTAATGAATAATCCAAACTCTTTATTTCTAAAATCAAATAGAAAAGTGAAATCATTTTCTAAATGTATAAATGATAACACCCCCTGCCCTCCCCACACATACTACTACATATTTTTATATAATTCCATTTGTTTAATAATTGGCACAGGAACTATTATTTACTCAATGTTTTCATTATTTTTCTAAAAATTTGTTTCCTACAATGTATGGCGAAAAACTATCTGACTCGCCAACAGAAATATAATGTGTCACTTAACGTAATTTAAAATCTAAAAATTTTTAAAAAGGAAAAATAGGTGAAATAAATTTTAATATTCCACTTAACCCAATATATCCAAAATATAATTTTAACATAGAATATAAAATGATTAGAGATAATTATTAATATTCTTTTCTCACACTAAATCTTTGCTATGTGGTATGTACTTTACACTTATGCACATCTCAATTCAGATGAGCTACATTCTAAATGCTCTATATCTACATGTACCGAACAGTATAGCTGTAGGCAAACACTGTTGAAGGATCCAATACTTCCCAATGAAATCAAATATAGAGGTAAAGTGAAGCAACTTTTAAAAAATTTCAAATGTAATTTATTAACATATTAAGAAATAGATTGTCTGGAATAGACTTTCCAATACTGGTTTATATTTTTTCTTCATTTAATTTTTATTTCATTAATCTTACTTGCTCCTATTACTAGGGGGAAACGTATTTAAAATATATTTTCTATGCTCTGGTATTTATAATTTTATTGAGTAAGGTCATTCAGAAACTGATTAATAATAATTTCCACATTTGTTGCTTTTAATGTATGCTTTCTCTCAAAAAATTATATCGTAACTAAGTTGTCATTTCAAAATAGACTTTAATGCCAAAAAGCAAAACTTATGATTTAGAAATTTTGCTAAAGTACTAATTACCTCCTTTGTTTAACTTTTCATTATATGACTTGTCTGTATCCTTAAATTCCAAACAGAATAAATTAATATGGTTAAGAGTTTATTTAATGAAGGATAGAAGGGTAAAAAGGTAACATTTATGATTTTGGAGAACTTTGAGGAAATAAGTCTATTAAAATCTGTCTCTCTAAAGAAAAAATTAAGCTGGAAATGTATGTTTTGTAGAAAATCACTTGTATCAAGTGAAAATCCATGATACATATTAAATTTTATTTAGAAAATTAATATTAACTAATTTCCTGAATTTTGTACTGTGCTGTCTACATTCAATAAAGCTCCCCAATTAAATATTAAAATTAATCTGTTCTTGCCCTGGTCAGGTAGCTCAGTTGGTTAGAGCTTTGTTCCTATATACCAAGGTTTCGGGTTCAATCCCTGATCAGGACACATATAAGAATCAGCTAATGAATGCATAAATAAGTAGAACAACAAATTGATGTTTCTCTCTCTCTCCTCTCTCTCTCTCTCTCTCTCTCTCTCTCTCTCTCTTCTTTCCAATGTCTTTCTAAAATCAATAAATACAAATTTTAAAAAAGTCCTGGCCAGTGTGATTCAGTTGATTGAGCATCATCCCATGCACCGAATGGTCACTGGTTGGATTCCTGGTCAGGGCACATGTCCAAGTTTCAGGCTCCAACCCCAGGAAGGGGTGTGCAGCCAATGGATGTTTCTTTCTCTCATCTATGTTTTGTTGTTTTTTTCTCTCTCTCCCTCCCTCTCTCACTCCCTTTCCTTTCCTCTCTTTCTAAAAAAAATAAACAAAGCACACACACACACACACACACACACACAAACAACCCTCAATAAAAACATATTTAAAAAAATAAATAAAATAAATTATTCTGTCCTTTTAACTTATAATTAATTTTCACATTTTAGCACCAGTCAGTAATGTTAGGTGAGAAACAGTAAAAGAATGCGTTATTTAAGATTTCACCAGTTGTTCAATACCTTTCTATACATTTTTATTATTGTAAGAGGATCAATCAAATCTCATCCTATAAAATGTAATCAACAGCATTAATCTTAATCTTGTCATGGAAGGGCTTATGTTTATGATATATATTTCCAATTGTTAAATAGGAGGAGTATTAATGTCACAAAGAATAACATCTGGACCAGTCATCAAAGACTTGAATAGACTCTAATACATTACAGTGGTTCTCAACGTTGGTTGCACATTAGAATCACCTGGGAATCTCTTTAAAATCCTGATTTCTGGGCCTCATCCTCCAGAAATTCTGTTTCTTTGTTATGGAGTGGGGCCACAACATTAGTAACAAAGAAACAGAATTTCCGGAGGATGAGGCCCAGAAATCAGGATTTTAAAGATTCCCAGGTGATTCTAATGTGCAGCCAACATTGAGAACCACTGCTCTAATGTCATTAAGAGTCTTCTAGTTACTTAATAATTACTTTCCTTTATTTCATTCCATTCTGTTAGCAATGAACATACACTAAAGGGCTGTGGATTCTATATGGTCTTTTTCTTGCTAGGTAATAAACAGTTATATCACCAGTATATTACCTGTGTACTTGATTTCCTTTAAATGTAACTTTGCAAAACACTGGTAATAAACATGCCATCACTAAATCTGGATTCCATTCAAAATTGTATTTGGACTTTCCAGTAAGGCTCCAGGGAGCCTTTTCACTAACTAATGAGGATAGCTTTCAACAGATCATAACATTTAGAAATACAACCAATGATGATGATGATAATGGCTAATATATAATATTTTTAGGAGTAGGCACTGTTTTAAATGTTACGTATATTAACTAATCAATCTGTACAACTCTAAGGCAGTCACTCTTATTCTCATTTTACAGATGAAGAAATAGAGGCACAGAATGGTTACATAATTTATCCAAGTCCCTAAAGCTAGTAGATGGCAGTCAGGATCTAAACCCCGCCACCTGGCTACAAAGGCTGTGCTCCTAACCACAATGCTATGCTTTTTTACTAATAGATTAAAGTTCAAACAGGTTTAGGCTAGTATCATGATGCTACTAGATAGATACACATACTTTATAGCATCATTTAATTCCAAATCAAAAGTTATGACTTGAGAAAAACCTTGATTGACCCAGAAAGATTCAAATTATTTGTGTAAGGTGTCACTACTAGTTAGCAACTTTTTTCTAAGACAGTTTGCCAGATCAAATTGGAGTTTGTAGGCTATAAGGCAAACGAAGTCCTGTTATTATTTTAGTTAATCAAATTAATATTAGTAAACAAGTGTGGAGAGTGAAGAACCTTTTAGAGAATTAATTCATGGAAAAATAACAATGTAAATGGCACTTTTTAAAATTCAAAATACCTTTACTGAGTCCCATAGAAGAAAATATAGTATTTTTAAAATATTATGTATATTATTGAATAGAAAGGTATCAATGAGAATATTGGAATTGCATTTTATATGCTAAAACATTAATATTTGAGAAGCAACAGAATGATGTTTTAAAATCTTTCATCCAAATTAGATTGTGGGCCACATTAAGAAGCATTTGGTGCACATATCTCAAATTGCCAATCATATAGTTAAACTAATATTAGTTTATCAGCTCTTTTGAAATATGTATCATGTGTTCATTCTTCCACTTAAAAAAATCAGTCTTGCCAGAGACTACTATTTGATCAGTCTTTTCAAAAAACCTTCTTTTAATTTTGTTGCTTTTCTTTATTATTGCCTGTTTTCTATTAATAATCTCTGTTCATATCTACCACTAGAGGCCCGGTGCATGAAATTCATGCACTAGGGGAGGTGTCTCTCAGCCCAGCCTGCACCCTCTCCAATCTGGGACCCCTGGGGGGATGTCCAACTGCCAGATGTCCACTGCAGTTGGGACATCCCTCTCACTATCTGGGACTGCTGGCTCCTAACTGCTTGCCTGCCTGATTGCCCCTAACTGCTTCTGCCTGCCAGCCTGACACCGCTTAACCGCTCCCCTGCCAGCCTGGTCACCCCCAACTGCCCTGCCCTGCCAGCCTGATTGCTCCCAACTGCCCTTCCCCGCCAGCCTGATCACCCCTAACTGCCTTGCCTCCTGATCTCGCCCCAAACTGCCCTCCTCTGCCAGCCAATTTGGTTCTGATTGGTCAGTTTTTATGTCAGTCAGCGTCAAAAGCCCTGCCTCCTAGAAAGCCATTGGCCCCTCACACTTCACCCAGGTTTGGTTCTGATTGGCCGGTTTCTATGCCAGTCAGTGTCTCTGGGCCTATCAATGGGGCATGATCAGAAAGGTGGAGGCCTGGAGAGAAATGGAGGCGTGGCTGCTGACCAAGCCCGGAGCTAAAGAGAGAGGCAAGTGCTGATCAACAGCTGCCACAGAGGCTACAGATCAGACCCTGCTTCTCTCTTCAGGCCTCTCTCTGGGCCTGATTCACAGCCCCCTCAGCAGTCAGTGCTGGGTCAACATGCCTGCAGCCATAGCAGTCAGCGCTGACTGCAGGACTGACTTCGGGTTGATCGAGCCTCGTAGTCGTTGCAGATGTGATGGACCCAGGGTTTTTATATATTAGAATTATTTCCTTTCATCTACTTTTTCAGGTTTGTTCTATTGTTCTCTACTTTTCTGAGTTGAATGATTGGCTCCTTTTTTCAATTATTCTTCCTTTTTAAATATATGTATTATAAGCATAAAAACTGTTTTGAAATAATGCAATATTTAGGTATAAAATTTTTTTCTAAGTGTTGACATGTTTTCATTATCATTCAATGTCTAAATATTTTATACTTTCCATTATGATTTTTCTTTTATTAAAAAATACATTTTTATTGATTTCAGAGAAGAAGGGAGAGGGAGAGAGAGATAGAAACATCAATGATGAGAATCATTGATCAGCTGCCTCCTGCACACCCCCTACTGGGGATCGAGTCCGCAACCCAGGTTGTGCCCTTGACTGGAATCAACCTGGGACCCTTCAGTCCTCAGGCTGACGCTCTATCCAGTGAGCCAAACCAGCTAGGGCTGATTTTTCTGATCAATAAATTATTTACGAGTTTTTTGGTTTCCAAACACATGTGCTAAAATTTTTAGAGGGCGGTCTTTTTATTATTGATTCCTAATGGCATGAAATTTTGATCAGAGAATGTGATCTGTATAACAGCAATTTTTAGTACAATGAGACTTCTTTGTGACTCCAAACTAGTTATGTTTTTGTAAAAGTTCTGTGTGCTTTATTTTTTTGTTAATCCTCAGCCAAGGATATTTTCCCCATTGATTTTAAGGGAGAATAGAAGCAGGGTGAGGGTGGGGGAGGGGCGGGCAGGGGTGAGGCCGGAAGGGAGAGAAAGAGAGAAAGAGAAACATCAGTGTGAGAGAGACACATCGATTGGTTGCCTTCTGCATGCACTGGACCATGGCCGGAGACTGAACCTGCAACCCAGGTACGTGCCCTTGACAGGGAATTGAACCTGAGACCCTTTGATGTGAAGGTGACACTTTAACCAAGGAGCCACACTGACCAGGGCTATAGGCTTTATTATATGTAGGTATTATCTTTGTTTGATCATTAGATCAAGATTGCTAGTTGGGTTCAAACTTTTTATCCATTCTATCAGCTTTTAAGAGAGGAAAAAAATCTCCTACTATGGTTAGGGATTTGTAAATTTCCTCTTGTAAGGCTTTTTGTCTTGTTTGAGTTTTTGTTTTACGTGCAGAGGTTCAGCATTTTCTGGTATTGAATCTTTCTTTCTCTAAAAATGTAAAGATTCCTATTATCTTCAATAAAGCCTTTTTGTCTTAAAGTCTGTTTTAGTCTATATTAATATTCTTATACCAACTATTAGCTTCTTTTAAAAGCTAATGTTTGCTTTGTTTTCTTTTTCTGTTCCATTTACATTTAATTGTCCTATGTCTTAAAATCTAAATAATAATATTAATAAAAATATAAATAAAAATATTAATAAAATAGCTAAAATATGTATTGAAACTTACTGTATGCCAGGCACTATTCTAAATTCTTTTATGCATTAAATAATTTAATTCTCGTAATAATCCTGACAATTTCCCCACTTTATAAGGAAGCAAACAAAAACGCAATTAAAAAGTCAATTTACAGATTTTCCAACTGCTCCCTGAAAACTACAAGGACCTTAAATCACTAACTCCTTTATGCTCCATCATCTATTTTCTGTGCTATTATGGAATATTATTTGTTTTTAACTCACCACAGGTCATATTGTTTGTCTTTTGCTTTACAGTCAGCACATTCGTATTCATATTTTAGTCATTAAGTTTACAATTAAGAATTACTAATTTGTTTGCTAATTAATTTTTCACCAGTATGCTTTGCATTCCATCCTTTACCTGAGGTTTGGTTTGCTTCTTTTTTTTCCTTTAAATATATTTTATTGATTTTCGTCAGAGAGGGAGAGAGAGAGAGAGCAAGAAACATTGATGAGAGAGGAACATCGATCAGCTGCCTCCCGCACATCTCCCACTGGGGATGTGCCCGCAACCCAGGTACATGCCCTTGACCAGAATCGAACCCGGGACCTTTCAGTCTGCAGGCCGACGCTCTATCCACTGAGCCAAACCGGTTTCGGCTGGTTTGCTTCTTATACAGTACATTCTTCAGTAATCCTTTCAAGGGAGTATCTGTTAATAGTAATTCTTAGACTTTATCTGAATATACCTTTATTTCATCTTCACTTCCTGAATAAAAAAATCAGCTGTGTTTTTAGGCTGGTATTATTATTCCATTTCCTATTGTAATGATGGGAAGTCTACTATCAGTCTGTCATTACCTTGTAGGTAATTTGTCTTTTCTCTGGTTGCTTTTAAAATTTTATCTTTGCCCTGACCGGTTTGGCTCAGTGGATAGAGCGTTGGCCTGCGAACTCAAGGGTCCCGGATTTGATTCTGGTCAAGGGCATATGCCTTGGTTGCGGGCACATCCCCAGTGGGGGGTGTGCAGGAGGCAGCTGATCGATGTTTCTCTCTCATCGATGTTTCTGGCTCTCTATACCTCTCCCGTCCTCTCTGTAAAAAATCAATAAAATATATTTTTTAAAAATTTTTTCTCTTTGTCTTTAATGCTCTAGAGTTCAGCATGATATGATTAGGAATGGATTTGTTTTAGTTCATCCTGCTCAGACTAAGCATACTACCCTAATCTGAAAATTCCCTTTTTTCCTTAATTATGAAAAACTGATGGACAGACAATAGTGTGGTGAAAGCCTGGTTAGGGAGTGGGAGTTGAAAGGAGGGGGGTCAAGGGGCAAAAAAAAGGGGGACATCTGAATACTCTCAACAATAAAGATAGATAAAAAACTGAGAATTCCATAGAGCCTTTGTTTAATATGGGTTAGATCTACCAATCTTTACCATATAATAAATTAAAATAGAGAACATTAAAAAAAAAGAAAGAAAAACGGATAGTCGTATCTCTTATAATACTGGTTATGCCCTATTCTCTCTACTTCCTCCTTGTGGAACTCCTATTTGACATAGGTTGGAGCTTCTTCCTCTATCAATTTTCTGCATTGTTTGATCGTATTCTCTTTATATCTCTGTGATGTTACACTGTTGTAGTATGGGTGATTTCTATAGATCTATTATGTAACTTACAAGCACTCACTTTAACTATACAGATTTATTGTTTATCCCTCTACCTTAATTATCTAAAAATAAGTCTGATGCATTCTTGGGAGTAAAGGAGAGAAAAAATGTACCATTCTTCCTCTCCTCTGAAAAGCAAAACAGTTTGGAGAAATTTGCTAAGGGGGAAGAGAGGGCAGCAATACAATGACACTCACATACATATATAATACATATGTATATGTATATATGTAATGATAAATAAATGAATATGTATGCTGTAGGGAGTGGCTATAGGGTTAAGCCTCCAACTGACCTGTTGGCAAAGCCACAAACAAGTCCCAGCTTAAAGGGCACAGTCCTCTTAGCATAATTAAGCTTGACCTTATAAGCTCCCTAGATCCTTCCTAGGTAGCTAATGGGCTGCCAAAACAAGTGAATTCACAAGAACATTGTAACTATGGTGACCACTACCTTGTTTACCTCTGGCTATAAAATAAAGGCTCAGCTTGCTGTCTGTATCTCTCTCTGTGGCCTCAGGCAGGCACAGGAGAAAAACTCTCTCTCTGTGGCCTCAGCCAGGTATAGGAATAATGACCTAGAGTAGACCCAGCTTATTCTCTTTGTCTGTCTTTTCTTTAATCCTTTGCCACCCCCCATCAGGCTCACCGAACCCTTGGCTGTGTTGCCACAGCACAGTATGTGTGCTTATATCTTAAATGTATGAGGTGGAATGGGTCACCTCATTTTTGGCCCATGCAGAGTAAGTAGAGGGATGACGTAGAATCAGATTTTTCCTCTTTTCATAACTACAAATGGATTTACATTTAATATTAAGTCATCTGTTGACATACAACATGGTTCAGATGTATATAGAATATACATATCAATACCTGGAACAAGGGTATTCCAGACTGAGAGAACTGTAAGTACAATGACCTTGTGGTGGAAAGTGGCTCAGCATGATTAACGAATAGCAAGAAAGAATAGCTAAAGTAGTGTAAACTTGGGAAGGTTAGTAGAGAATGAAGCAGGTGATATGCTCAGGTATTAGATGATGTATGGCCTTAACAATCATAATAAGGTTTTGAATTATATCCCAAGTATGATAGGAAGTGAGTAGTACCTCAAATGTCCTTGAAAATGTTAGATAAAAGTGTGTATCAAAATTGTACCTTATGTTTTGTATAATATTTAAAAAGTGAGGATTGTTAATAGAAGTTATGACTTCATTTGGAACTTAATTTACTTCATAAGAGTTAGGCTTTCTTATACATATTTCTAAAATATGTATAAGATGACATAATCTGATATAAGAGCCTAGACAGAATTCTCCTACTTTGAGACTTCTGTGAGAGACATATAACAAAGAGTATATAAAACACAGTTTTAATGAATAATTATAGTGAACCAGTATAGCCACAAGATCGACTAAGAAATAGAATATTACCAGCTCCCCAGGAAACCTTGCTCTATGACTTTTAAAAAAAGAGCTTACTTAGTACTATAATCTGTGATAATTATCCACTTAAATGTCAACTGGAATCATGTGACCAGTCTTCTTATAGGCAAAAGGAATGTTCCCTTAAGTCCATATTTAATTTCAATATGGAAATTAAATACAGATCCACTTAAAATCTATTCACATTTCACTATAGAGAAGTGTCATCTTTAAGGCACTAATTTTTATTTTTAAACATAAGTTATATCAAGTGTATAAAAAACAACTATAGAACTTGAAGAAAATGTATACATCTTCATATATTTTTGTGAAAGCAAATCTAACAGTGATAGTTTTAAGATAAAAAGCATTTGATTAAAGTAAAATAAATGTCACTTAAAAGTTTAAGATCTCATTATGGGTTTCATTACAACAAATTAGGTAAAATGAGAAGACTTCTTTGTTTCTGTGTAGCTTCTAGTATATGCTTAGCACTCAATAAATGTGAAACAATAAAATATGAATTAGGCTAATCACAGCATATCTTAAGTATATTTTATTAAATTTGAGCCTACTTAAAATTTTATATTATAGAAACCTGACATGCCACTGATTCATAACCTTTCCAGTATTAAAAATTAAACCTATGAAATCTAGATTTCTCTATCTTTTAAATAAACATTTAGCAATAAACTACCAAAGAAGAAAAAATATGTACGGTAAAATGTAAACTAACAATAATTTAAAATAAAAAAATTAATATTAAATTAGGTTATTCTCTTATGGAAAATTCTACAAACCTTTTGCAAATTCATTTAAAAATAGTAAAAAAAAAGAGAAGGGAATGAAATATAATAAATAAAGGCAACTATATAAAGATACACAAAATGTGAATAAAACTAAATGGACAACATGTATAAAAATAACATTTAGAAGTATCATTCTTAAACTGTATAGTGCAGCGGTACCTGAATTATGTGCCCTTTAATTTATGCACATGATGGATAGCTTGTTAAGAGGCATATCTGTAACCATTATAATTGATGGTAGCTGAAGGCAGTCAGGCCATAATTTCTATTTAATGGATGGAATAGAAAGGGAACAAAGTCTGCAGCAGCATTTTAAAATAAGTGCCTAGAAAGTTTACATTTATGTCCAAAGTAATACCTATATTCTAGCCTTTTCTATGTTGAATTCTTTAAGAAGAAAAAAAATCAGCTGCAGCAATATTCATGTATTATTAAATCAAAATTTTGATTTAACCAATAACCTGAAAAATATTACAGTAAGTGGGAAAGAATGTTTAACTAACCATTTGTAGGTCCATTTTTGTGCTCTTGTTCTTTAGAGTTTGTGGGAGAAGCATATGGGCTCAATCGACAAGTTCCAGTTGATGGAGAATAATTTGTAAAACCTCTTTTCCTTGTGATTCTTGAAGGCTCAAATGACTGGAAATAAACATTAATTTGGGACAAAAATATTTATGTTTAGTTATAGATCTTTGAAAATACCTTTGAAAACTCAGAAAATTTAACCAATACACTTTTTCTTATTCTTTCTTTTGGATTTTAGGTATAGTCAATTATTACCTACAAAGTGCACACTATTTTTCAAGTTATGTAGATATAATAGGTCTCCACACTAACTAGGCATCTCAATTTGCTATTTATAAAATTTTAACATTAAAAGTTTATTATCTTCCAAATACTATTTCCAAACAAGCTAGAGATAGAGGTAGCTGACTCTCCCAATTATATCCTGACTTTTGCTGTCAGTTGAACCAGAAGTAATAATGGGGCGAGGCCAGGGAAACTCTCAGATGTTGTAATAAATCCCACAAGGCAATCCTAGGAAGGATCAGTAATGTCCTAAACCTTCACACAGTTGCTCTGTCACAGTGTCTTGTCTTATTGATAACCAAAATAATGTTCAAACAATTGAGTATGGAATTTAAGGTATTTGAGAATTTGGCCTATCTTACACAAATCCTCACTGCAGCTCCCTCCTCTGTGTTCTCATACTTCCTATTGGAGCTAGCAAATTTTTACGTTTCTGTTTGCCCCACTAAAATTTGAGTTCTTGAAAATAAATATCATTTCTTCATGTTTGTACCCTAGGGCTCAAAACTGTGTGATGAATAAATGACTTAAAAGGAACAGTCCAACAATATGCAGATGATGTATCATAGAATTATACACCAAAAACCTATATAATTTTATTAACCAATGTCACCCCAATAAATTCAATAGAAAAAAAAAAACAGTCAAATAAATTTGGCCAAGCCACTCTACGCATTCATTCTTTAGTTGATTCATCCAATATTAAATGGCACCTGTAGTCCCAGTATCTAGATTATGTACATTTGGGCCTTAGCCCTCTTGTTCTTATCTTCCCTGGGACTTAGTCTTTAGTTTAGGTCCTTATTCATGATCCACTTCTTCCAAATACCATTACCACACTATTAATTGCTTGCTCTTCTTAATTCCCTTTGCACTTGTTTTCTATAATGCTTACTAATCACCAGCACTTGCTAACTAATGTATACAAAGAAAGAGAATAAACTGTTCTGGCCTCAGATAGTAAGGTTGTATGTGTGCTAAAGAAATTAAGAGGAGAGAGAAAATCAAAGTGGGCTGCAGTAACCTCACAGAACAATTCTTGTGAGAGTAAAGGGTGAGGCTTAGATAAATGAAAATAAAATTATGAAAGACCTGAAATCTAGATGTAAAACAGACATAATAGGGTAGACTTGGGGGATAAAGGAAAGGTCTGAAGGCTCATGAGATGTTGCCACTGTAGAATTGAACTTAGCTTGGTAGCTATCTTGAAAGTTATATAATTCTCCACTGTCAACTATTCTTTATTTTTAAGACACCATGGCAGAAATAGTGGCTGTATCACATTTTTCAATAATCGTGGTATTAGTTCCCAAATCTGTAGTATCAACTTTATTTTACAGTTAAGATTTTAAATGATAAATACTTTCTATTGAGGGAACAAAAGCATTCCATTCTTTATTTTATGTACCCATAGTAGCCACAAGTGTAACCAATATCTTTTTAAAAAATCAAACTATAATATCAAGTTATAACTCTAACACAATCTTTTTTGTAGGGTGAAAGGGTTTTAAGTTTCTTTATCAGGTGGTTATTATTACCTCTCCATCTTGAGTTTTCACCTGTTTATATGTATTCAGTCATAAACTATGACATTTATCCAATCCTACCCTACTTTTCCAAGAATTTATTGTCCAGAACTATTTCACTGTGTATGTACAAGAAATGAAAGCCACTACCCTAATGTACATTTATGTCAATCTGTTTTCCTATTTTCACCAAAAAATTATTTTTTCCAATTGCCAAATATCTAAACATTGTAACTGTAGATCATACATTTCTCCTTGAAAACAATTTTCTAGCTTTCATAAAATAAGTCTTTGTGTGTGCACGTGTGTGTGTATTTTTTTTCTTCTCTCACCTTAAAAATACTGAGGTGTCTCTTTTTTCCTTTTTAGTATCTGTGTTGGTTAAAAGGAAAAATACCTGTTTACAATTATTATATATAGAGTAATACATACTATCCCACTAAATATTCTTCAGTAAATAATTTTTATAAATCTGCCTACTGATATACACGAAGGCATAATTTTACTTCTGTATGTCTCCCCTCTCTGAAAGTTGTATCAAGATCCTCTTTTAAACCTTAAGGATGCTTAAAAGTGACCTTAGAATTGATCTGAGACTGCATTCTGACACCCCCCAGATGTTGAAGGACATGGCCTACTGATTAGTATCCCACAACAGGAAGAGTTAAGAAGACTGATGTTTGTAAACTGTTTCTAGTGGTTTCTCCATACAAACTACTTGTCTTGGCTCATGCTGCAAACTTTCTTAAAATCTTTCAAACAGAAAGCTGATGAATATTGTATTGTTCCCCCTCTAAGAACTCCCCTAAGCCCCCAGCCTTTAAATCTTTCCCAGGAGCACACCAGACTTTCCCCCACCCCTTACCTCTACCCCTCCCTCCTCCACCACCCCTTCTGCCCTCACATGCATGCTTCTCCTAAGTTGTAAGGGATCCCAAGAGACTTGCAACCAGGGCAGCAATGGGCAGTGGTAGTTCATTCCAGGCAAACCCCCTGAACCTGTCCCCAAAGCCCCCTTTTCTCTGATTCCGTAGTGAGCCAAAGCAGACCAGCCTAGGCTCATTTCCTCAGCCCTTCCTGTTTCACTGTCCCCAGCTTTAATAAATGTCCTCTAAAACTCTAAAAAAAAAAAATCTTTCAAACAAGCAGCAACTGGCCTTGGGGAGCTCTTGCTAAGAGGCCCTAGGCCCAGCACTAGGTAGCCAGCCTTGGTTCATGGCTTGGCTCTCCTGGGCACTTCCAAGTCTAGCACAACTAGCAGCTCTCTGCAGATCTCTTTGTAGCTCATGCCAGGTGGCCCCAGGCAGGGCACACTCAGTGACTGACCTTGGCCTGCACCTCCCAGGAGGCCCCAGAAGCAGCGCACCCAGTGGACAGCTTCAGACCATGCCAAATAACCACGCAACTACCTCCACAAGCAACACATTCAAGGGATGGACTCAGGGAGCATTTGAGATCTTGCTCCCTGGCATGAGTCATCGGTTTGGCTCAAATAAACTCTTATAAAAATTCTCCACAGGTTTGGCATCAACATTTACTTGGTAACTGGCAGTAATCTGAAGAAGCCCAACCAGGACCATCCCATGGACCCGGATATGGTGCTAGGTACAAGCAAGGTCCCATTGTGCCCCACTGGCTCCTTGCTTTGTATCAGGAGATGAAGACTTTAAAGGTCACTGACTGCTACCTGGAGAAACTGTTTATTGGAAAGGACATTTAATAAAAGACACACGCCAACCTAAATGTGAATGAACATCTATGCCTGTCTGTGGACATTAAAGACTCCTTGAGGATGAGGAGTCACTGACACAAAGGCAGACAGCTATCCCAAGTCATTGGCAAGGCCTGTGTATGTATAGATTGATATTGAACTCAATCTTTTTGTTTGTCTTTACCTGTCTGCTAATGATATTAGTCATAATAATAGATATATTTGTTCTTTGGGTCTTCCTATATAGTCCAAATGTTTACGATTACTGAGCATGTATATGATATCTGTTAATCCTCTTTCATGGCTCGTGCAAATGTTATACTTAATGCCAAATACTGAAAGATGAGAAGGCAAAACTCGAATCATGATAGTTCAGAACAAGAGTATTTTTTCACAATGAAGGCCATAAGACCTTACTGCCTTCCATTTATCTGCCCTTCTTTTTTTGGGAAATATTCTGCCTTGACTCAGATCCCATGATTACAGTATTACCCCAACCCCAGTGGTGAACAAGACAATGTCAATACTGAGACTTCCTAGGAATGAGCCTTCCTACTGCTGTGAGACCACACTATCCAACCCAAAGGTTGGTCATCAATGCATCCTTCGGGCTGATTTCTGACCAAAAGGGGAAACTGTGGAGGAAAAAAGGGGTCCTATGAAAAGTAACCTCACAGAATAATCTGATCAAATTCCTAACTGGGCAAGTCATGGTGGGTAGTAAAAAACCAGACCTATAACTTCTTTACTGAAAGGTTTTAGGGAGGCCCTGCCCATTATTCTTGTGCGCCTAAGTCAGGGATGGGGAATGTCCACCCCGTGGGCCCTATAAGACCTAAGAAATTATTTGGTCTGGCCCTGCCAAGATTTATCAAAATTCAATAAATCTAGGAGCTTTTTTCATAGCAACATGAATTTATATTAAGCAAATGATGTTATAAATGGCCCTTAGCAGAAAAAAGGTTCCCTATCCCTGATCTAGGTTAACACACCTTTGAAATGCAAGTGGTGTATTAACCTTCAAGAGACCACATACTTGCCCTAGCTGGTTTGGCTCAGTGGATAGAGCGTCAGCCTGTGGACTGAAGGGTCCTGGGTTCGATTATGGTCAAGGGCACATGCCCAGGTTACAAGCTTGATCCCCAGTAAGGGTTGTGCAGGTGGCAGCCAATCAATGATTTCCTCTCATCATTGATGTCTCTCTCTCCCTCCCTCTCTCTCTCTCTCTCTCTCTCTCTCCCCTTCCTCTCTAAAATAAAAAAAGAACACATACTCTTGTTAACTATCATATAAACCAATCCCCACCTCACTTTCTCCAATCTTCACATCCCCTTCTTAATTTCAAATGCATAAAAGAAACTGCAAAACTGTTTTTCTCAGGAACATTTGAGATCTTGTTCTATGGCTTATGTTATCAGTTGGCTTAAATAAACTCTTATATTTAAAAAAAGAGGGCGAACACAGAGGGCACCAGAGCCACACTAAAGTGAGTCCTGCTCCATGAAGTTGGTCTCTACAAAGCAGATCCTCCACGGTGGTCATGGCCAGTCCTAATTGATCAGCCTGGGGGTAAATCCTTCTCACTGATGTGCCCACAGCAATCAAGGCTCAACCACAACAGAAAGGTGCATACAGCCCACAGGGGATGCTGCGTAGTTGAAGTGTCCAGCTTGGGTGACTGGGGAGGCTGTGCCATTGGACATACAGGACATCTACTACATAAGGTGACTCTATGGAGACCAGGAGACATAGCAGCTCTACCTAATACATAGATACAAACACAGGGAGGCTGCCAAAATGAGGAAACAAAGAAACATGTCCCTAATGAAAGAACAGAACAAAACTTTAAAAAAAAGAATGTAACAAAATGGAGACAAACAATCTAACACAGTGATGGCGAACCTATGACACGCGTGTCAGAGGTGACATGCGAACTCATTTTTTTGGTTGATTTTTCTTTGTTAAATGGCATTTAAATATATAAAGTAAATACCAAAAATATAAATCTTTGTTTTACTATGGTTGCAAATATCAAAAAATTTCTATATGTGACACGGCACCAGAGTTAAGTTAGGGTTTTTCAAAATGCTGACAGGCCAAGCTCAAAAGGTTCGCCATCACTGATCTAACAGATGCAGAGTTCAAAACACTGATCATAAGAATGCTCACTGAACTTAAGGGAAGAATAGAAAAAATGAGAACATCAATAAGATCACTTTGGGCCTCTTGAGGTGATGTAACAGGAACTATACAGATTACCTACGAGGCACTTCTTACCAAACATTTGAACCAGAATCTAATCAATCTTCTGTTTCTAACTACCATTTCTATAGGAAATAGGAAATATGAATAGAGAAATCATTTAAGGGATACCACAAGATTTGGATTGATTAACCAAACCAGACTTTGGAAGATGCTTATAGAATAAATATCTGTTTTTCTCAAAAAATAAATTACAAGAAAAAGAGTAACATTTAAAAAGTTTCAAAAAGACTTAAAATATATAAGAACCATTACAATGTATAAACCTTGTTTGAATCCTTTTTTAATAAGCCAACTATAAAAGGACATTTTGAAACAATGATGGAAATAGGAATATTACCTTGGTGAAAGATATTATTAAGAAATTACTATTAATTTTGCAAGGTGTAATGGCACTATGGTCATGAAAGAAGTAATTATCTACTAGAAATGCATACTAAAGAATATTCTGATGAA
This sequence comes from Myotis davidii, assembly GCF_000327345.1. NCBI lineage: Eukaryota > Metazoa > Chordata > Mammalia > Chiroptera > Vespertilionidae > Myotis > Myotis davidii. Next base: position 1,603,472 of record NW_006297573.1, read on the forward strand.
ATGACATGCCTAGGATTTACAAGTATATATAGCATGTTATTGCTCAAAACAACATGAGACTAAATCAAGTGCAAGAAAAAATGATGCAATCAGGAGACAAAGTAAACATGAGATGTATGAAGCTGTGGCTGGCATAACACGGCATCGTGTCTTATAGCAAACTTTTTTCTTTTACCAGAAGAAAGAGGAAACTCTAAAATACCAATAAAAGTAAAAAAATATATAAACCAGTAACATAGTTATTTATTATTATGTACTAGAGGCCCGGTGCACAGATTTGTGCACTGGTGGGGTCCCTTGGCCTGACCTGTGGTTTTTGGGCCAAAACTGGCTCTCTGACATCCCCCGAGGGGTTCCAGATTGTGACAGGGCACAGGCGAGGCAGAGGGACCCCACCGGTGCATGATCGGGACCAGGGAGGGGCCGCAGGAGGACTCCAGGGCCCTCACCCAGTCCTGATTGGTCGGGCCCCAGCAGCAAACTAACCTACCGGTCGGAGGGTCTACTCCCTGGTGGTCAGTGCACGTCTTACAAATGGTCAGACACTTAGCATATTAGGGTTTTATTATACAGAGAATTATGTACTGTACACAATTGTATGTGTTATTATTTTATAAGAATGGCAGCATTCTAGGTTTGTTTACATCAGAATCATCACAAACACATGAGCAATGCACTGCACTATGATGTTATGACGGCTACATCACTAGGTGACAAAACTTTTCAGTTCCATTACAATCTTATGGGACATTGTATATGAGACCCACCATTGACAGAAATTTCATTATGTGGTGCATGACTGTACATATGTATGTGTATATATATATATCCTATATAATAATCCTATATAATGAAAGGGTAATATGCAAATCGAATGAATAGCAGAATGACCGGTCGCTATGATGCACACTGACCACCAGGGGGCAAACGCTCAACATAGGAGCTGCCCCCTGGTGGTCAGTGCACTCCCACAGGGGGAGTGTCCCTCAGCCACAAGCTGGGCTGATGGCTGACAAGCACAGCAGTGGTGGCAGGAGCCTCTCCACCTCTGAGACAGTGTTAAGGATGTCCGACTGCAGCTTAGGCCCGTTCCCCGTTCCCCTAAGCCATCAGTGGGATATCAGCTAAAGGGCGCAGGCCGGGTTGAGGGACAACACGTGTGTGTGTGTGTGTGTGTGTGTGTGTATACTAGAGGCCTGGTGCACGAGATTAGTGCACAGAAGGGGGGGTTTCCCTCAGCTCAGCCTGCACCCACTCCAATCAGGGACCCCTCGGGGGATGTCTGACTGCCAATTTAGGCCCACTGGAATTGGGCCTAATCAGGTGGTTGGATACCCTCTCACAATCTGGTACCGCTGGTTCCTAACCCCCACCTGCCTGCCTGATCGCCCCTAACCCCTCTCCCTGCCTAATTGCCCCTAACCTCTCTGACTGCCTGCCTGATCGCCCCTAACTGCTCTACCCTACCAGCCTGATTGAGCCCTCAACTGCTCTCCCCTGCAGGCCTGATCGAGCCCCAACTGCCCTCCCCTGCCAGCCCGATTGCCAGGGGGAGTGTCCCTCAGCCACAAGCTGGGCTGATGGCTGACAAGCACAGCAGTGGTGGCAGGAGCCTCTCCACCTCTGAGACAGTGTTAAGGATGTCCGACTGCAGCTTAGGCCCGTTCCCCGTTCCCCTAAGCCATCAGTGGGATATCAGCTAAAGGGCGCAGGCCGGGTTGAGGGACAACCCCCAACACCGGGCCTCTAGTGTGTGTGTGTGTGTGTGTGTGTGTGTGTGTATACTAGAGGCCTGGTGCACGAGATTAGTGCACAGAAGGGGGGGTTTCCCTCAGCTCAGCCTGCACCCACTCCAATCAGGGACCCCTCGGGGGATGTCTGACTGCCAATTTAGGCCCACTGGAATTGGGCCTAATCAGGTGGTTGGATACCCTCTCACAATCTGGTACCGCTGGTTCCTAACCCCCACCTGCCTGCCTGATCGCCCCTCTGGGCTACAACGTGGCCTGATCAGAAAGGCAGGGCTGATCAGCAGCCTTGGTGGAGGCTAGGAGAGAAATGGAGGGCAGCTGTTGGCTAGGAGAGAGAGAGAGACAAGTTCTGATCAACGGCTGCCACTGAGGCTATGGATCAGACCCTGACTCTCCCTCTACAGGCCTCTTTCCGGGCCTGATCTGCAGCCTCCTAGGCAGTCAGTGCTGGGTCAGGGCGTCCGCAGAGGCCCCAGTCAGTGCTGGGTTGCCACCCAGCACTGACTTCCAGTCTGGTTGAGCCTTTAGTGGTAACAATCCTGGCTCTTTAATATATATATGTATGTATGTGTGTATATATATATATATATTTAAAAATTGGCAAAATGCTAATAATTATTGAAACAGCATGGGAGTTCATAAAATCATTTGTCCTACTTTTGTATATGTTTGAAAAATTTCATAATAAAAAGGTAAACAAAGCAAGGAAGAAGGGAAGGGGAGGGAAGGAGGGAGAGGGAGAGGAGTAGATTTGAGGCAGATCAGGAAGTAAATCTACAGAATGTAAGCTATAAAAGTTCCTAATGCTCAGAAGCTCTGTCTTAGATAAGACAGGTGTAGGCCATGGGAATAAGCAGATTTAGAAGTGTCTTACCAATAGTAATGTAATAATCTATGCCCAAACCTAAACTGCAATTCCAGATTTCTAGCAGCATGCCGACTGAGTTTGTCTTAGCAGGAAATATGCTCCTTCCCTTCCCATTCGTAGCATCTGCTCCTTTCATTTCTTCTATGAGATGGACTGAAAGGGATTGTGTCAAGCTGGCTAGGTCTACAACCAGGTAGCCAGTTGTCCGTATACATCATCTGGACTGATATTGGCAGCAGTTTGTAATAAATAATTCATCTTTGCTCATGAAAATTTATCAAGAAATAATGCTTAGAGAACTAGAACTTGAGCAGCCCAAATACTATAGGTGATGATAAATTGAAACTTTCAGGACTCCTCACAATCCCCAAATAATTTGTAAGGTTCAGTAAGTACTGGTACTTGCAGTATACATTTTATATATTAAAGAAAGGTCACAGGGGATGATCCATACCTCTGCTTCCCATACTAGGAGAATGATTAAAAAAATGACTTTTGTAGACTTGCCCTGACATCATGGAGCATTAATCTGTAGCTCCATAGGAACACTGGGATATGAAAATTCCCAATATCTATGACAGAGGAAATAGCAGATTAAGATAAACAGGTTCCAATTCAAACAAGTGGCATATAAGGTCTATCTCCTCTCCTTGGACACCAAACCCTTCTTCCTTCAGCATTGTATTGGTCAGGCAAAATGACCAAAATTTACTACCAGTCCCACTGTAGCTTACAGCAATATGTACTCTTAGAAGTCTAGCTCTGTGTTTCTTTTTGAATGTCTGATTTTCCTTTGCATGGGCTAAGACAGCCTCAATGGGATCACTGACATGTGGGTAGATTCTTGGGAGCCTGGCTGTTTCAGGGTTGAGTTGTTTCTGGAGAAGATGGAAGGATAAATGTAGCTGAGGAGAGAAGACTAGACTTAGCAGCAGCACAGAAGCTATCAGACCTAAGATGTGAATATAGAGTTGCTAACAAATGATTAGGTAGAGTACAAAAGCTGAAAATATCAGAAACAGATGAGAAGTGATGAAGGCCCAGGCGAGGATGCTGAAAACTGGTATGTAGCAGGTGCTGGCCAAGCTAAGTCAGCTGGTTTAAAGGTACAAATTGAGCCAAACAAAACAATGTATTTTTCTAATACAGGATATTAGCTGTGGCACTGGCTTCCTTGATACATCGTAATTTGGAAAGAGAAAAGAAAGGAAGGAAGGAAGGAAGGAAGGAAGGAAGGAAGGAAGGAGAAAGGAAAGGAAGGAAGGAAGGAAAGGAAGGAAGAAAGAAAAGGGCAGAAAACCTGCCATGACAACAACTGTACTTCACAAAGAGGATAAATTCCTAAATGGCTATTCTTTTCCATTCGAATAATGTCACCATCTCCCAAAGAACAGTTTGGGGGCAGGAAAGAGCAGTATTCCATTTCAAGCTGGACTACTCATCTACCCAAATACCATTTTGACCAAAGAAACAGATGCAGAATTACAGTCACAGCTGCATTCTGTACAGAGCAAGTTGGATAATGGTACTCTAAATTGCTAATTACACTGCTAATGATTTTTTTAGTGGCACTGCAGTATTTTGCCATCTTTGTTTAAATTTTTTAAAAAAGCATTTAGGAACTTTTAAAAATGGTAAACTGTTAAATACCAGTGAGTCTTCCAAAAAAGAATTCCATATAAAACCATTTCTTGAAATGGTATTCTCCTATGGGATTTTGTAGCAGCCTATTTATTGACTAGCTATTTGTTTTAATTTACTTTCTCACCAATTTATTTGCACTTAAGATTACTGAGGCCATAAGTAGTTCAGTATTAGTGTTTGTATCTAGATCCATATTGGTATGAAAAGATAATAAACTAACATATGTCATGATATGCTGGCATTGGGAATGTGCTATGACTAAATTTACAAAAAGTAATAGCAACAGTACAATTTTATTTTTATTGTGACAACCATGGTGAAATTTATTACAGTGTTAGTATTTTATTGTTTAATCATGCCAGTGTAGCTGAAAAAGGTAATTACATTTTTGATATAAAAATGCTGTTAAAGTTTTTATTTCAGATATTATAGATTATAGAATGTAGATTAAAATATTACCATTGTCCCATATTGTTTCTTGTGCATTTAAGTGGCAGAATATTTTTTCTACAAATAGTGAATTAATTTCTACTAAATTATTTCCATAACATTTCTAAATAATTTGCCTCAAATGAAACCTCAAGCTGGCCGGGAACTTCCATACATTAGATTTACAGAAATGTGTTATATGCAGAAAATTATGTACCAATCACAATTATGCTACCATGTTTTTTGATGATTTTTATATTTAGTAAGGTAAATTAGCTGTTAAAAAATTAAGACCACAATCTTACTATGCAATTATAAATTCATAAGTAAATACTTACATGTGCTTCGAACGGATCATCCAATTTCAGTGATCTTTTAACACTGCAAACAAAATATTTAAAGAAATCTTAGATTGGATGTGCTTTTAGTAATCAAATATTTAAGAGTAGTATATATATATAAAGATTCTAAGTTACCTTCTCCAAGTAAAGTAAAATACCATAAGAAAGCAATTTTCAGAGCAATGAAACTTTTTAAAATAGCATATTTCAAGATGGAATCATAATTAAATATTTAAATGGATCTTCTATGCATATGTGGTTTTATATATGCATTATCATACAATTCAATCATTAGTCATATTATAAAATAATCTTAGTAAAAATTACTTTTTGTGTTCTAAAATAACACTAATAAAAATTATACAGAAGAGCAAAATAATTTACATACCTTCAATGGAGATACTGAAAGTACATTATTTGCACAAATAATGCACTGGGTATTAAAATAAAGGTATGAGCAAGGTGAAACAAGTTTTCCACATTTTTGTAGCTTTAAACATGATTCAATGCTACCAGACTATGACTTAACTGAGGAACAGATGCTCTATGTCTTTATAAGTCCCCAATCCATATGAAACTATTTTTTGTCTCCTTCGCTAAACTGATTCAGGAACATGCCAGGCTCTCTCTGTGCAAAATCTGTTCTGCTAAACTGGATGCCCAGCTGTTGGTGACAATGCTTAGAAAGGAAAGCTGAATATTTATAATACTTTATTTCATACAGCTGTCTTCTAAAGAGCAGTCATCAACATTTTATTGAATGCAGACTAAATGCTCAAAGGAGAAAAAGGTCAATATAAATTAAAACTAGTTTTCCCAGTGACAAATACAGAGTTATAAATATTTTCTTGATCCCTGAGAAACAGAAATTGTTATTTAAAATATTAGAGAATTTGTGCATTAGGAAAAAAAGATTGTATTACGGCTAAAGGTTGCAGTATAGAAAACAAAAACATATATTCTAAAAATGACTATTCATAAATGACTGACTACTGACTTTCAAATAAGTGACAGAGTGAGAAAAATAAAAGGGATGGACAATTTACAGAAATTACTGTTCATTAAATAAATACAAAAATTTTATCTAGAAAGGATTCACTTAAATTTGCTATTACATCTATATTAGCCTATTACATAACATTATTTCTTGAGATTAATTAAACTGGTTTAAAGAATTTTATCTTTTCAAAGTCTATTTGAAATCAATATAATATAAATTCTTGATGAAGCAATAATAGAGGTAAGAACAAGTAAAAATGTCAGATAACCCCCCAAAAGTATTTTTATTTAGTTTTGGAATATACAGGTTGTCCCACTTTGAATAATTATTCATCCCAATGGGTTAAATCTGAAAAGAAAGAAGCATCAATTGAGCTATAAGAAAAAACTGTGTATACATTTTGGGGGGACACCTACTCAGGTGTGTAAGACGTTCTGGCATTTAATGAAACTTCAAAAGTAGAAATAAAAAACAAAGTATGCAGAACAGCATTTTTTTTAATCCTTTATTTTCAAATGCTGTTAAGATGCATTACTGCCCTACCCAGTCTGACTCAGTGGATAGAGCGTTGGCCTGAGGACTGAAGGGTCCCAGGTTCGATTCTGGCCAAGGACACATGCCCGGGTTACAGGCTCGATCCCCAGTAGGAGGTGTGCAGGAGGCAGCCGATCAATAATTCTCATTTATGTTTTTATCTCTCTCTCCTTTTTCCTTCCTCTCTGAAATCAATAAAGAAATATATATATTTTTTAAAAAGATGCAATACTACCCTTCAGAAGGAAACAAAACCCCATCCTGTTATTAACTGTTTAAAATATTTTGCTTTATTATTGATGGTTAATTCCTTGAGAATGAAACTAAATGTTAGGATTTTAAAGGCTTCTAGTTTAGGTCCTAGACTGACCTAAGTAGTCCAAGGAAATATGTAAAAATAAGCAAGAAAGTGAGCAGAATTGGATTGCTATCTCCCAGTTTAACAGTTTAATGAGAATCTGAACAATATTTTATTGTGGGAAATGTAATTTTCAGATAATTCAGGTATCCAATACTCAAAAGCTGAAAATATTTACAAGAATAAAAAAAATTAATAGAGAAAATTGGAGAAATCACTTAGTTAATTCAGTAAGGTTGAGTTGACCACTATCATACAGATCGAGTGAGAGAACTCAGATCTAGGTCCTGTGCATCATAAATCTTTGCTAAATTGAAGGGGAAGGACTAAAGAAAAGATAAGGAAGAACAAACCCACGAGAGGAATTTATGACCATCTATTCTTACTACCCTCTATTAGAACTGGGCTCACTGTCAAGATACCAATTATTAAATTAAGCACCTACTATATACTTTTACCTGTTTTGTTTTGTTTTTAACCCCCTCTTTTATCCAGATTCAACTATAATAAAAGCATGAGATGATGTCAAGCAGACTAGGATAATGTTAATAGGAACAGAGAGGAAGAGATGGATAAAACATATTATAAAAGAAGTACAGACAAAACTTGATTAGATATATGGGCTATTTTCCTAAAATATACACTCACCTGCTACCAGTATTAGTTAGCAATTAAAAGTGATATATCTCTGGTAGTTCTGTAAAGTTAGAAGCAGCTCTTGTGGTTACTACCTTGGTTTAAAAAAATGGAGCACTCAAAAATAGGCAAAGAACTCAAATAGGCATCTCTCCAAAATTACACAAATGGCCAGTAAACACATGAAAAGATGCCCAACATCACAAATATTAAGAGCGGCACTAATATTAAGGAAATGCAAATCAGAACCACAATGAGATATCACTTTACAATTATTAGGATGGCTACTATAAAAATAACAACAGATAATAAGTGTTGGTCAGGATGCAGAGAAAGTAGAACTCTTGCGCACTGCTAGTGGTACTATAGAATCATACAGTTGCTATGGAAAAACTTGGGCAATTCCTCAAAAAATTAAACATAGAATTATCATCTAACTCAGCAATTCCATTTCTGGTATATACCCCAAAGAATTGAAAGCAGGGACATGAACAGATATTTGTACACCCCTGTTCACAGCAGTATTGTTCACAATAGCCAAAAAATACAAGTACCAGCAATGCAAATGCCCATCAACAGATGAATGAATAAACAAAATGGTATATACACACATGCACATAGACATACACACAATGGAATATTATTCAATCTTAAAACGGAAATTCTGCCTTTGCTGGGTGGCTCCATTGGTTGAAGTGTTATCCCATACATCAAAAGGTTGGGGGTTCAATTCTGGTCAGGGCATATACCTAGGTTGTGATTTGATCTCTGGTCAGTGTATGTATGGGAAGCAACTGATAGATGTTTCTTTCTCTCTCTCTCAAATCAATAAAAACATATCCTTGGATAAGGATAAGAAAAAAAAAGGAAATTCTGACACATGCTACAACATGGATGAACCTTGAAAACATTATGCTCAGTAAAACAAGCCAATTACAAAAGGACAAATAGTCTGTGATTCCACTCAAATGAGGTGTATTTTAACACAAAAGAAATTATTCTAAAAAATGTGAACTATCATTTGATTCCTAATGAAGAACTAAGAATGGTATCATTTGAGGTTCTCTTACAGGACTTTTAATTTTTTTTAAAAAAATATTTTTATTGATTTCAGAAAGGAAGAGAGTGGGAGAGATAGAAACATCAATGATGAGAGAGAATCATTTATCCGCTGCTCCCTGTGCACCCACTACTGAGGATTGAGCCTGCAACTCAGTATCTTACAGGACTTTTAAAACATTAGATTACATATAATTTTGAATAGCTGAGCTGAGGGGGATTAGGAAGATAAAATAAGTAAAGCAGATAAGTCTCAGGGAGCCTTGATGCTCTGCCAAATTCTTCCCCTAAGGTCAGGCAAATCACATAAACTCTCTGAGCTTCAGAAACTTAATATTGGCCTGTAAACTAGTAGGAAATTTCTGAATGGAAAATAAAAATATGATTTGATATGTGTTTCCATTTACTCCTCACTATAATAAGGATGATAATATTGCCAGCTACTTCATGGAAGTATGCTTATGAGATAACTTAGAAATCCTTTAATGAACAGAAATGGCCAAATTCACATGCCATGTGACTCCTCAGGTGTAAATTGAGATATCTAAAATGATTATCCCCATTCTATGTATAGGAATGAACTACAAAGGGAGAAAAATCTTTTATATCCTCTTTGCATTCTCCCTTTCATTCAAGCCTATGCTCTTTTGTGTTCAACATTTATAACGATTACACAATAATTCACTATCACAGCATGGGTGAGTAGGAACATTACTCCACTACATGTATAAATATGGTCACATGTGAAAGCACCTATATAACAATGAAGCCTCTGTTCTTTGTGACAAAACTGGTCAATACTGCAACCAGTTATTGGACAACATGTTTATAGTGTCAAAAGTTTCTTTATTAAAGATTAATAAAAAAAAAAGGCTAACATATTCTTATAGAAGCAAAAAAGATATATTTGTGAATAATGACCCCAGAAGATAAACAGGCAAATATGAGATCTTCTTTGGGTTGAACAAAATGAGAAATGCCATAAAATTATTTCATTCCTAAATGGGTACTCTCAAAAATGAACATTAATAAAATATTCATTACTGTTACCTTCTGCAAGAAATATATAATTATGTATATCATCACACCTACATACATACATAAAGTCCTTTAAAAGCGTCTATTGAAAGGGGCCAAATAGACATATCAGAACCCTATATAATAAAAGCCTAGGTGGTGTCACGCCCTTGCGTGACATCATCACAAGATGGCCACCACAAGATGGCTGCGACAAGATGGCCGGCAGGGAAGGGCAGTTGGGGGCAACCAGGTCGGCAGGGGAGGGCAGTTGGGTGCGAGCAGGCCTGTAGGGGAGGGCAGTTAGGGGCGACCAGGCCTGCAGGAGAGGGCAGCTGGGGGTGATCAGGCCAGCAGGGGAGCAGTTAGGTGTCAATCAGGCCAGCAGGGAAGTGGTTAGGGGCAATCAGGCAGGCAGGCAGGCAGGTGAGCAGTTAGGAACCAGCAGTCCTGGATTGTGAGAGGGCTGTCCAACTAACAGTTTAGGCCCGATCCCTATGGGATTCTAGATTGGAGAGGGTGCAGGCCAGGCTGAGGGACATGCACGAATTTCATGCACCAGGCCTCTAGTTTTATATAATTTCTTGTATGTATTATATTTTACAACATAAAAATTAATAATAATAAACTAACATTGATGCTACCCTTCCCTTTAGATTCTGGCACAATCATTTCTTTATTAAAAATTTTATTTATTTAAAAACTTTTTTTTGAAATTTTGTTTAGAAAGATGGACAGGTAGAAACATCTGAGAGAGGAACATCATCTATCGGCTGCCTCCGGCATGCCCCCCACAGAGGACCAAACCCAAAACTCGGGTATGTGTCCTGACCAGGACTCGAACCCATGATCTCTTGGTTCCTGAGTTGACACTCAACCACTGAGCCACACCAGCTGGCCCAGCACAATCATTTCTAAGTTTTCCCTGAAGATATTTAGCTTGCACTAAGGATTCTTCCACTCTATACCTAAAGCACTTGTACATGCCTCTCTCACTAAACTTATTTATGTTGAAATAATCTATTTATTTAGTTTGTCTTCCCTCCTTAACTAAGATATTTATATTATTAGCACTTTGTCTGTTAACTGGTAGGTTATGAGTTCTAAAAATGCCTGCTAAAATATCTCTCCTACTAAAGTTAAAACTCCTAGAAAGATATAGTATCTGTTCACAATTATATCCCCAAGGCCTGACAGTGATTGGCATAAAGTTGTTCAATTAATGATTTATTATTTTTTATTTAAAACCTGTCTTAATTCCAAAAATATATTTAATTCCTTTAATTTTTATGACTCTCCAAATTCTATTTAAGGTCATTTAAATGCAGGTTCCTAAAGGATGTCATATTAACAGTCTTATCTATAGTCTCTTAGCTGGTGTGTTCTGTGGTTAGAACCAAGAGCATACCAAAATATGTTAAATTTCTCTATCCAACAGTGAAAACCTAGCTCCCATGATCCTCAATACATTTATTTGCTCAAGCCTAGAAGACACAGGAACTATTTTCATAAGTGCTAACCCATACCTCTATGAAACAAACCTACTCACCAAGATTTAATAGTCAGCCCTGGCCCAGGTGGCTAAGTTGGTTGGAGCATCATCCCGTACACCAAAAGGTTGAGGGTTTGATTCCTGGCCAGAGCACATTACCTAGGTTGCAGGTTCCATGTATTGGAGATATCTGATCCATGTTTCTCTTTCTCTCCTTCTTTATAGTAAAAAAATAAGCATATCCTTGGGTTAGGATAAAAAAGAATTTTAAAAAAAGATTCAATATTCGCCTAGTATTCTTAAAATATTAAATGTATATACAATATTCTACTGGATGTTCAACGTAGTTTTAATTTTCATTTCCCTGATGTCTAACAAAATGCTTATTTGCAAATCATAAACCTTTTTTTAAAAAATATATTTTATTGAGACAACCAAGATGGCAGCATAGGTAAACACCTGAACTTGCTGCCTTGCACAACCACATTAAAATTACAACTAAAAGACAAAACTAATATCATCCAGAACCACGGGAAGGCTGGCTGAGTGGAAATTCTACAACTAGAAGGAAAGAGAAAAGTGCATTGAGCCCAGGAAGAGGTGCAGTGGTGTGGAAGTGGGGAGGTACAGAGACATGTACAAAAAGGGCTGGCAGCTGGGTACGCTGTTGTCTTTTTCAATCGGGGGGGGGGGGGGGGAGATACAAGCTCCTGTCTGCTGTGAACTCCAATTCTGGGCGAGAATATGGGGACCCAGACTCATACAGAGAGAAACTGGACTGTCTGGCATTGGGCCAGAACATGAGGGCGGCTTTCTCGCAGAGGTGCTTGCAGCATTCATTGTTCCTGCATGGGGCCGCGGAACACAGACCCCGGGACCTCTCTGGCAGCTGAGTAGCTTTCACAAGTAGCTTTCACAAGAAGTGATGGTAACCACTACCTTGTTTACCTCTGACTATAAAATAGTTGGTGCGGCCTGAGCACCGGTGGAAGTCCTTCCTCTTGAGTTGGACTTACCTGCCTGGCCCCCCAATATTCCCAAATTATCTCTTGTCTTTTTTCTTTCATTTGTGTGCGGCTCCTCTTCCAGATCCTGAACCCTGAACCACGCGGGACGTGGAGGGAAACATTTACAACATCCAGTGGTCAGAGTGAGACCATCCAGATTGTAACTCTTCACATCCATAAGAGACACACTCAGGGGGCAGACTCAGTGAGCGCCAAAGCCCCACTGAAGCAAGTCCTGCCCCATAAAGGTGTCTCCAGCACAGAAATTCTCCAATTGTAGACACAACTGGTCCTCACAGCTAATTGGTCTGGAGGTCAATTCCTCCCAGTGATACCCACAGCAATCAAGGCTTAACTACAACAAGACTGTGTACACAGCCCACAAAGGGGTGCACCAAGAGTGTCCACCTCAGGTAATTAGGAAGGTTGAGTCATTGGGCCCTATAGGACACCTAACACAGAAAGCCACTCTAACACAGGGAAGCTGCCAAAATGTGGAGACAAAGAAACAGGTCAAAAATGAAAGAAATGGAGGAAAGCAAACTACTGGATACAGAGTTCAAAACCACGGTTATAAGGTTACTCAAGAATCTTCTAGAAACCTCCGAGAAATATAGTGAGACCCTCAAGGATATGAAAAAGGACCAATTATAAATTAAGCATACACTGACTGAAATAAAGAATATTATACAGAGATCCAATTGCAGACTAGAGGATCCCAAGAATCAAGTCAAAGATTTGAAATACAAGGAAGCAAAAAACACCCAACCGGAAAAGCGAAAGGAAAAAGTACTATAAAAATATGAAGATAGTGCAAGGAGCCTCTGGGACAACTTCAAGCATATCGACATCCGAATTATAGGGGTGCCAGAAGAAGAGAGAGACCAAGATATTGAAAACCTATTTGAAGAAATAATGACAGAAAACTTCCCCTACCTGGTGAAAGAAGTAGACTTACAAGTCCAGGAAGTGCAAAGAACCCCAAACAAAAGGAATCCAAAGAGGACCACAACAAGACACATCATAATTAAAATGCCAAGGGAAAAAGACAACGAGAGAATCTTAAAAGCAGCAAGAGAAAAGCAGTTAGTTACCAATCTAAAAATAAAATGAATAAAAACTCTGATGAACAGAATAAACTAGTGAATATAATAGAATCAGGGCATAGAAAGGGAGTGGACTGACTATTCTCGGGGACATAGGGGTGTTGGGGGTGCGGGAAGAGACTGGACAAAAATCGTACACCTATGGATGAGGACAGTGGGGGGAAGGTAAGGATAGGGGGTGGGGTAGGAACCGGATGGAGGGGAGCTATGGGGGGAAAAGAGGAACTGTAATAATCTGAACAATAAAGTTTTATTTAAAAAAAGTAACTATGTTTTATTGATTTTTTTTACAGAGAGGAAAGGAGAGGGATAGAGAGTTAGAAACATTGATGAGAGAGAAACATTGACCAGCTGCCTCCTGCACACTCCCTACTGGGGATGTGCCCACAACCAAGGTACATGCCCTTGACCAGAATCAAACCTGGGACCCTTCAGTCCACAGGCAGACGCTCTATCCACTGAGCCAAACCGGTTAGGGCCATAAACCTTTTTATTAGGTATTGGTTCAAGTCTTTGAGCCTTTATTTTAATAAGGTTTTTGTCTTTTTACTGTTGAGTTGTAAGAATTCTTTATTTATACTAGTATACTCTAAAAATAAATTTGTGTCAGATGTACTAGTATGTCCTATGACGTCAACCTCAACTTTAAGGTTACATATTTATTGCCAGAATATCTGTACCACAGAGTCTTCTAATATATCATGTGTCTGTTAGTATGCTAGGAAAACAATTATCCAAAAGTTCCACTTTTAATAGTTTTTTGGTTCCCCACTATCTTTACAGAACAGGGTCATAGTTATCACCACTTTTAAGCAAATGCACACCAGTTTCCATTGTATTCCTATTTAGTAGGACTTTTGCTACATTATCCTTGAAGGTTCACAAAAGTGCTAACTGGATTTTTTTAAAGTGCAGCAATAGGAAGACAAGTCTTCTTGCTTAATCCTGGGGAAAGCAAAACCTTTTCAATAATCCTAACTTTTAAGGATATAATTGGCCCGGCAGGCATGGCTCAATGGTTGAGCATAGACCTATGATCCAGGAGGTCACCTCAAGCTGTATCCCCAGTGTGGGGGTGCAGGAGGCAGCCAATCAATGATTCTCTCTCATTATTGTTTCTTTCTCTCTCCCCCTCTCCCTTCCTCTTTGAAATCAATAAAAATGTACTTTTTAAAAAAGGATATAAGTGAAACACATTTATTTATATTGTGTAGGACACCATATTAAGTGCTGAGTTTTCTTATCTGGAAATTATAGACAACAGTACCTCTTATTTCTTATCTGGAAATTATAGATAATAGTACCTCCTAAAGTCCTTTTTTAGGATTTAATGAGAATATGTAGGTAGATTGTTAAAACTGTACCAGATCACAAGGATTCAATAAATGTAGGTTATTCTTTTGTTTTAAATCCTCACCTGAGGATATTTTTCCATTGGTTTTTAGAGAGATTGGAAGAGAGGGGGAAAGACAGAGATAAACATCCATGTGAGATTGGTTCTCTCCTGGGGCACTAAGGGGAGGGGGAGGAGGAACCTACAACCGAGGTATGTGCCCCTGACCAGAATTGAACCAGGACCCTTAGGTCTGCAGGCCAACGCTCTATCCACTGAGACAAATTATTATTTCTTTACATCTTTCCACTTTCATGTCAATTCTTATTTAATACAAATATTTCCCCCTCTGTGTTGCTTTGCATTTGGCTCAAATCTAAAAATAAAAATAAAAAAATAAAAAAAAATAGTGGAATAAGTAAGTTACTTCAGAAATGCACAGGAGGGGGTATCTAAGTCAACCTGGGACAAGGACTGCCAGAAAATTTCACGTGTTAGATAGTAATCCCTTCACCCCAAAGAAAAACTTATTTCCTGAACTTTTTAACAGTTTCTATACAGCAGCAATAAGGAAACTGACGCCAGAATTGGCTGCGCTTCCCCTGTCATAGCTGGAATGCAGGTCTTTTGAGACCCAGTTCTTTTCTGTTGCATAGCAAAGGTGGAAATTTATTGAAGAACAAGTACAGACTCCCACGTGGGGAGGGGAAAGAATCTCACAGCACAGACTCCCATGTGGGGAGGCGGAAAGAGTCCCTCAGACCCAGTTCTTGAGCTGCCCTATAGGGAACTCACCACACTCATGGGCATCGTCAAATGACCTGGCGTGTTCCAATCGACTCCATCCCATTCCTGGTATGTTGACCATATCTGGGATTACTTCACGCACTAAAATACATCACAGGCTACCGCCCACAGCCTATAAACCCAGTCAAAGGCCGTGGAGTCAGGAGTAACGTGGGCCAAGACTACCACCTAACTGCGGCTGGAAGGTGGGCAGAGGTGGGTTGAGGGTATCAAGTGGGTAAGCACCAGGAACTGTCGGCGGAGGAGACAAGTTTATACTCAGAAAAGTAGAAAAACACAAAAGGTTATTTTAAAAAACAACAAACTCTCCAGGCTCGCAGAGGGGCCCGACAAACAGCAATGCCTGGACGGAGATACCTACGGCATTCCCACACTGAGGGAAGGACCACTGCCGCTGGATCAAACTAAGCGAGCAGCCTCCTCGCAGACAGAACCTCCCGGAGCAAACGCGGAGCCTGAAAAGCGCGGGCGAGCTGGCGTCGACGAGGTGTCACACTCAATGTAGCCCGCCGGAAACACAGACCCGCGACAACGCATCCGAGTTCCTGCGGGGAAAGGAGGAGGGGGTGTCGGTCAGAGACCGCATCCAGCCCGTTGCAGTGCAGCCTAGGAAGGACCCTCGCTCACGATGCTGGCCAAACCAGCCGCGGATGGAGGAGCCACAGGACCGTCTCTGACCACTGTGGATTAACGATCCCTAGATTCCTAGCCGGACCTTTTTGGGAGGTGCGCTGTATCTGATTTCCGGTGGCAGGGAGGTGTAGTTGCCATGGTAATTAGAGAAAGGCCGAGGTCCGTCCGGCTTCGGTGAGCGGATCGTGGAATCCGTGCAGAGAATTGGCTGCGCCCGTTCGTCTGTAAACTGCAATTAGGTAGCGATCAAGCCGCGGTCTCTCTCTGCGCGTCGTGTCCCTTACTGCTCGGCTTTCCTCCCACCCGCTTCGTTACCTTCTCTGTCATACTAACACCGGGTGCAAGGCGGGACCTGAAATGCACACATAAATGCAGGCTCATGCTCTGAGAAATACAGAAAGACAGCGATGCTGCCGGGATCAGCTGTGTGCACATGTTTCTCCGCGTGGGGACGGTGTGGCTGGCGCTCTGTTTCCACTCGGCCCTGGAAAAGCCCGAGGCGCTTGTTCGTTTATTTTTCTCGCTACCGTGTGGCTGGTTATTGATGGAGCCGTTTGCTGCAATGTGCTCTCTAGGCCCCTGCCTGGCGCTCGGGCTGGAGTTTTAAATGAAGGAGGTTTCCAAGCCTGAGGGGGTCCAGTTATATATTTATTTAAGCCTAGTTTCGGCTCCCCTCACAGAAAGGGAAAGAATAGAATTCTGGAACATTTCTGCCGGGGGATTCCCACGGGAGGGAGGCACCTTATTTGGAAAGAGTACTCGAAGACAATCCAAATAAATAAATAAATAAATAAAACCCATCACATTTAAAAATTGCTTGCTGCAAAATGCACGTCCTCTCTTCCTCGTTGGAACGGTTTTCTTTCCCATTTTTTTGGAGGAGATGCGTGGACGCATATGTGTTTAAAACTCTGATGCTTAATTATCGTGATACCAATTTGCAGTAACCAGACTGTGACACCACATCCCTATGGGGTCCTTCTAAATCTGGTGTAATAGGAAAGTGTCAGGCAGGCGGTCTGTGTATTATAAATAGGGTACTTCATCCATGATAAGCGATTATTATCTTTCTTTCCCAAGTGTAAAAGACCCATATAATTCAAGAAGGTGCAAGTGATTTAGGCCTCTTGAGTAAGAATCCAATGAGTCCTGAAGGGGACCCTACCTGTGTCGTCTTATTGTTGAACTTGAAATATTCAATTTATTAGGCTGGAATGTATTTTTTAAAGTCAAAGTTGGGTAAAATAATGTTGGAAGCTGTTAGACGGCCAGCACGATTTAGTGCCTCATTGTAACTATTGTACAAGAAGCCTCATGCACGTTAATAAAGAAGCAACGGTTACTGAAATTTACTGACTTTGGCTACCTACTGTTCAGTTGGCGACTCTGTGCCCCTCAATTTTCTCATCTGTAAAATGGACTAAAAATACCTGACCACTGTAGTAGGGATACATCATGATGTATGACAGTTTTTTAAGCTCTTATGAGCAGAGGTGTTATATAAACCCCAAACATTTTTGTTAGTAATGGAACACAGTAAAATCTCATGATGACACTATAAATGGGATTTTTAAAAACCAGTCATGTAAAATGTGGGGCTGCCTTATTGAAAGGTTAGTGAAATGACCTGCTTGATCCTGCTGCGGAGATGGATGCCAACTGCCAATCACATTACATCCACGTTCTTGTTACTGTGGAGTTTCACTCTATGTACAGCTTCTTTAGCACTTAATTTGTGCCAAGCACTGTTCTGGATGCTTCACATATATTAACTTACTAGTATTTAATCCTCATGACAATCTTATGAAGAGTCCTAACTGACTGTTCTGTTATTTTGAGAGAATAGATGTAAGTTTTTCCTTTCCTATGATTCTTCTTTGTATTTGTTACATCTTTGTTTTGGTTTTGTTCTTTGGTGTATACATATATATTAATAAAGCAGAAACTTTTCTAGTTTACCTGGTAATACAACCTTATGCATATTATAATGTTCATCTCCCCCCACCCCCGCCCCAACTAAAAACTTTAATGTCTTGATCCTCCCACTCCCATTTGAAAGGCAAGATGACATTTGCACTTTAGGGGATTAACATTTACTAATCCAGTTTTTAAAATTATTTTTTAGTAGAATGGCCATCAGTCCAGGAGGTGATGCAGCCTTCTCCAGTCAGAAATCATCGCTTTCCGAGAGTCCTCGAACAAAGAAATATCCACTAACTGAAGAGGAGATATTTTATATGAACTGTAGAGCTGCCTACTTAACTGTTTTCAAAAGCAGCTTAGAAAACATTATTTCTAAAGATCAACTTTACTTAGGTAAAAAAAAAAGTATTTTGCCTTATTTGTTGAAAGTTAATTAAATCAGAAAGACTGGAATTAGAATTATGTTGTCAAATCATCCCCATTTTAGTTGTTTGAGCAATGGAACTACTACATTATGCTATCATGCTATTTTATATAGTTACATATTGTAGGATCTTCAAAATAAAACTTTCAATGTTTATGCAGGATAGAATTGTACTTTTAAACCTGTCAATTACTTGCTTTCAAATTTTTTAAAATTCTCATTTTGGTACAGAAAGGTTTACAATAGAATTGAAACACTTTTGGCATCTGATTAGCTACTCTGAATTTGACCTATATTAAGGAAAATGTAAAGGATATATAAAAATGGGATGAATAGCTATAAAAGAAAAGTATTAGGAAACTAGAGGCCTGGTGTACAAATTTGTGCACGGGTGGGGTCTCTCCGCCTGTCCGGCGATTGGGGCTGATCAGGTCCGGCCGGCTGGGGGAGGGACCACAGGAGGTTGGCTGTGGGAGTGCACTGACCATAGAGGGCAGCTCTTGTGTTGAGGGTGGTCAGTGCGCGTCATAGCTACCCTGGTGGTCAGTTCACGTCATAGCTACCAGCCAGTTGTCTGGTTCTAACAGTTGCTTCAGCTTTTATATATATAGACTAGAGGCCCAATGCACGAAGATTTGTGCAAGAATGGGTCTTCCTTCCCCTGGCTGCCGGCACCACCTTCGTTTCGGCTAGAGCCTCCTTTCTGACTTCACTCCAGCTCGGAGCTGCCCTTCTGCCTTCACTCTGGCCCAGAGCTGCCTTTCCGCCTTCCCACGCTGCCAGAGGCCCGGAGCAGCTGGGGCGGTGCAGAACACCTGCGTTATCGCCATGGCGCCCCACCCCCCTAGCCCCTGGCCACTTGCTGCCCACAGGCCTGCCATCTTTGTTGGGTTAATTTGCATACTCCTGATTGACTTGTGGTGTTGTGAAGGTATGACCAATTTACATATTTGTCTATTATTAGTGTAGATAACTGAATTTTTAAAAAATATATGTTTTATTGATTTTTTACAGAGAGGAAGGGAGAGGCATAGAGAGTTAAAAATATCGATGAGAGAAACATCGATCAGCTGCCTCCTGCTCACCCCCCACTGGGGACGTGCCAGCAACCAAGGCACATGCCCTTGACCGGAATCAAACCCGGGACCCTTCAGTCTGCAGGCAGACGCTCTATCCACTGAGCTTAACCAGCCAGGGCAATAACCGAAATTTTAAGAGAATTAAGAGTTCTGGGTTTGGGTTGGCTTGGTCTTGTGTGTGGGTGGAGGGTTGGTCTTTTTTTGCTTCTCTCCTTTGTATTTTGAATTCCTCTGGTTGCAAATATCCCCTCAAACAAGGAATTGGTTCTTACTAGCTGAATCAAATAATTTGGAGGTCTTTAGACTTAAGAGAGTGGCATACAACAACACTGAATACACAAGTTATTTTCATCAAGGCTAATAACTTTCTGAGTAGAGAAACTGAGTTATTTTGACAAATTTAGAGGCAGTTTCCTTTAATAAAAAATCTGACATATTTTTGCAATGTCTTGTGTTTGTATGCTGTAAGATCTCTATTTGAGGAAATCCATTTTGTGGAATATAACATAGTTTATGTTTTACTGTAAATTATAGTTTTAGTTTTTTTCTCTTTATTTGAAAATAGGCTGAGATCACAAAAGTTTAAAAGTTTAACATGCCTTCTGCTACATGGCATTTAGTTTGTTGATCAATAAATAGGTATTACTAAGGTGCTGTCAGTCTTATAGAATTACCTGGGAGGATAATAATGCAGTTTTTGTCACTTCAGTATTATACACACTTTTGGTTTTATGGTGGAATACTCTTTGTAACATTGTAATGACTGATTTCACATAATCTAGATTTTAAAAAAGTGGTGTGTAACCTGATTAAAATTAGGTTAGAAGTTACTAAATTATACCTGTTTCTTAACTTACTGAGTACATGTTTTGGGCATAATGAGTTTTATTCTGAGAAAAATTGTTCTGTAAGTAACAGTATCTTTTAAAATATTTTGTTATTGAAGATAGCAACAAGCATATGCTTGTGGGAAAGAGGTTTCAAAGCTGGACGAAATACCATTTCTTTTTTTTTTAATATATTTTATTGATTTTTTACAGAGAGGAAGGGAGAGAGATAGAGAGTTAGAAACATCGATGAGAGAGGAGCATCGATCAGCTGCCTCCTGCACATCTCCCACTGGGGATGTGCCCGCAACCCAGGTACATGCCCTTGACCGGAATCGAACCTGGGACCTTTCAGTCCGCAAGCCGACTCTCTATCCACTGAGCCAAACCGGTTTCGGCGAAATACCATTTCTTTACATGGACTTTTGACTTCAAATAACTTCACTGGGGTTCTACTTGTATTCCCAGCATTTATTTATTTAAATATATTTTTATTGATTTCAGAGAGAAAGGGAGAGGGAGAGAGAGATAGAAACATCAATGATGAGAAAGAATCACTGATAGACTGCCTCTTGCAGGCTTCCTACTGAGGATCGAGCCCACAACCCAGGCATGTGCCCTTGTCTGTAATCAAATCTGGGACCCTTCAGTCCACAGGCTAAAGCTCTATCCACTGAGCAAACCAGCTAGAGTGTATTCCCAACTTTTAAAGCAAGCATGTCAAACTCAAAGGCTAACATAAAAATTAATATTTTTTCTTGAACATTACCTTGCTAGACACTGAATAACTGCACAAAATTAATAAGCGCCATGCAAATAAACCTATTTTTCTTGTTCTCTAAAAGCGAAGTATTTCCTGTTGTGTACACCAAACAAGTCAGTCCAAGACTAATGATGTGGCCATCAGCTGCTAAAATATTCGCTGCTAGTATTAGTGGAGAGAAATGGTGCGTCTGTGCATAAGGCTTGTAAGGGAAATGAATGAAACATGATTATAGTAATCAGTTACTAGCGAACACTGTAGTTTGTTATTAATAATTATGTATAACAGGATAGTGTGAAAATTAAGGTATGAAATTTTTATTAAAATGTTTCTTAGATACCGTTATATTGGCTGGGCCACAAAAATTATAACAGGGTATTGTAAAAATTAAGTTTCAAAATTTTTATTAAAACGTTTCTTACATGCCATCATATTGGCTGGCCCGCATAAATATTCGTATAGGGCCGCATGTGGCCTGTGGGCAGCGAGTTTGATGTGCTTGTATTAAAGGGTAAAGGTTGGCTGGGGATGGAGTACTAAAACATTTATCTTTATCTTCTTGATAGATGAATTAAGGAATTGTCCATTTATAAACTAGGCAAAATACTGCTCTTTATTCCTAGGTCAGCATGGTAATCAGTATTTTTGTCTACATCCAGAATAAACCTGTGGAAATAAAAAAAAGTTATATTATCTCCATTGTTACAAATTTCCACAAAGGCTTTCTAGGTGAACAGAAGATGTCAATTACTACAGCTACACCTTTTGTAGCTCTGAAAGGCACCTCTAGATGATGAACTTGTTTCTGTTTCTGTGCCAAAGTTTTGTCTAAAATGATGCACTAGTACAATCTGGAGGATGGGAACATTTCTCTTGGTCTATGGACTTCTAATATATTATTAACTATACATCATGACCACAGGTAGCAATTTTACACTTCAGGTGTGCACTTTCTATTGAAATTATAAAACTTAGGAGCCAAGAAGCGTGTATCTCTGGAAAATAAAAAAATCACACTGTTATGCCTGTGCACAGTGAAAGTTCAATATAATGGATTCACAATAGTGACCTCTGGGTGCATGAGTCAACACTCAAGCACTGAGCCACACTGGCCTGGCTATAGGATTATCTTCAAATGTTCTGGATAAAAATAAAAAGTGGTTTGACCATTGTAGCTCTACAATAGTCTTCCCTTAAGTTTGTTGACATTCTTGATTTTTAGTAGGGCTATAGCTGTAACTAGATATTTTTTGTGCCTATATTTGACATTTGGGGCATGATGTTCTTGAAATTATAATATCTAGCAATGACGAACATTTTAGATCTCATGCCTTGGTGACAGTACTATTTTCAAACTAATTATTTCTTTATTCCATTAAGATATTTGTTGAACCAGAAAAAGTAATAATTTATGATTTTATGGTTATTCTATGTCCTCAAAACAATCAAGTAGATGGTTGTTTTTTAATCTTTTATTTTCTCCAAGCACTGTTATGAAATAAATAAGGAAATTGAACCATGTAGGTTGAGAAAAACCTGGCAGAATAGGAAAAATCTATTTAATTCTGGCATTAATAAATCAATAATCTTTAGTTGGATATATATATACTTATACATATATATTTATATATATGTTGGAGCAAAAGTAGGTTATTCATATAGAAAATAATACAGTAATTAATAAATAATAGTACAAGAATAAACTATTTCACATACTCACAACTATATATTAGCAAAATCAAAGGTAATATATTTGTATTTGTGTACTTTTATATAATATTGTAATCCTATATAATAAAGATCTAATATGCTAATTAGACCCAACAGCTGAATGACCTTCCAGAATGACCAGTGGGCAGAGAGGCGGAGCTGCGAGGGCCAAGACAGCCAGGGCTGCGAGGGCCAAGACAGCCAGGGCTGTGAAGGCCTACCCTTGCACGAATTTTATGCATCGGGCCTCTAGTATATAATGATTTAAAGAAAAAATGTACTTAAGTATCAATTCCAAATGTTACTTTAAAAATAATACTTGTTTTATTGGGCAGCTCTTCAGCATGCAGGAAGAAATCCATCCCAAAAGACTATTGATAAATATTGGACTCCTCAAACTGCCAAACTGAATTTTGATGATTTTTGTATAATTTTAAGAAAGGAAAAACCTACTTCAAAAGCAGAATTGCTAAAATCATTTAAACAATTAGATGTAAATGATGATGGCTCTATTTTACACACTGACCTTTATAAACTTCTAACAAAGGTAAGATCTGTGAAACAGTTTTGTAATATGCGTATTTTGCAAAAACTTGGGAATTTGCTTTTGGCAACCAAAGTCCACATTAAAAATAACGATTTCATTGGCAGGTGAAATGAATCATATATGTGTTGTTTATAAAGTACCCAAGGATCCTTCTGGATGAAAGGTGCTTTGTAAATACAAGATAAAGTGTAAAATTGAGCCCACTTTGCAATCCCCTTGTGTTTCCATGCAATTCTTTTCCTGCTCAGAACTCTGTAAATCAGTGATTCATATGTGATAAATAAAAGAGAAACAAAGTATTAATGGGATTCAGAGTTGATTCTCTTTTTTGGTACAATGTAAGAAAGTATCATCATTGTAATTTTAATAGTTATTACTAGATCTATGTTACACATTGTTCAAATTTAGTATATTGAAATTCAGCACACATTTACAAAATTTTATAAAATTGTGAAATTTTATTTTATATGTTTTATTCTTACTTGACATAGTACTCATTCTGAGATTTATAAGGAAACCATGTAGTCAAACTTATAGAAAAGATTAAAATGAATTTCCACTCTCCCCATGCATAGCAAAGTAATAGTCGTGTTGTTTTGAAATAAATATTGTTTTTTCAGAAAGGTGAGAAGATGACTCAAGAAGAAGTAAATGCTGTAATAAATTTGGCCGATGTAAATGCTGATGGCAAGTTTGACTACATCAAGGTACATAAGTTCACATTGATGTAAATTTGCTTACTATGTAGAAGTGTTATTAAAAGAGCACATTTTTAAAATGTTAGCAATAACATACTTGTATATTGTGTACTGATTATACTTGAAATTTAACCTCTCCGTTCCCACAATTGTAATCTGATGACTACATTAAAATAATATAACCAAGTTAAAATGCATGCACACTCACACAATGTACCCATGCAAAAACAGAGACTCCTCAGGTATATGCTTTTCTAGGGTGGAAGAATCATAAAATTACTTAGAACAAATGCAAGTCTACATGTGTTATAAAAAAATAATAATAAACCACCTCTCTTTGTGTAACATTTTATTTTCACCCAGAGTATGACTTCCTCAATGAATCATGGTTGCATTTCGCTAGGTCACTTGAGGGTGGTCAGTCTGACTCAAGAAAATAAAATGAGTACCCTCGTTCAATAGGAAACATATTCCATCTATCAGTCTATTCCTTGCCTACTAATGTGCATTTGCTTTCTCCTCCCAAATGTATGATTGACTGTTTTAGCAACTGGACTACTTTCTTATTTCCTGCAGTTTTGTAAATTATATATGACAACCAATGAGCAGTGTCTCAAAACTACTCTAGAAAAACTGGAGGTTGACAGCAAACTGAGGCGTCAACAGTTTGGAAGCCACATTGAAGGGTTCCCAGAAAGGGACCCATCACCAGTACCAAAACCATCGCCTAGAATCATAAGAAAAAGTGATCAGGAAACATTCCCAAATAAAGGTATTTACTTTTTTAAAAACTTTATTGTTGACACTGTTACAGATGTCCCCACTTCCCCTCCTCTTTAGCTGCTCCCTGGCCCCCCTTCTCTCTGGCCATCACCTCACTGTTGACTGTGTCTCTGGGTTATGGATATAGTATGTTCTTTGGCTAATCTCTTCACCTTCTTTCATCCAGTTCCCTCCCCTGACATCTGTCAATCTGTTCCATGTATCCATGCCTCTGGTTCTATTTTGTTGGCCAGTTTATTTTGTTCATTGCATTCCACATATAAGTGAGATCATATGGTATTTGTCTTTCTCTAACTGGCTTATTTCACTTAGCATAATACTATCCAGGTCCTTCATGCTGTTGCAAAAGGTAAGAGTTCCTTCTTTTATGGCTGTGTGGTATTCCATTGTGTAAATGTACCACAGCTTTCTTATCCACTCATCTTCTGATGGGCACTTGGGCTGATTTCAGATCTTGGTTATTGTAAATAATGCTGCTACAAACTAAGAATTTTTTCATCAAGAATGTAGGGTTATATTCAGATAAATTTTTCCTTCCATCTTCACTTATTAGTGATAAAACAAATGAGAATCCAACTTTTGTCAGCTATCATTTTTAGACTCTCTTAGCTGTAAAAATCTATTGAAGTAAAATTTTATAATGGAACTTGATTTGACTGTGCTCATTATATTTTATTAAAACTAAAATTCAAGCTAAAAGATGACATATTGAAATAAAGAATCTTGTTAGTAGCCCATAAATTAGGGACCTTTAAAGTTTGATAAATATAAAACTTCTGACTTTATTTCAATAGGAAGGACAAAGAGAACAAAATTAATACATAGAACGCTTATGCTACTTTGTATTTAACAACAAACTTTCTCTTGACAGCTTTTAATATTGGGAGACCAAATAACTATTACCTGTTGCAGGTGATTCCAGGAGTTCTTTACTGGCAACAAGCAGAAAGTTCAAAATATCTGTTTCTTTCACAATTACCATGGAGGCTAATAGTAACCGAAACTCAAAGTTAACTGAGCCAAACTCAATAAAGGTATAGTATTTTAAAATAATAGATAAGAGTTTTTATAAAAAAATTGACATAAAGTTTATTAATAACTACTTGGTGTCTACAGGGAACCAGTAAATTTGTGACATAAATTTTTGAGGCTTTTCTGAGGATTGCAGCATTTCTACCTGTAAACCAGCTCTAATATTTTAAAGTGAAAATGATGAATAAGAATATTATTAAAAAGTCTTCAGTTTGAAGATGTTCACTCTTCAATTTTTGAATTTGATGAACATATTATCTAATTACTTTACCAAGCAATTTTTTTGTTTTAACAAATACTTTTCATAGGTGTTTCTTATACATAAATCATTCATTTAATATCAATTCCTATGAGAGAAAGACAACAAAGTCACTTTGCTAAGTCAATATTTGTAGAGTGTTAATATTGATCTTCTTCCTTTGTTTTCCCTTTCTAGATTCAACCTTTACCAGTTTTCTTTCAACAGAAAATAATAGCTACAAAAATATAAAACATTAACTGGAAACTGCTAGGATACATTAAAAATGTGTACCTAGAGACCTCTGTAAAAGGGGGAAAAATGGTTATGACCACATACTATAACTGCTGTTAGAAAACTGAACTGATTGTTCTCAAGAGCTACATTTTTGTTTCAAATAACAACTCTGTATTTGTAATTGAACTCTGAAGTCCCTTATATCTTTAAATTGCTAGACAGTGACATTTGTTCTATATTAAAATTTTAAAACATTATCTCCAAGGAATTTTGTTCAGACTGTTTAGGAAGCTATACACCCTAAGCAATTTGGTGTGTATGTCCAACATGTTCACATACAATATTTTGTGTACGAGCAATATTATTTTCCACTAATAGAAGCTTTTTGTATTTTGAAACTAAATTAGATGTTAATAAAATTAACTTATTTAAATAATTGTGGTTTACCTGATTCAAGGTAAAAATAAATATAAGTTTAGCTAGTGTGAAGAGAAAGATAAATAAATATTAATGTGGATTATATTAAAGCCATAGTAAAACTTTTTCTCTATATCATGTGCTTATTAATTGGGTCCATATCAAACAATTCCTTTAATTTAACTTTATTCAACAATTACTTACTAGAAAGGTAGTGTATACCAGCTATTTTGGTTAGTTACAAAATATGGGCCTTGAATTTTAAAAAATGAAATTTTTCATTAGATTATTAATATATCAATGTAATATAGCATAGTATTTCACTTATTCATTAATTCATTTAACAAATATTTATTGAATGACCACTCTGTGCCAAGCACTATTGTAAGTGCTGCTTGAATCTTAGCTTTCTCAATTAATAACTGTGTGACCTTTGGCAAATTAGTCAGCAATCTTTCTGAGTCTCAGTTTCCTAATCTATAAATTGGGGATAATTATATTTAGTGTCCTTTTTGAAATATTAAATCATCTAACATATATTAAGCATTTAGCACAGTGCCAGGGACATAGTATTCACTTTAATAAATAATAGTATTGTTAATATTATTAAAGAACTAAGAAACATCTGTAGGTCTTTATAAAGGAGTAATATAATAAAAGTATAATTTAAGAAAATTTATTCTATTGTATACTGTATACAGAGACCTCACCTTAGGAAGACTATCTGAGAAGCTGATGGAGTTATTCAGATATAAAGTAATGATAGTTAGGAGACTTGACTTGGGGTGGTGAACATACAATACAATACAATATACAGTTGCTGTTTTATAGAATTTACACCTGAGACCTATATCATTTTATTAACCAATGCCACCCCAATAAGTTCAATTTAAAAAGAAGTGAAAGAGAAGAAAAGTAAAACAAAGTAATGATAGTTAGACCTATCATGATAGTTAGGGAAGTACCTGAGCATAGTAAGGGAGAGATAGAGCTAATAGACAATGCCAAAATTAGTATGTAAGCCACAGTGACTGTATAGCAAAAGACTACTTACATTTTGCATCTAAGACATTAAGAGCAAGGACTGGTGCTGATGATAATTGGGAATTAGGTAAAAGATACTAGGAGGATTTAATGAATAAAAGAAGATAGCATATTGTCAACGTTTAAACCAATGTTGTTTACTCATATTTCTTAGATGAGCTAAAAATAATTTTTTAAAAAATCCATGATTCTTTTGTTATTCA
>NW_006297573.1:1631459-1635035 GCF_000327345.1 Myotis davidii
GCAGGATTCATCTTTGTTTGCATTTTACTTCGAAGTTACTTTTAAATCTTGTAAATTGTATATATTTCTTGAGTTTCATAATAACTCTGAGAAGTACTTGGTTTTGAGTATAATGTATAATTTGTTTTAATTGAGATTGATAGAATAAGTTGCTAAAAGAATTGTTAAATCATATTTATTCAAATACTTTAAATCTATTTTAAACAAGTTTGGGTACCTCAATTTCAAGTGGAGTGGAGAAGTATGGAATTGGGAGAAGAAGGATCTTTTCAGAAATTAGAAAATTGTTGTAATGGGGTACATATAAACCATATTTTAAACCATTAATCCACATAATTGATAAGGAACCTGAGTTATAGGAAGAAAATAAGACCCTTATAGGGACTATGTATGTATTAGTTTCTATAGGCCAAACATAGGTACTGTATCACTATTATTTTTTTAATCCTCTAGTGTATCCATTTGCTTAGGATTTACAATTGCAAGGAGTGTTAGGAATATTTCTTTGAGAGAGGAATAGCTTCAATTGCCAGTCATGACTAGAATTAGAGAAAACCCCAAACGATGAGTGGTAAGCTCCAGAGATGCAAAACTTCCTATATCCAGACTCCTAATTAAGACTATACCTACATATATATTTTACATATATGTATGGATGTACGTATGCATATTTGTGTTGTATAAAATATCTATACTAATAAAAGGGTAATATGCTAATTAGACCAGGTCAACTGGCCATCTTCCGGATGTCCGACTTCCTTCGGACAAAGCCATGGTGGTGGAGGCTGAGGTAGAGGCAGAGGCAGTTAGGGGCGATCAAGCCGGCAGGGGATGGCAGTTGGGCATGAAATTAGGCCAGCAGGGGAGGGCCTTTGGGGGTGAGATCAGGCCGGCAGGAGAGAGCAGTTGGGGGCGAGATCAGGCCAGCAGGGGAGGGCAGTTCGGGGCGATCAGGCAGGCAGGCAAGGTGAGCGGTTAGGAGCCAGTGGTCCCAGAATGCGAGAGGGATGTCCAACTGGAGAGGGTGCAGGCTGGGCTGAGGGGACGCCCCTGCCCGTCCCCCCATGCATGAATTTTGTGCACCAGGCCACTAGTGTTATATATTTATCTATCTATATAAAACAATGCAAATACAAACATTTTTTTTGTATTTAGAAATGGTTGTCTAATTTAATTTTTGTGAAGGTTCCCAGTAATAATTTTGTTAACAAAAGTTTCTCATATTTTTAAAATGCTGATCAATTCTACTTGTCAGTTAGTGGTAATCCATATCAAGTGTTCCCTTTATAAATCATCTAAAATTACCTTTGTTTTCAAGTATATACAGTTTATAATTCTTTAATAACAAAAAGTTCAGTAACTACCTACTCGTCTTAATGAAAAGAAATAGCTTCCTAATAAGTATGTGACATAGGTGTATCTTTGTAAAAAACAACAGTAATGATGATAGTGCTGATGGCATAATAATTCTACCTCACCTTAAGTTTTAATAATAATACAGAATTTTATGTTCAAAACAAATTATGTTCCTAAGGTGTTCTAAGAAAAATGTAACTTTACTAATATTTATTTTTTGATAGCTAGAATTTTCAACTTTACTATTTTCAATTTGTGCTTTTAGGCATTTTCTTATACATTGTGAATGAAAATAAGTAAAATTTGTATATGACAAATGAATTAACAGTTCTTTTTTCTTTTTTGTGAATTTACCTAAAATAGTAGAATGTAGCACCACCTTATGCCCTGTATAAGAATTACAAGCTATTTTTTATGTTGTCAAAAATTACATTATACATGGAATTTCTTACTCTATCATTCTAAATTTTTAAAAAAACTAAACCTTTTCCATTTTCCTCACACTACTCACTTTTAACTTAATCTATAACTCTTTCCAATTGATTTATTTGAATGAGCCAGCAAATTTGTCAGTACTTTTTTTCTTTCAATTCATCACATTTTAGTCTAGACCCCAGAGAAAAAGCTTTGTCTGATTGAAAGTCTGTTTGTTTTAAAGGAAATTTTGATAGAAAAAACTGGCAGATCTTAAGAATTTGAATGCTTCCTTTTAAACAGGAATTTAAATCCTCCTAGTAATGATATTTAGTATTCAAAATAATCTGATTATTACTTGAAGTTTTGGGTGATATAAATAATGTGACATTTGTCTTACTTCTATTTTATAATAGCTATTGTCCTAAAAATTTCCATGTAACCATGGATTATAGTATACAGGTTGGCTGTCTTTTCAAAGAAACTTATAAATTCCTTTCTACCTGTACTGTTTCTAGAACTGGAAGTTAGGAAAGACCTCTACTAAAAATGTTTAACTCGCTTCCCAGCTAAATTTTATAAAGGCTATTCCTGTCAGCTCATGCCACTGCCCCCAGAAGTACTATAGGAAAAAATTTTTCCATCTTTGAGTTTCTCAGATGCCACAAATTATGTTCACTACCAAGATACCTGGCAAGGTGCATTCTTCTTTAGTTTTATTTAAGCATTTTTTAAAAAATGGGGTGGGAGGTTACTATATCCATGATTACAAGACAAAGTTAAGAAATTTTTTCAGCTATTAAAATCTTATTTTTTAAATAAGAAAAGTAAATAATTTATGTTCACCTTAATGCTTTTACATATGGACAATTCTAATGATAATGCCTTATACTTTATTACAATAATTCATAAACATGAAGTTTCTTTAAATTCTAGCTTTTAACAAAATCATGGCAGATATTTAAGTGTGAAAAAGAACAGAATTTTGAGTATAGCTTGTAGTTTGGGGAGAAGTAAGGAGACTTGGGTTCCAGCTCTGATTTTGCAGTTAATGAGAATTGTAACTCAAGGATACCACTTTATTTTTCAGATTTTCATTAATCAAAAGAGAAGTCGACATTGGATTGCTTTTTAGTCTTCTTTTACTTTTAATATTCTGTAATTCTAAATTAGTACCCCTTACCCTTCTAGATGGGTAATAATAAAAGCATTGACCCAAAAGTCTTAGACTCTAGACCTGATATTTCTACAAACTCCTTATAAAAGTCTGAACCAATAAACCTCTGGTTATCTCAATTGCTCTGTTTATTAAAATGACTAATTTATACCTACCCCATATTGCTTCATAAGGATGTTGTTGCAATATCATATATAAAGACTTATTTCTGTCGTGAGCAATATACTTATGAAGATGAATCCCAGTAACTGAAGTCACATTTTAATTTCTCAGAATTAAAAGTACACATATCTTTTATACCCCAAAGGTACAACAGTGCATGTGATTAACTATTGACCGAAACCTTGAGTAATAGTTCAGCAATAATGGTAAAATTCAGTTTAAGAAGAAATCTCCAGGCCCAACTGAGCCTCTCACATCTCAGAGCAGCCAGGCTCTGGCTCAGCTCGGCCTGGCCCCCAGTCCTCCCTGCCTCCCCCGACCCAGGCCAAGGGGGCAGTGTCCGCTCCTGCTGCTTCTAATAAACTCACCCTGTGGGCCAGCAAGGGATGCCAGTGTGCCCAGCTCTGCGAGGGCAGCCCGGTGCCAACCATGCATTTTAAGAGAGTAAACTGGAAGCTGGAGTGGCT
>NW_006297573.1:1635125-1635962 GCF_000327345.1 Myotis davidii
CACCCCCCTACCCCAACCCCTACCCCTAGGCTCCTCGTAAGCGCCTTCACCTGCAGTGAGCTAACAACCAGTCTCTGGGGCTTCCGTTGCTGTCACATTCATCCCTTATGAAATGTCAAAAGGGAAGAGCTGCTGCTTCAATACAGCAAGGAATTTCTTCTTTTTATTCTCTCTCTCTCTCTCTCTCTCTCTCTCTCTCTCTCTCTCTCTCTCTCTCCATGTAATGCCCTTCTGAAGAATTTTTGCAACCTGAATAAATATTTCTCTGTCAATTAAAAAAAAAGACATCTCCAAAGAAAATATGAATATGAAAATGTAAAACTTACATAAGTTGAAAAAGAACCAAAGCTAAAATAAAAGGAAATAGAGAAAATGCATGCATAAAAGCTTACAATGGGAGGTTAAGATCTAAAATAGCCAAAATAATCACATCTCAGAGCAGCCAGGCTCTGGCTCAGCTCGGCCTGGCCCCCAGTCCTCCCTGCCTCCCCAGACCCAGGCCAAGGGGGCAGTGTCCGCTCCTGCTGCTTCTAATAAACTCACCCTGTCGGTCAGCAAGGGATGCCAGTGTGCCCAGCTCTGCGAGGGCAGCCCAGTGCCAACCATGCATTTTAAGAGAGTAAACTGGAAGCTGGAGCTCCTAGTCACTAGTGAGTTCACCGTGGGAGGGAAGGCGGATAACCAGAGACACTGTAGACAAGAGTGTGCCCAGGATGACAGAGGCAGGGACACAGCACCCCCCTACCCCAACCCCTACCCCTAGGCTCCTCGTAAGCGCCTTCACCTGCAGTGAGCTAACAACCAGTCTCTGGGGCTTCCGTTGCTGTCACATTCATC
>NW_006297573.1:1636075-1639492 GCF_000327345.1 Myotis davidii
CTCTCTCTCTCTCTCTCTCTCTCTCTCTCTCTCCATGTAATGCCCTTCTGAAGAATTTTTGCAACCTGAATAAATATTTCTCTGTCAATTAAAAAAAAAGACATCTCCAAAGAAAATATGAATATGAAAATGTAAAACTTACATAAGTTGAAAAAGAACCAAAGCTAAAATAAAAGGAAATAGAGAAAATGCATGCATAAAAGCTTACAATGGGAGGTTAAGATCTAAAATAGCCAAAATAAAAAAATAAAATAGCCAACAGAATTTATTAAAATATGTAAGAAAAATATCAAGTCTGCAATAGAGCTATGAGAACGGGATGAATAGGCAGTTCACACAAGGGAGACACAAGTAATAAACACATGGGGAAATGTTTAGCCTTGCTAGTAATCAGAGAAATTAAAATTAATGCAAAAGTGATTACAATACCATTTTATTATCATTTTGTTGCATTAATATAAATTAATAAAAAACTCATTATAATACATGTAAACATACAGAATACTATAATGAATATTTTATGTACTCACACCTTGCTTAAGAAATCATCTCCCACTACCACCCAAATTTTTTTTAATAATTCTTTATTGTTGAAAGTCCTGTAGTTTTCCGAGTACAGGTCTTTTGCATTGACCCCTTCCAAATCATCCCTACCTGCTGCCTTCACCACCCCACTGTCTGCATCCATGCGTTATGCACATCCTATATAATAAAAGGCTAGTATGCAAATTGACTGAGCGGCATAATGCCTGGATGGTTGCTATGATGCATGCTGACCACCGGGGGCAGATGCTCAATGCAGGAGCTGCCCCCTGGTGGTCAGTGCACTCCTACAGGGGGAGCGCTGTTTTCTATGTACAATCTCATGTCATCTGTGAATAATGAGAGTTTTACTCCCACCTTTTCAATTTAGATGCCTTTTATCTCTTCTTCTTATCTGATTACTGTGGCTAAAACTTCCAGTACTATGTTGAATAAGGGTATGAAAGTGGACATCCTTATCTTGTTCCTGTTCTTAAGGGAAATGCTTTTAGTTTTTGGCCATTGAGTAATATGTTGGCTGTAGGTTTGTCATATATGGCCTTTATCATGTTGAGGTATGATCCCTCTATTCCCACTTTAATTAGAGTTTTTATCAAAAATGGGTGTTGGATTTTGTTGAATGTCTTTCTGCATATATTGATATGATCATGTGATTTTTATCTTTCAGTTTGTTTATGTGATGTGTCACATTTATTGATTTGCAAATATTGTACCAGCCTTGTATTCCCAGAATAAATCCCACTTGGTCATTGTTTATGATCTTTTTAATATATTGCTGGATGCAATTTGCTAATATTTTATTGAGTATTTTAGCATATATGTTCATCAGGAATATTGGCCTGTAATTCTCTTTCTTTGTAGTGTCTTTATCTTGTTTTGGAATTAGGGTAATGCTGGCCTCATAAAGAGAGCTTGAAAGTGTTCCTTCCTCTTCGATTTTTTGGAATAGTTTGAGGAGTATAGGTGTTAGTTCTTCTTTGAATGTTTGGTAAAACTCCCCTGTGAAGCCGTTTGGACTTGGGCTTTTGTTTGCTGAGAGTTTTTGATTACTGCTACTATTTCATTAGTTGTTATTGGCTTACTCAGATTCTCTGATTCTTCCTGATTCAGTTTTGGGAGATTGTATTTTTCTAGGAATTTGTCCATTTCATCCAGCTTGTTATATAGTTGTTCATAGTATTTTCTTACAATTCTTTATATTTCTGTGGTATTAGTGGTTACTTCTCTGCTTTCATTTCTGATTTTATTTATTTGGGTCCTCTCTCTTTGTTTCTTGATGAGTCTGGCAATGGTTCATCAATCTTGTTTACCCTTTCAAAGAACCAGCTCTTGGCTTCATTGATTTTTTGTGTGTGTTTTTTTAGTCTCTATGTCATTTATTTCTATTATAATCTTTATTATTTCCTCCCTTCTACTTACTCTGGGCGTTTCTTGTTTTTTTTTTGTTTGTTTGAAGTAGGCCTGTAGTGCTATGAACTTTCCTCTCAGGACTGCTTTTGCCGTGTCTCAGAGATTTGGGGTTGTTGTGTATTCATTTTCATTTGTTTCCAGGAAGTTTTTGATTTCTTTCTTGATTTCTTTTTTTTTTTTTAATTTATTTTATTGATTTTTTACAGAGAGGAAGGGAGAGAGATAGAGAGTCAGAAACATCGATGAGAGAGAAACATCAATCAGCTGCCTCTTGCACATCTCCTACTGGGGATGTGCTCACAATCCAGGTACATGCCCTTGACTGGAATCGAACCTGGGATCCTTCAGTCCTCAGACCGATGCTCTATCCACTGAGCCAAACCGGTTAGGGCTTTTTTGTTTGTTTGAAGTAGGCCTGTAGTGCTATGAACTTTCCTCTCAGGGTTTCTTGTTGTTTTTTTGTTTGTTTGTTTGTTTGTTTTGTTTGTTTTATTTTGTGTGTGTGTGTGTGTGTGTGTGTGTGTTTCTCTTTCTAGTTCTTAAAGTTGTAGGGTTGAATAGTTTATTGTTGATTTTTATTTATTTTTTAAAAATATATTTTACCATTCATTCTATTTAGCCTCCAAGTGTTTGAATGATTTGGGTGTTTTTACTGTAGTTGATTTCTAATTTCATTCCACTGTGATCTGAGAAGATGCTTGATATGATTTCAATGTTCTTGAATTTATAGAGACTTGTTTTGTGTCCTAATATGCGGCCTATCTTTGTGAATGATCCATGTGCACTTGACAAGAATGTATATTCTGCAGCTTTGGGGTGAAATGTTCTATAAATGCCAATTAAATCCGTCTGATCAAGTGTATCTTTTAGAGTCACTGTTTCTATGTTAAGTTTTTGTCTGGAAGATCTATGCAGTGAATCAGTGGGGTGTTAAAGTTCCCTACTATGTGTCAGCTACTCCACCTCTCCACCTCTTCCCTCAGGTTGCCTTGTCTTCCTTCAGAGCCTTCCAAAGAGTGGTGGATGGACCAAGACTAGTGTTGGATGGACCCAGGCTAGTCTAGATTGGGTTATTGCACTCCCTGATGGGAGATTATGCTGTCAGGCATTTAATAAGGGGAAATTAATCTCTGCTTCAAAGCCAAACTCCTCAGTCTCCATCAGAGACTCTTACTCCAGTTCCCCTGAAGGGGGCTTGCTGCAGGATCAGGTAGGGTACAGCCTAAATCTTTTCTGCAGGAGGAGTTTCCACCACCCTGGGCTCAAGGGGATTGATCAAAAGAGTCTCCAGTTGAGGATGTTGCTGGCCCAATCCAAAGGAGGGGCTAAGCATTTCCTCCCATTTCTAGACAATAACCCCTGAGGGTCTCACACTTGGACTGTCCTGCTCTGAGCTACTCTCCCATCACCACAGAATTGTGCCACTGTGGGTATCCAGGACTTCACAGGGCTGCACCAGCCATT
>NW_006297573.1:1639542-1642665 GCF_000327345.1 Myotis davidii
TCTACCATTATATCTTCAAATCCCTTCTCTATCCCTTTCTGCCTCTTCTGGCGCCTCTTCTGCTATTTGAATATTATGTTTCATGTTGTCCCACAGCTCTCTTAAGCTGTCTTCCTGATTTTTAATTTTTTTTTTCTTTTTGGTTCTCTGAATGATTTTTTTCCACCCTGATTTGATCCTCAGCTTCCCCTAATCTGCTGTGTATTCCTTCTAATGTGTTCTTTATTTGTGCTATGTCATTCTTTATTTCTGTTTCCTGTTCTTTTCTTTTTTTCTTTTAGGAAAACTTTATTTTCAGATGTACTAGTACAGTGACTCAGGGGAATCTGTTTCCAAATCCTGAGTCTATTTTTTTTTCATAGTTACTATATCTTTTCTTATGCTGTTGATCATCTTTACTATCATTATTCTGAACTCTATATCAGGTAAATTTCTTATCTCCATTTCATTTATCTCTTCTTCTGAAGAATTTTCTTGTTCTTTCATTGGGGGTTGTTTCTTTGTCTTCTCATTTTGGCTGCATATTTGGGCTTGTTACTATGTA
Organism: Myotis davidii; assembly: GCF_000327345.1. NCBI lineage: Eukaryota > Metazoa > Chordata > Mammalia > Chiroptera > Vespertilionidae > Myotis > Myotis davidii. The sequence continues at coordinate 1,640,087 of NW_006297573.1, forward strand.
TTAGGCTGATCTGCTATGCCTCTCAATCTTTAGTGCAGGACAATGTCAAATGCTGTTTTTGTCTAATTAGATCAGGCAAAGACTCAAAGCCTCCAGAGAATGTCTCTACCTAACAGACTGATAGGATTTTGTCTTGAATTGCCCACAGGCAATTGTCCACAGATGTGGCAAGAGTTCGTTTGTTTTTTAACAGGGTGGGGCAATTTCTTCTGCCTGGATCCTAATAGTTATTCTCAGTCTTTTATTGGGCTTCAGAAACTCTGCACCTTGGGTTAAGGTGTTTTCCAATAGGGTGGATCAACTGTCTTCCCCCAATGCAAGCCACTTATATAGCAAATGTCTGTGTGAGAAAGATGACCTCCACAGCATGAGGGAATGACTCAGCACAGGAAGCCTTCTGAGCTTAACCCCAAAGTCCCTGGTCCTGGCTTCTGCTCACACAGCTCCAGTCCACTCTGCCGGATCACAAGGTGAGTAGCTCCACAGGGAATTTTGTGCAATGGCCCTTTAAGAGGGTGCCTGGATTCCAGCTGTCTCTCCTTGGCAGACAGCAACCCTATTGCTTTTCATAGCCAGATGTTGTGTGGGTACCCTTCTCAGTTCTGATGCTCTCTGCTGGGGGGGCACAGCCTGGGAATTAGACCCCAGAGTTCTGAGGGGCAACCCCCCACAGCTGAGGTATCTCTCAGGAACTGCAGTTGCTGTCTGTGGGAGCCTGGCCAGCCCTTTCACACTTCTGCCCCTCCTACCAGTCTCTATGCCATCTCCACTTTCGGTTCTCGGTTAACAGGGTTCTCTCCAGTGAGTCTTCCATTGGTTATTCAGGAAGTTTTCTTGTATTTTAGTTGTAATTCCAGTTTTGTCCTGGGAGCATGTCCATGCAGCATCCGCTGACTCTGTCACCATTTTTAATCCTACCACCCAACTTTTTAAATGATAGCATTACTGATCACATATGGTAATAGCAAAATTATTACATTATACACCATTAGTGGCATAAAATTAGCATCACTCTAACAAAGTAATATGGAAACACATCACTAGCCTTAAAAAATATACTTACTTTTTGTCTAGAAGTTCTTCTGAAGGATATTATTTATTAGAAGAAAAAATTTAGATAAAATAGTATTTATTTTAGCATTGTCTGTGCTGATGAGAAATTCAAAATGACCTACATGTCCAATGTTTTAAAAATTGTTAAGTAACTAATGGTATACCAACTCAATGGGTAATTATAGAACCAGTTAAATTGAAACTTTGAATATTGCTTAGCAAAATTTTTTTTCAAGAGACAAGGTTAGCATTATTTATTTATTTATAATCCTCATTTGAAGATACGTTTTTTTAAAATTGACTTTTAGAGAGAGATCAATATAAAAGAGAAACATCGATTGATTGCCTCCTGTATGCTCTAACCAGGATTGAACCTGCAACCTAGGTATGTGCCCTGACCAGGAATCAAGCCCACAACCTTTTGGTGTATGGGACAATGCTTCAACCAACTGAGCCACCCGGTCAGGGTTGTGTCTTTTAAGTGCCATATAAGTCTTCTTATAATGGATTAGTAATATTTTTATATTATTGTTATAAGCAAATACACATCTAGTTATCTTAATATTATTAAAGCCTTGAGTTTATTATTTAAATATCCTTACAGATAATTTTTCAGAATCATTCTTTGTAAAGTAACTTCAAAATCTCATTAATATTTTTTGAAGTCATTAGGAGTAGAATAGACATATGTGCTACATTATAGCTAAGCAAGTCTACTAATGATGAAGTGAAAAGCATTTTTGCACAGATCTATGGTAATGACACAATTTCTTATACCTTGAATAGAGAATCCTTTACTTTCTACATGAGGAGCCATCTTCAAGTTGTGTATAATTCTAGTTATGAGATCCCATATATACATATTCATTTGGATTAGGAAAAGGGATTTGGCTAAACCAAGAGATGGTAGAGCCAATTTTATAGAATGTTCTTTCTGAAAACTGATATTTATCAGTATTTTGCTATAGCTCTGAAACTAAGTGAATTTTCTTTTAGTATGTAGACTTGAAATAATTATTTTCATTTTCACATACTTTATCTTTTAAATACAAAGTCCTTTCACTTTTTCTTTCAATAGATCAGTTTTAGCAGTCCTTTTTTTTGACACTTTAAAAATATATATATTTTATTGATTTTTTACAGAGAGGAAGGGAGAGGGATAGAGAGTCAGAAACATCAATGAGAGAGAAACATCGATCAGCTGCCTCCTGTACAGCCCCTAACTGGGGATGTGCCCGCAACCAAGGTACATGCCCTTGACCAGAATCGAACCAGGGACTCTTCAGTCTGCAGGCCAACGCTCTATCCTCTGAGCCAGACCGGTTAAGGCAGTCCTTACTTCTTCATTCCTACTATAATCATTATTATTGCAGCATGTTTATTTATTACTAGAGGCCCGGTTCATGAAATTTATGCACTTTAGGAAGGGGGGTCCCTCAGCCCAGCCTGTGCCCTCTCATAGTCCAGGAGCCCTCAGGGGATGTCTGACTGCCAGCTTCTCACTGCTGTGGAGGCAGGAGAGGCTC
>NW_006297573.1:1642783-1646009 GCF_000327345.1 Myotis davidii
ATTATGCTCGCCAACCGTGACCCCTGCTTCTGGCTGAGCAGTGCTCCCCCTGTGGGAGTGCACTGACCACCAGGTGGCAGCTCCTGCATTGAGCATCTGCCCCCTGGTGGTCAGTGTGCATCATAGTGACCTGTCATTCCGACGTTTGGTTGATTTGCATAATAGCTTTTTATTATATAGGATTTTGTTTCAATACTTCTCTCATTCTCATGAACTTTATATTCTTTCAATTCTTCTCTTCATTATGTTTTTTTCCTAACTTGTCATTATCCAAGTTCGGCCGACCCTTCAAGATACAGTTCATGGGTTGCTCTCTCAGTTTATATTGATGAACTCCTTCCCTCCACCTCTCCCCTACTGCATGTACACACACACACACACATGCGCACACACACACACATCAGACATTGAGCACCTACAATGTGTCAGGCACTATTTTAGGAACTGCAATTATAATATTATTTTGCATATATAATTCTTTTTTTGTTCTAACCATATACTACTATCAATTATAATTGAATTGTGTCATGTCTGTTTTTTTACCTCTTAATGACAGTTGCAAATTCCTGGAAATCAATGCTCTATTTACAGTTCTTTTATATCCTCCTCAGATTTCTCTTCCTTGTTATGCATGCTGACAACATTTAGTAAACATAGTTTGAAAAAAAATTTTTTTTCTTTGTTTCAGGAGTGGCAATGTGTACAATCAAAAGGTTGCTTTTTCTTAGAAGAAAATGGTGAAATCATTAGTCATCAATACAGGATGCAAATAGCTCAGAGGTCCATGGTTTATTTAACAATTAAACCATTAAATCTGAGCCAAGTTGAAGGCAAGTTTAAAATTTTTACATATTTTAACCCTCTTTGAAAATACTTATGTAAGTATGTGAAAGTTTTATTTAGTGAAGAAGATAATCTGCCCAAGAAACATCTGGTTACATACATTTAAAGAGAGAGTTAGTTTATACATTGACTGTTACCATATTTTGCGAAGCAAGTAAGTTGCTTTTTTGTATATGTTTAAAGCATGTTTTATTTTAATTCATTTTAAAATCTTATGACATAGAATTAACTTTTCATTTGCTAATTTATCCTTAGCTTTGTCACTTACCAAATTTTAGAATTAATATGTTAAGAGAAATTCTATAGAAATGTAATTTAAGACAATATGAACTGCAAGTATTTTTTAATAATTCCAAAGCCATATGTCGTATGATTTAGACAATTCTTATTAATAATTGTTGCATTCATGCTAATATTCTCTTTTTGGACACAATGCTAGGTAAAAATTAGTAATTTCCAAGTGTCTAACGTAGTTATTATGTCATTTAATAATTCCCTAGAAACCCTTATAATGTTGATTGTTCTAAATTTCAATGTTTTCTTTTATTATGTTTACATATAAACATTTTCTAACTAGAGGGTTCTTCCCCATTCCCATTCTTTTTTCCTCCTAATGTAGATTCACTGTATATCTTGTAGGATACTTACAACATTTGGTAGTTGATACTTTTAAATAGTAATTGGAATAGTCATTTTTTAAATAAATGTGTCAAGATAGGCCTGCAAATTCAATGTAGTTGTTAATTCTCCATATTCTTACAAAAAAGATATCCTTATTCATTTATTTCTCAAATATTTATTGAGGATCCATATACTTAGTAGCATTTTAGGTGCTTAAAATACATCAGAATACAAAAAAGACAAAAATGCCTGCCCTTATGAACTTACATTCTAGTGGGAGAAATAATAAATAATAAACATGATGAATAGTAAATGACATGTATGTTAGAAGGTGATAAGTGCTATGAGAAAAACATAGGGGAAAGGGTGCATTGTGAATGCTGAGGGAATATGGGTTGCCACTGAAATGGAGTGGTTAGGGTATGCTTCATTAAGAAGCTGATATTTGAGCAAAGACTATGTCAACTGCTACGTAACAAACTATCCCAAAACTCAGTAGCTTAAAATAATTAAACATTTGTTTGCTCATGAGTTTGTCTCCTGGATAGTTCTTTTGGTTTGAGTTAGGCTTGGCTTTTCTCTGTAGAGCTCATGCATGCATCTGTTGTCTGCTGCTGGCTAGCTGCTGTCTGGCATTACTGATCTTGGCTGGGCTCTCTACTCTGTATGGGGTCTATGGGCTCTCAGTTGGGACAGTTTGACTCTGCCTCATTTAATCTTTTTCTTTTAAGATTTTTTTCTTTTAGAGAGAGGCAGGGCGAGGGGAATTAAGAAACATTGATGCAAAAGCAAAACCGATTGGCCACCTCCCAAACTCTCCTTATCTGCAACCTGGGGATATGCCCTGACTGGGAAGAACCAGCAACCCTTTGGTACATGGAACAAAGCCCAACCAACTGAGCCACACCGGCCAGCGCCTCATATATTCTCTTATCATCTAGTTAACTAGTCTGGACTTGTTCTCATCGTGTAACAGGGATCTTTGAGAGAAAGCAGAAGCACCATAGGGCCTCCCGATGCCTGGGCTCAGAAATGGCATGTTTCTTCTTGTTGCTCACAGCAAGTCATAAGACAAGTCCATAAAGTGAAGAAAGATTTGACCTCTTACTGAAGAAGCTGCAAAGTCACATTGCAAAGGGCTCTAGATACCGATAGGAAAAGCCATTTTTGCTGTCTTCCACAGAAGACAAGGGGGTATGCTTTGTGGGTGTAAGTGTGTTGGGAAGGATGAGTGAAGAGTGGAGGAGGTGAGAGTGTGCATAGTTTAGAAGAAGAGCAGGAGCTAGAGTGTCTAGAATTAGGTAAGGAAACTATGAGGAACAAGGACAAAATCAGATAGAGGGTTTTTACCATAATGAGGATGTGGCCTTTAATCTGAGGGAAATGAAGAACCTTTAGGAGGATTTTTCTCCATGGCTGCCATCAAGATTTTCTTTTTCTTTTATTTTCAACAGTTTGAATATGTGCTTGGTATTTTTGCTTTTCTTGTTGATACTGCTTGATTTGGTTATTTTTGTTTTTTTGTTTGTTTGTCTGTTTGTTTTGTAAGTATCTTGCTTAGGGCTCTATGAGTATCTTGGATTTATGGCTTGTTGTCTTGTATAATTTTTAGAAAATTTTCCACTTTTATTTCTTCAAACTAGAGGCCCGGTGCATGAAATTCGTGTCACTAGAGCGGGGTTCCTCAGCCTGGCCTGCCCCCTCTCCAGTCCGGGAGCCCTCAGGGGATGTCCTACTGACAGCTTAGGCCCGCTCTGGGAAG
>NW_006297573.1:1646168-1652602 GCF_000327345.1 Myotis davidii
CTGATCACCCCTACCCACTCCCCTGCCAGCCCGATTGCCCCCAACTTCCCTCCCCTGCAGGCCTGGTCGCCCCCAACTGCCCTCCCCTGCAGGCATGGTCACCCCCAAATGCCCTCCCCTGCCGGCCCAATTGCCCCCAACTGCCCCCCCCTGCTAGCCATCCTGTGTCCATATGGGGGCGGCCATCTCATGTGTTGGAGTGATGGTCAATTTGCATATTACCTCTTTATTATATAGAATATTGCTCTGTCCTCTGTCTTTATCCACTTGTATGGTACCTGACATTTCATCCTCCTGTTTTGTTTTGTTTTTTATCACAAATAAGCCAGTGCTTGCATGTCCCCTCTCCTTTGAAAGGTCTGTCTTTCCTTGGATTTGAGGCTATTTGGTGGCCCTGTGACCTCAGCTCTGAATGGGCTCAAGAAAATTTATGATTTTTTTAGTTCATTCACTTTTCCTTATTGTTTGGATGGGAGCAACATTTTTCCAACTCCCAACTCCATGAGAAGATTATGAGTAGAGGCAGGACATAATATGACTTGTATTTTATCAAGATCAGTCATATTGTCATATTGAAAAGAGATTGAAGGGTGCCCAGGAGAAAGCAAGGAGACCAGCGAGGGTGCTATTGCAGAATTCTAGGATGTAAGTGATTATGCTTTGAACTGGAATGTACAAAGGATCAGAAGTAAAAATTCTGAAGATATTTTGAAGGTTGAACCATAGGGTTTCCTGGGTATTGGTTGTGATATATGAGAAAAGAAAAAAGTTAAAGATGACTCCAAGATTTCTGGCTTGAGCAACTGAAAGGAATGAATTACTATTAACGGAGATTGAGAAGAGTATAGATGGACAGTTTTTTAAAAGGGGTTGAGGAAGGTCAGTTTTAGATATAGAAATCCAAGTGGAAATGTTAAATAGCAGTTGTTTATATGGGTCTAATGTTGAGAGGTAAGGTTCTAGCTGGAAATATAAATTTTGGAGTTGTTAACACATAGATGGTGTCTGACATCTCTTCCTCCAGCTATGTTTTCCCGCAGGAAACCAGTACTTGCATCCCTTCTCTCCCTAAAGGGTTTTGTTTTTCTTTGGATTTCAGGCTTCTTGGTTGCCTTGCAACCTCAGCTCTTTGATAAATTCAAGAAAAATTATGATTTTTAGAAATTGTGTATGTGGAGAATGTTTGTAACAATCTCACTGTATATAAGTATGTGCCTTATTGCAAATGCAATTATGTTTTCATATAAAAGTAGAATGTGTATTTCTAAAAAAGAATCCAGTGGGAAAAGAAACCACTAACTTCTTTAAATGGGAAGAGTAAGTAGGGATTGCTTATTTTAAAATTTTGGGTTTTTTATTTGTAGGAAAACCATCACCGTGGTTATCAGTTGATACTGCCTTGTATATTCTTAAGGAAAGTGAGAACCAAGCAAACCTACAGCTCATGTGTTTTACTGAACTACGAAATAGAGAAGTATACATATTTATTTTCTAATATTTAATTTAAAAATATAGTATGAATTCAAGTTTGGGGACAATAGTAGTTTTTCTATATATTTTTTTTTTAACTTTTGTATATTTTCTTCCAATTAAGGCATGTACAGTACTTAAACACTATGAATATTACATATGTTTTATTGTGAAGGACTATTTCTTGTTTGCTGAGATTTAAGAATTGAGGCTTGATTGGTAGTCTTAGCTTCATAACTTAACAGTTGTATGACATTGTACTTTACTTCCTCTTCTCTAAATACCCAATTCCACACATGAGAACATTTTTTGTTAGACTCAAAAAAAGGGTTGATACCAGTGGACAGTTTCCCCCTAAATGCAAGTAATTCAAGACTTGGGAAAGACTTGCTTTAGATGTTTATTTTACTTACATGCTACTGCAAAAAAGAAAAATGTCAAGATTACTATCCTCAGGCTTGACTCATATTATAGGGTTCAAAAATAGATTGATCTGAAGAAATGCTTTTAAATGATTCTATATGTTGCTCATAGGGTTGCTCTGATCTTTTCTAATTATATATTTACTCAGAAGCCAAAAATGTGAGGCAGATACATAAATGTGGCTATTTATTTTATGAGGACTACAAAATACATCTGCTACTCAACAGCACGAATAATACTATTCAAGGGCTTACTGCAATATCATATTTAATCTTTATATAGGTCCAACGACAGACAAACATTTCCCTGATGGAATGTTATATAAAAGTCTTTATTGTAGGCTTCCTTACAGACAAGAATAGTTATAGGCAAGAAACAAATAAAATGACAGAAGTTAATGTTTGACTAAACTCCTCTTCAGAACTGACTACAAAGTTAAGTTCAGGATAAAGCATTGTCTAAAACAATAGCTTTCCCCATTTTTGCTTTGGATAAAATTACTTTCTTATGAGATTGCATGTGTAAAAATGTTAGTACAGAGCAAGCCTGTAATAAAGTTTGAATGAGTTTCTATTTACCCCTTTACTATATGGGCTTCTGGTTATCTGTAATATGTCATATTTACAAAGGACTTTTCATTTTTAGTTTTAGTTTCACAAATTTTCTTTAAAAAGAATTTTGTGCCCATGAAAGACTTTCAATTTGCCATCCACAGTGGCAATTCAGGGTTATATGTGGAGTTTCATGGGATAACATATATTAGGAAGTGGCAAGAAATGTTTTTCACTCCTGGGTATCAGTCTACATCTGGCCAGTCTAAAAGATTATGGCTTCCAAAGGATGGCTTTGGTCAATCTTTAGTCTTCAAAATGACTCTTAGTTTTATTAGGTTGCTTCTTGCATTAAAATAGGACATGGTCACTTTTTAAAAAAATATGTTTTATTGATTTTTTAGAGAGGAAGGGAGAGGGATAGAGAGTCAGAAACATCAATGAGAGAGAAACATCCACCAGCTGCCTCCTGCACACCTCCTACTGGGGATGTGCCCGCAACCAAGGTACATGCCCTTGACCGGAATTGAACCTGGGACCTTTCAGTCTGCAGGCTGACTGACGCTCTATCCACTGAGCCAAACCGGTTAGGGCGGTCATGGTCACTTTAAGATGATTATGGTTCCCCTGATATGTGAGGGCAGAAATAGGGCTGATCCTTGAATACAGATGAGCAATTTTATTTGGGATATACGTACACAGGATGACCTATAATATACCTGGGTTTTGAAAGGTTTTGAACATAATACCAGACAGAAATCCCTAGAGCTATTCTGTACTGAAGGGCAAATAGCTGACAGAACAGTCTTAGAATTAATATGTTTGACAGAGGCAACCCCTAGGTTTTATAGGAAGCCATTGGGCTTCAGAAAGTACCTAGAAGGTCCATAGAGAGATACCATTTTGCTTTATTTTATAGAACAAGAGAATAAAATATTTCCCTATACAAATATCCTGGCACTCATTATAAATATCCTGTGATGGAAAATAATTTTATATAAGGTAGATTTACATGGGATTCTGCCATCTTGTTTTATAGTCCATATTACATAATAGAAAAATTCCAGTGTGTTTGTCTATAGAATTGGATTCTTATGAATATGGCTAATGTATATAAATAGTTAACTCTTTTAAATATATTTAATTTTTGTTTTGTGTTATTGAAATATGAATTACAAATTATATATTTATATTTGAATCATATTAGGGAACTGTACCCTGGAAAAATTATTCTAAGATCTCTGTCTTTGCTTTCTATTGAAGATATTTGCTTCACAATCATTTCTTAATATGATTGGAAAAGATTTAGAAATTATATAATTTTTTACATATTATAGTTATAAGCATTAAAAAAGATAGAACTACATAGAATTATATCTAATAGTCTTATACTAGAGTTACCATTGAAAACAGATTTTGAAGCCTGTAAAAAATTGATAAAACTAAAATAGAATTGGTGAATATTGATTTTAAAATTTAATTATTATTCTTTTCAAAACAGGTTTTTGGATGGACTGGTGAACTAGGACCTGGAATTTACTGGTTAATTCCTTCCACAACTGGCTGTAGACTGAAGAAAGAAATAAAACCAATAACAGAAGAAGCCCAGCTGGTGTGTAGGGATGAAACAGGGGAATTGTTTCTTACAAATGAATTTAGGTAAGTCTTGTTTCTAAAGGTTAGAACTTAACATTTAGACTGGACACATATATATTAATAGCCTGTCTTCCACCCTTTCCTTTGGGCAGCTGCCACTCCTACCCCATGATTCTAATTTAATAATTCAACTCTTTCTCTAGGCTTCTGGAAGTGACCTTGCATTCACAGGTCTGGGATTGCCATTCATTTCTGGGTTCCATACATTTAGCAAATCAGCTTTAGTCATACATCTCAGTTTCTCCTCCAGTAGGCACTGCCTTAAAACTAGATCCTGCTAGTTGCACTGTTGACTTAGATAACTGTCAAACATGAAATCCAAGCACTTAGGTGGTTTTCCCATGCCCTAGATACACACAGCATCATCTGGTAGAAAGGAAGAAGAAAGATTGGAGAAAGGAGAAAAGAAGGGAACTACTATTAATTGAGATCCTACTATGTGTTAAGATACAATGATTGCTTTAGAAGCTTCTTTATCTCATACAATACTAGACTAAGTAAAAATATACATTTGGATACATTAGCTTTATAGTTCACAAAAACTGTTCAATAACTTGATATTACTTCCTTTTGAAAGTTATCTTTATAGAAAGCTTCAGTCGAGTTGCCTTGGAGACAAATAATTTGCTATTTTTATAATTTTAGGTCAACTTTATCAGATATATTTGAAATAATTGACTTAGATGGAAATGGTCTTCTTAGTCTTGAAGAATATAATTTTTTTGAATTGAGAACAAGTGGTGAGAAATGTGATGAAGATGCTTGGGCTGTCTGCAGAGGTAAGCACTTTTCTTTTTTTAAAAAAACAATATGTTTTTATTGATTATTTTTAGAGAGAGAAGAAGGGAGAGGGACAGATAGAAACATCGATGAGAGAAAGACATCAATCAGCTGCCTCCTGCAAACTGGGCAGGTGCCCTGACCGGAATCGAATCGGTGATCTCTTAGTTCATGGGTTGATGTTCAACCACGGAGCCACACCGGCTGAGCAGCACTTTTCTTTTTCTTAATTGATTATGTAAAGAAATATATAGGTCCCCTCTTATTCTTAAGAAGTAAAATGTCAGGCTTCTCCATGGAATATAATTATAGCAATTGTTTGTAGATCATAAAAACGTAAACATTTATTTTACTTAAACTGATAGTTGATATACTACTCAAAGAAAATATGAATGATAATACTTAATTGTAATTTGTTTTCAACCTGTGCTCTTTGGCACTTAGAATGTAAAAAACTTTGCCTTAGCCCTAGCCGGTTTGGCTCAGTGAGTGGAGTGTGGGCCTGAGGACTGAAGGGTCCTGGGTTCGGCTCCATTCCTAGTAGGACGTGTGCAGGAGGCAGCCAATCAATTATTCTCTCATCATTGATGTTTCCATCTCTTTCTCCTTCTCCCTTCCTCTCTGAAATCAATAAAAATACATTAAAAATTTTTAAACAAACAAACAAACAAAAAACACTTTGCCCTAGCTCTTGGTATCAATGGGACTGCAGTGGTCAAGAGCCCCAAACTGTGCCCAGGAGAGGGCAGCAGAGATCTAATAAACTAGAGTTTTACTAAAAATTAAGTTTCCAGGAAATTGTTTATACCTATTAAGAATTCTTTGAGTTTTTTGTATTCAAGTTAAATTATAAAATTGCATCCATGGAAGTATGGAAACCAAAAATACCAAAGAAATATATTGAGAATGAGGCAAAAGCAATTGTCACTTAGGAGTGTGGGATTTGGGTGGGGCTTTATATTTAAGACAAGGACTGAAAGGTCAAGGGGGAAAACCAAAAAGCCATAGCCAGAACAAGAAGTTTGAGGAGGAACAAATACCAGATTAATTCACATATATCTATCACTGGGGCAGTACTGTGTCCTACTCTTCTGGTTCTTAAAATGTTCTAAGCTTGGCAGTCAGTGAGCCAGATGGAAGTCTGAAAAATATTGATCTAAACAGCAAGTAAGGTAGACATATTAATATAAAGGTTTTTAAAAATATATCTCTTTAACTGAGTTTATATAGTATAATCAATAATAAGAAATGTATATTGATTTATAATAAATTTTGATTAACAAGATTGATAATATACTTAAGTGTATTATTTTTAGAATGATGCTATTATCTTGTAACTTTAATGATATAATCTTTTAATTCTTTATTGTTTACACTAGAGCAGTGATGGTGAACCTGTGACATGCGTGTCAGAGGTGACACGCGAACTCATTTTTTTGGTTGATTTTTCTTTGTTAAATGGCATTTAAATATATAAAATAAATATCAAAAATATAAGTCTTTGTTTTACTATGGTTGCAAATATCAAAAAATTTCTATATGTGACATGGCCCC
>NW_006297573.1:1653050-1676223 GCF_000327345.1 Myotis davidii
TTTGGTTGATTTTTCTTTGTTAAATGGCATTTCAATAGATAAAATAAATATCAAAAATATAAATCCTTGGTTTACTATGGTTGCAAATATCAAAAAATTTCTATATGTGACACAGTACTAGAGTTAAGTTAGGGTTTTTCAAAATGCTGGCACGCCTAGCTCATAAGGTTCGCCATCACTGCACTAGAGCATAGTCCATAAAAGTGATTCATAATTAGGATTTTCTTACTATAAAGTTGTTGATAAGTATAATTTGTTCAATAATTTAATTAAATTGGTAGAGTTGATAGTTAACCTTTTTTGAGAACTTATGTACTAGGTGGAAGCACTTCTACATATCAACTCTCTGAGATATGTGCTATTATTCTCATTTTACAAATAAGGAATCAGAATAAAAGAGGATAAGTCCCTTGAGCATGGTTAGACAGCAAAAAATTTCACAGCTGAATTTCAAACCTAGGCAGGCAGACTCCAGAACCTTAAGCACCATTCTATAAAAAAATACCCAAGAATGGTTGACTTAAAAAGTGATTTGGGGGGAATGTCTCCTTTACCAATATTAATAATAGTACAAAGAAACAGGTTTTTTAAGTCCTGAAATGTTTATATTTTTAATCACATATAATATTAATTTTATCATTTTCCTTGATAATAAGAAAACATTATTTATCTATAAGATCATTTTAATAAACTCTTGTTAGACTTAAATGTGCCTTTATTTTATTTCTAGAGAAGTTTTAGGTTTATAGTAAAGATTAAATAGATAATCCCATGTATCCTTTCTCCCCCCCCCATTCTCCCTATTATAAACATGTTGTATTAATTAGTATGGTAGTATAGTACATTTGTTAAAATTGATAATGATATGTCATTATTAACTAAAATCCATAGTGTATATTAGGATTATATTATGTTGTACAATTGTTTGGACTTTGACAAATATATAATTTCATGTATCTGGCATTACAGAATCATAAAGAATCATTTCATTGCCCTAAAAATCCTCTGTACCTATTTATCTACCTATTCCTCCCTCCAGACTTTTGGCACCACTGATTTTTTTACTGTCTCTATAGTTTTGCCTCTTCCAGAGTATGTCTTGTTAGAATGTCATACAATCCATAGCCTTTTCAGACTGTCCTCTTTCACTTCGCAATAAGCATTTAGTTTCCTTGATCAAGGCTTGATAGTTCATTTCTTTTTAGCGCTGAATTATATTTTGTTGTTTGAAAGTACCACAGTTTGCTTATTTACCTATTAAAGGACATCGTGATTACTTCCAGTTTTTGGCAATAATGAATATAGCTGTTATAAATAATCAATGCGCAGATTTTTGTGTGTACATAATTTTCAACTCATTTCAATCGTTGCAGTTAATGAATGGTATAGCAAGGAAATGGTATTGCTGTATGGCATAGTAAACCTGTGTTTAACTTTGAAAAAACTGTCAAATTGTCTTCCAAAGTGACTGTATCATTTGCATTCCCACCAGCAATGAATCCTGTTGCACCATACAACATTTGGTACTGTCAGTTTTTTTGATTTAGCCATTCTAATATGTGTGTAGTGGTATTTCATTGTTGTTTTATTTTGCAGTTCCTTAATGAAATATAACATCGAGTATCTTTCATATGCTTCTTTGCCATCTGCATATTTTCTTTGGTGAGGGGTCCAGATTTTTTGTCCATTTTTTAATTAAGATATTTGTTTTCTTATTGTTGAGTTCTTAGTATATGTTGGATACAATATGTTTTACAAGTATATTCTCCCAATCTGTGGCTTATATTTTCATTCTCTTAATAGTGTCCTTCACAGGGCAGAAGATTTTAATTTTAGTGAAGTTCCACTTATCAATTTTTTTTTCATGGATCATACATTTGGTGTTGTAGCTAAAAACTCATAGATATACACAAGTTCACTCAGATTTTCTCCTGTTATCTTGAAGTTTTATAGACTTGTGTTTTGAGACTATGACCCTTTTGGGTCTATGGTCCATTTTAATTCATTTTTGTGAAAGATGTAAGATCCTTGTCTAGAATTATATATTTTTCCATATTGATGTCCTGTTGGTTCAGCACCACTTTTTGAGAAGACTATCCTTTCTCCATTGAACTGACTTTGCTCCTTTGTCAAACATTGCATATATTTGTATGGTTCTATTTCTGAGATCTGAAGTCCACTGGTCATTGTGTTTAATTTTTTGCCATTATCACACTATCTTGATTATTGTAGCTTTAAAGTAAGTCTTAAGGTTGGGGATATTAATACATTTTTAAAAATTTAATGGAGGATTGATAATTTTAAGTTTTAAAAGTAGATTAGTTATTAATAGTCGTTATAGTACAGTATCTGGGTACATTTTTGAAAGTAATAATTTCTTTGGATTATAATCAAATATTAATATTTTTCATTTTGCTTTACTGCATAAGTAGCTCCAACCTCCATTTTAGTGGCTACCATTTCTATGATCAAATTTGATCTTCATTTATTTTTTTTCTTATAAAAGTTATGAGTCATTTTCCAAACTCTAAATATTTTAAACTATTATTCAGTCATCCACTTTTAAACAGTCATGTCTCTGATTCTTTTCTTACTATAATGCATACAAAAGGGATATCTCAAATAAGAGTACCCATTTGCCTTGGGTATATTAGAGATAAGAGTTGGAAAATGGAATCTTTCTTGTTGCTAGGGCAATTAACAGAATATAATCCATAATGAGTACCTGTTTGTTATCTATATTATAGATAAATTCAGGAATTACACATATTTAGGTACTTCTAGGTGGATTTAGTTTTGCTTGCAAATAATATTTAAATGGACATACTTATATTTGTCTGGGACATTCATGAATTCCAAAGTGTTTCCTGTTATCTAACAGTTTTTTACGGGGACAATTCGGCTAAAATTAGAGTAATTAGGCATATAGCAGTCTCCTTAAATCTGGCATATCCTCACCTCCCTTTTTGAAACACCAGTAGTTTGGGAGTTATTATATCAAATCCATCCAAGTTCTGCTGATTTTAAGTAGCAAATATATATGAAGCATTTTAATTTTTTTTGAAATATATAATAGTATCTGCTCTACATAAGCAGGCAGGTTAGAATTTACCCAATATTATAATTTCCTTTAATTTTGGAATATATTTGCATTATTTATAACTTCAGAGTTTGTTTAAAAACTAAAGCATGCATTGTGATGGTTATGCTGAATTATGGGAAATTAGACTCAATCATGTTTTTTTTTAAACAGTTGTCTTCTCCCTCCCTCCCTCCCTCCCTCCCTCCTTTCTTCCCTCTTTTGACCAGCTTGTAATATTAACTGTTTTGTGCCTAGCAAAGCAACCAGTGTTCCTTACGCACTTTTCCACTTCTTTCTTACATTCCTTCTTTTTTCGAGAGGAAGGGAGAGAAAGAGAAACATCAATTTGTTGTTCTACTTATTTATGCATTCACTAGTTGATTCTTGTATGTGTCCTGATCAGAGATTGAACCCACAAACTTGGCATATTGGGACAATGCTCACCAACTGAGTTACCCGGCCAGGACTCAAGCATGTTTTGAGTCATTCCACTTTCAAACATGGCTCACGGATGCATAAGGTCTCCTTTAAAATAAACATTTATGAATACCAAAAGATAGACTTTTTATTAAATGTATGAAATTTATATCATATAAGGAAGAACTTTTGGTTGTTTTGACAGAGAATTTTGATACAAAGAAGAATGAACTAACAAGACAGGGCTTTATGGATCTGAATCTAATGGAAGCTAATGATCGTGAAGGAGATCCTCGTGACCTTTGGGTAACTCTGCTCTCAATGGGCTACAATAAAGCTCTGGAATTAACAGAGGTAAAGCAATCTGAAAATTTTATTGTGGTTTTAATGTACATAATATTTTGCCCCATGAACATTTTCCCGATACATGACTTCTAAATTGGGCACTGAAATTCTTGAACTTTAGCATATGAATGAATCCTGGGTGCAACAGCCCATTTTGCTAGTTTATGAAAATTCCTGTTTTGAGCTGAAATTTAGTTACTACAACCATTCAGGAACAAAGGAGTTTGAACATATGATTTAATAAAAAAATTATATTTCTCAATTGGTAATGGCTATTTAAGTTGCTAAAGTCTCATTTCCATGGGGAAACTCTGTCCCAACAGAAAAAAGGCTCAGAATAAGGAGAATGTGTCTGTATGAAAACTGGAATTCTGATTTTTTGACAAAAGTTGCTTCTTTGGCAGTGCTTCACTTATTTAAAGCACTGTGTATGTGTTAGCTATCATTATTATTTATTAACATGATAGGTACAGAAGTTGAATAAGACTTGTAATAATCCAAAGGAATAATACAAATTAGGCCCTACTTTTTTAAAAATTAATATATATATATATTTTATTGATTTCAGAGAGGAAGAGAGAGGGAGAAAGAGATAGAAACATCAATGATGAGAGAGAATTGCTGATCGACTGCCTCCTGCACACCCCCTACGGGGGATCAAGCCCACAGTCGGGGCATGTGCGATTGGCCAGAATCAAACCTGAGACCCTTCAGTTTGCAGGTGGATGTTCTATCCAATGAGCCAAACCAGCTAGGGCTAAGTCTTACTTCTTAAGTTCTATATTTTTGTGTTAGGTTTAAAATAAAAAAATTATGAGTTTCAGGCCACAAATTAGATAACTAGTTTTGTTTATATTCTTAAAATTAAAAATAGTTTATGTTCTTTCTATATATAAATCGTCTTAGGGCAACCTTAGCACCAACAAATTTTGAATTTTGAGTGTATTGAGACTTTGGTTTAATTCTTAGTTTTGATATTATTCAAAATCCCTCATAAACCTGTTTTCTGAAAAGTTTTCTATACTTTTTTGTTGTTATGAATAACTAGAGGCATGATGCATGAAATTTATGCAAGAGTAGGCCTTCCTTCCCCTGGCTGCCAGCTCTGGCACCCAGGACCTGGGCTTCCTTCTGGCCGCCAGCAGGTAACGGGACCTGGGCTTCCCTTGCCACTCCAGCTTTGTCCTGGAGGATGTCTGGTCTAATTAGCATATTGTTCTTTTATTATTATAGACTAGAGGCCCGTTGCACAAAGAGATTCGTGCAATAGGCCTTCCTTCCCCTGGCTGCCGGCACCGGTTTTCCTCCAGCCCCCAGGACCCAGGCCTTTGGTCTGGCCACAGCAAGGCTTGGCTTCTCCCCTCTGGCTGAAGTGAGGCTTGGATTCTCCCCTCTGGCTGCAGCGAGGCTTGGCTTCGATGCTGCGGCTGCAGCAAGGCTTGGCTTCTTCGCTGCAGCTGCAGCGGAGAACCCAAGCCTCTTCAGTCTTCAGTCTTCAGTCTTCAGTCTTCGCTCCGGCTGGAGCCTTCAGTCTTCGCTCTGTGCCTATGTATGCAAATTAACCACCATCTTTGTTGGATTAATTTGCATAGTCACTCTGATTGGCTGGTGGGCATAGTGGAGTGACACTAATTTGCATGTTTCTCTTTTATTAGTGTAGATAGGAGGTTAATAATTACAGTCACTTTTTTTTATTGCTTAAAGTATTACAAAGAGTATTACATATGTGTCCTTTTTTCCCCCCGCCCTTGACAGTCCCCTAGCCTCCCCTATCCCCCAGTGTCTTATGTCCATTGGTTATGCTTATATGCATGCATACAAGTCCTTTGGTTGATCTCAAACATAGAATTATGATATGACCCAATAATATTACTCCTAGTATATACTTAAAAGAACTGAAAGCAGGATTGAAACAGACATTTGTACACCCATGTTTATAGCAACGTTATTCCCATATTAAAAGA
The DNA here is from genome assembly GCF_000327345.1 of Myotis davidii. Classification (NCBI taxonomy): domain Eukaryota; kingdom Metazoa; phylum Chordata; class Mammalia; order Chiroptera; family Vespertilionidae; genus Myotis; species Myotis davidii. The sequence continues at coordinate 1,658,859 of NW_006297573.1, forward strand.
TACATATTCATGTTCATACAGACACTGGGATATTATTTAGCCTTTAAAAGGAATGAAATTTTACATGTATTACAACAAGGATGAACCTTATAGACATTATACTAAGCACAATAAGCAGTCACAAAAGGGCAAATACTGAATGATACCGCTGGAGTAGGCAAATTTATAGAGACATAAAGTAGAATGGGGGTCACCAGGAATTGGGGGGTTATTGTATAATGGATATATAGTTTCAGTTTAGAATGATGAAAAGGTTCTGCAAATGGATGGTGGTGATGGTTTTACAACAATGGGAATGTACTTAATGCCACTGAACTGTACACATAAGAATGGTTTCAATAGTAAGTTTATGTTCTTCTGTATATTTTACCACATTAAAAAGGAGATAACATTGGTAGATATGTTCTCTCATGCAGTGGGCTTTCTTGCTGTTTTGTTGATGGTTTCTTTTGCTGTGCAGAAGCTTTTTATTTTGATGTAGTCCCATTTGTTTATTTTCTCTTTAGTTTCAAGTGTCCTAGGAGCTGTATCAGTGAAGAAATTGCTTCGGCAGATGTCTGAGATTTTGTTACCTTTGGATTCTTCTAGAATTTGTATGGTTTCCTGTCGTATATTTAAGTTCTTTATCCATTTTGAGTTTATTTTTGTGTATGGTGTAAGTTGGTGGTCTAGTTTCATTTTCTTGCATGTATCTGTCCAATTTTCCCAACAACATTTATTGAAGAGACTATCCTGACTCCATTGTATGTACTTTAATCTAACATTCACTGAACCCCACATTTTAACCATGTTACAAAATCAGAATCTAATCTATGAATAATATTGCATCTGTTGTACATGTTTTCACTTAATAGAGAAATTAGTTAAGAGTAATTTAAAATATTTTATAGCATTTACTGATGTCATTGACCTTTGAAATCATAGGCAAAAAGGATTTTTGAGATAAAACTTTTTAAACTTAAAGTTTACTCATTTATTTACTATATAATATATTCACATCATTGGAAATTCAAAAGGTAAAAATATATATAAAGTGGAAATTCAAAGGATGATGAGACGGCCCCTCAGTAAGTGAAATAAAAAGGCAAAACAGAATTGATTGCTTACTGTAAGGGAGAGCTATGTGGTTAGTTGCGTCCTCTCCACACAGAGCAGAATTCTCATTTTGTTATAGGATTTGGGGGAAGCATGGTTACTCAGGTTGATTGTTTGGCACTCGGCTGTGTATTTATTGAGATGAATCTGTCTCTGACTGCTTGACTTTCAAAGGTGAGGAGCTGACACCAGTTGGCTTACAAAACTGTGTTCATTGAGGTGACTTGTTGCAGATCAGTTGAACAGGTTTAAACCAGTTCTGGTGACTATCCATTACCATGAAAACACAATAATTGTGTTTTGTTTTGTTTTCATATGTTTGTAGGAATTTTTTAATCCCAGCCTCCCCTTTTGATTTTCATCCAGCTAATGCTGTGGAAGAAGTTATCAAAGATTTCCCCAACACTGTTGTTGATTTTTTTTTTAATCGTTTCATCTGTGGGGATCTGATTTACAGTTTGTGCATTTATCATGATTTCATCCTGCTTTTGTCTTTAAGTCATCTGTTGGGACAATACTATACAGAAGCATTTTAAGACACTGGACAACATTTAAACTCTGACACAAAAAAGTATAACTAGGAGTATTATAAGAAGGGACTGGAGGGCACTCCAGAATCATGACCCTAGATTTTCCAAGTTTGGCCAAGATAAGATCCAAGGACCTCCGGAGTCTTCTTGGTATAACATTTTATAATTAGCTCTTTTTGAAAAGAAAAATATGTTTTTATTGATTTCAGAGAGAGGAAAGGAGAGGGAGAGAGAGATAGAAACATCAATGAGAGAGAAATATCTATCGGCTGCCTTCTGTACACTCCCTATTGAGCAAGTACCCTGAGGGGGAATCCGACAGGAGATCTCCTGGTGCATGGTATCACACACTGGCAACCAACTGAGACACACACACCAGGCTATAGTTAGGGAAAAATTTTTTTATGACTACCTAGAGTAGTGTAACTACTATGAATAGGATCACTATATTTCGGAATCTTTTTCCAGAAAAATTTTATTCTTTGGGAGTGTAAGGAAACATAATTCATTGAGGGTGTTGGAGAGTCATACTCTTGGGATGGCCTAGCTAATAGGTGTACACAAAAATTAATCTTGGTTCAGGGTTGGCATTAAATAGTCTGATTTCCACATTACTTGCACAAGAGATGTAATTATCCTTAATGGAACTGTAGGTGTATTGTTTCATGGTGTTACAGTTTGTACTTCTCATAACTCAAACACATTTTCCTTAAAACCTAGATTTAGGCAGGTTATTATTACTAATAAGGAGAATATGATAGGTCACAGTCAGACATGCACACTATTAAATCTGTAAAGGGTGCAACCTGCTGAAACCGGTTTGGCTCCGTGGATAGAGCGTCGGCCTGCGGACTGAAGGGTCCCAGGTTTGATTCCGGTCAAGGGCATGTACCTGGGTTGCGGGCACATCCCCAGTAGGAGATGTGCAGGAGGCAGCTGATCGATGTTTCTCTCTCATCGATGTTTCTAGCTCTCTATCTCTCTCCCTTCCTCTCTGTAAAAAATCAATAAAATATATTTTTTAAAAAAGGGTGCAACCTATGTTCCCATGGTCTTGAGCAGAAGCTGCTTACTTAATGATCATGTCCTTGTTCAAGAGTTCTAGGTTAATTCTATGGACTCTGCTTTTAGAGGCTGCGTAGAGAACCTCCCTTTAAGATATTTAAAGGATGTACCTTTCCAGTTATTTTATGGCCCTTTTTATTTTTCTACAGGTTTGGGAATGATAAAGACAAACATGTTTTTGTGTAAGGAGTAAACCCTTACATACTCAAAATTCATGAATTATTATTCCAGTTAAATGTGTCTTTCATCACAGAACCAATAATTTGGAATGTCCTAGGCAGTGATGATGATTGTGGCTTTTCAATAGGGAAATATTTTGACCCATTCTGAAAATAAATACACTGAAAATAAGTAGTAGTACATATTCATATAGCAAAAAGGGAGAACCTACTATATAAAATCAGTTTCGAAATGCTCAGAGTCTTTTAGAACATTTGCTCAGTTCATGTACCATAGTTTTCCAGGTTATTTATATACTAGAGGCCCGGTGCATGGAATTCATGCACAGGTTGGTTCCCTAGGCCTGGCCAGCCATTAGGGCTGATCGGGGCCTTCCTTCCCCCGACTGCCAGCTGCTGGCCAGGGCCTTCCTTCATTCCGCGCCACCCCCTGATGGTCAGCGCATGTCATAGCAAGCGGTTGAACTCCTAGTTGGCTGAACTCCTGAGGGGACAATTTGCATATTAGCCTTTTATTATATAGGATAGATAAAGCATGGACTAACCATATCCTTCATTATCCTAGGAAAGTTTCCTTAGTGTTTAATATTATAGCTTATTTATCTTTATTGGAATGAGCCGTTTCATGGAGGATTTTATCTAGTGTCCAGATGGCCATTCTGGGGCCACATGTGTATTAAAATCTGATTGTACCCAGTGTTTCTTTTCAGAATTTCGCAGACCACGTTTTGTGTATCTATGATTGGAATTCTTGAACTTCTCCATAGATTTATTTTATATTGTTGTTGTTGTTTTATATAAGGATTTTAGTCAAAGTAATCTGTTTAGTTTTTTCAGCAAAAGAACATCCAGTCTATAGAAAAATCATATAAAAGTTTATTGGAGCCAAATTTTAAAAAAATGCCCAGGAGCAAAATCTTAACAGATTGAGAAAATGCTCTGGAGAATGGCAGTTTGCAGTTTATTTTATACATTAGAATAAAAGGAAAAGTAATAAGGAGGGTTACATGAAATCCTTTGGTGGTAGATTAAGGGTGCAGAAGAAAGCAAAGCCAAGAAATCTCTGGGATTGGATAAAAAGCAAAATGGAGAGACATACATCTTTTACATTGGTGGGAACAGGATAGTTAATATTTAACATTTATAGTAGATAGTGATGGAATTTAGGGGACAAGATAGCAAGGAAGAGTTTTGTGGATCATGCTCTGGTTCCTGTGGTTTTGTCTTTGAGGGGTCTAGAAAAGAAAATCACTCTGACATTTCAAAGGTATGCTATCCTAGATGCATAAGAACAATGAACACATTGTTACAGTTTTTTTCTTGTGATGAAAACTTCTAAGATCTATTCTCTTAGCAACTTTCAAACACACAAAATAGTATTGTTAACTATAGTAATCATGCTGTATATTACATCCCCAAGAGATTTATTCTTTAACTGGAGGTTTATACCTTTTGACCACCTTCAACCCATTTTTTCATTCACCCTCCACCCCCCACCTCCAGCAAATACGAATCTGTTCTTTGTGTATCCATGAGGTTGTGTGTGTGTTTTTTTTAATATTTCACATATAAATGAGATCATGCTTTATTTGTATTTCTCAGTGTGACTTATTTCTCTCATATAATGCCCTTAAGTTCCATCAGTGTTATTGCAAATGGAACTATGTGTCATGATGGGTGTTTATTAGACTTATTGTGGTGATCATTTTTCAATATACACATATATTAAATCAGTATGTTGTATACCTGAAATTAATATCATGTTAATATAATGTTATATACTTATGTTATATTTTCATATAACATATTATATGTTATTAATATAACGTTATATGTTTATAATATCTCAATTTAAAAATGTCCCTTCCAAAAAAAAGAACAATGGACAGAGCTCACTTAAGGTAATGTAAGGGAGCTATAGGCCTAGAAAATGATTACCTGCTATGACCTGCTCAGTCAAGAATTTGTGATCTTGTGTGGCTCGTTACTTTTAGTCACTAAGCTTGTCAGACCTATCATGTGGCCCCTGAGTTTGTCAGGTTTATTTCATAGCCCCTTTTTCGTTTATAGTATAGTAATAAATGTATTTTTATAGTATTTCTAAAGTGCTTTTATAGTATTTCTCATATAGTACTTTTAAAGTATTTCCATAATATCTGTAATATAGTATATTAGTAGCTACAGAACTTCTTTTACTTTGAGTCTTCTGGCTTGTTGTATGATTCCTATATTAACTTAATAGAATAAAGAGAATAGGTAAATAAAAGATTAAGCCCATGAACAAGAAAACATAATATAGTTATAGGGCAGCTTTTTTTTTTAAGTAGATATGATTTTATTTTTAAAATCTTAGAGAATGTATCTTCAACAAAGACCTTTCAAGATTTTTATTTTCTGTGAATCTTTAAATATTGACACTCTTTGGTGGAATAAAACAGATAACCAAGATTTGGAAATGGCAAAATAATACCAGAATCTGTTTAGTAATAAAAAAAATAAAGCTTTAAAATTTCACAATCATTTTTGTAATTATTATAAATAATCCTTTTTCAGAATTCTACATTGTGAAATATTTTCACCACCCAATCACATATTGGTAGTTGCAACAACCCTTGGCAGAATATATCCTATTTAATCCCACTTTTTCAATGAAGAAACTAAGTGTTATAGAAATTGACTTCCCCAGGTCATGTAGCTAATAAATGGCAAAAGCATATTACAAACCAGGTCTTCTGCCTTCTAATTCAATGATTTTTAAAATTGTATTGTCTTTCTTTAAAAAAGGTAAGTTTGCCTGGCTAATGTTTCCCAGGGGTTAGAGCATTGGCACACACACCAAAGGGTCACAGGTTTGATTCCAGTCAAGGGCATGTACCCTTTTGGGTTGCAGATTCAATTCGCGGCCCTGGTCCGGGCACATGCAGGAGGCAACCAGTTGTGTGTCTCTCTCACATCAATGTTTCTCTCTCATTTTAATGGGAAGTGCGTTGAATTTGTAGATTGCTTTGGACATTTCAGTATTATAGTATGGACATTTTAGTGATTTCTATCCTACTAATCCATGAATCCTCTCTCCCTCCCTCCCTCCCTGTTTTCCTTCCACTCTTTCTAAAAATCAATGGAAAAAATATCCTCAGGTAGTGAAGATTAACAACAACAACAAAAAGATAAATTTATTATTGGTGAAGGACAGAATCATTAAGATATATATTTTTAATTTTAGTAAAAATGTGTGTCAATGCTCAACTAACTTCAGGCTTTTATCTTTTGTCCCCCAAATAAAAAGATGACCATCAGTATGTATAAATTTACTTACTTATTCAATAATTATTTTTTGGATGCCTGTATGTGATAAACCTCTAATAAACAGGCACTGAGAATACAATGATGAATAAAATAGTCAACATTTCTTTCCTCAAGGAGAATAATTACTTAAATACAAAAAAATCATTTCAAAAATGGTTTGAAAAAAATAAGCTAGAGGTCAAAGTAAAGAACAGGAGGGGAATGAAGGAGATTGGGAAATAAGAACAGCTCTCTCTGCAGAGGTAACTCTTAAACTTTAACCTGAGGGAGAAGGAGGAGGTACCCATGTAAAAAGATGTGAAAGAATCTTCCAAGCAGAGAGAACATTACATATAGGGAAGGAGGGGGGAGCAAAAATAGGTTTGCAGTTGTTCATATGGAAAATAATACAATCCTATCTAATAAAAGGGTAATATGCAAATTAACCGCCACTCCATCACAAAGATGGCGATGCCCAATCCCCTCAGCCCCACCGGAGTCCCCTAGTCCTGGGGGCGTGCCCGCTGTGGCAACAAGGCAAGCGTTCTGCCCCAGCTGCGGAGAGCCTCTGGGCAGTGGGCGCGGAGCGGCCAACCCCTACAGAGAGCAGAGAACCATGGGGAGTGGGCCTAAGCCATCAGGACTCCCGGATTGGAGAGGGCTCCCCTGAGGGCTCCCAGATTGGAGAGGGTGCAGGTCGGACTGAGGGATCTGCCCCCTCCCCCGTGCACAAATTTCATGCACCTGTCCGCTAGTAATTAATAAATAATAATACAAGGATACACTCTTGTGTGCTCACAACTATACACCTACTTTGTCCCACCCTGTATTAAGGCTGTAACATAGGAATGAGCTTCAATTGTTATAGAGCAGTGATGGCAAACCTTTTGAGCTCGGCGTGTCAGCATTTTGAAAAACCCTAACTTAACTCTGGTGCCGTGTCACATATAGAAATTTTTTGATATTTGCAACCATAGTAAAACAAAGATTTATATTTTTGATATTTATTTTATATATTTAAATGCCATTTAACAAAGAAAAATCAACCAAAAAAAATGAGTTCACGTGTCACCTCTGAAATGAGTTCACGTGTCACCTCTGACATGTGTGTCATAAGTTCACCATCACTGTTATAGAGCCTGAAAGATCAGAGTAGCTGGAATTTAGGGAGGCAGAAGACTGGGTTGGATGGAGAGGCAAAGGCAACTTGTGGGCTGTGGTAAAGACGGAAAGGTAAACATTAGAAAAATCCATTTCCAAAAGCACCAAACATTTTTAGGCCTTGGATTTTAAAGGTGCTTTTACACTAACTTTGAACTGTTGGTTTGTTTTTATACATTTAGTTCTTTCCAGTACTCTTTATCTACCTCTTATGTTTCATTTGTAAACATAATTCCTTTAGAGCCCTTTGATGAGTTATTTGTATGCCCTTAAAGTTAGAAAAGGGTATTAAATAAGTAATATGACACGAGTTAGCTTTAAAACAAATGGAAGCATGGTACAATGGTTCAAGGAAGTGTTACTGATTTGCTAGAGGTTATAGTTTTCTTTCCTTTTCTGTGAATATTATCCATTAATATGCTAACCCCAAATCAGAATTTTATGTTTTTTTATCACTAAATTTATAGTACTAAACTTTTCTTCTAAAAGCATATCAGAAGGACAAGCTAGGAAGTGTAGTGTATCTTCTTAAATCATATGATAAACATATTAATAATAAATTTATTTAAATTCTGTCAGAAGGCTAAAATAAGGTTTGCTTTTTTTTTTTATATATCAGGCATGCCCGTTTGTCATCGATATCTATGCAGACAAATGCAAGCCAAGAATTAAAGCTGTCCATATGGAGCCATGCAGTGGGCAACTTGAGAAGGCCATTTGCAAATCTGTCCTTAACAAAGGCGATGCCAAAGTAATGGATGGTTATGAAAATATTATTGTACATACTCATAAGTGTGACACCTGGATAACTTCTGTTATTGAAAACAAGGTATCAGTTATGAAATGGTTCTCATGACTGCAATGTTTACTAATATTTTCCATCTTCTTAATTTATTTTTGCACAGTAATCAAATGTCCCATTACATTAATAATATTTATAACAAGAGGCCTGGTGTACGAAATTCATGCGTGGGTAGGGTCCCTAGGCCTTCAGGCACAAATGAACTCGTGAGGCCCACAATGGCCATGGCAGCGGTGGAGTCTAGGGTCCCGCCGGCACGCGCAGCTGGTTTGGGATACCACTGGCGGGCTCAGCAGGTCTAGAGTCCCGCCAGTGGATGCGCGGAGGTAGTCTGGGGTTCCGCCCACGATGGCAAGGTGGAGGGAGTCTTGGTCCCACGCAATTTTGCGCCCTGGGCCTCTAGTTTATTTATAAATTATCATGCAAATTGTCCCTGCAGGAGTTTGACTAGGAGACCGATTGCTCACTATGACGTGCGCTGACCACCAGGGGGCGGTGCCGAATGAAGGCAGGCCCCAGCCAGCAGCCACTAGGGACTTACACACGCACGAATTTCTTGCACTGGGCCTCTAGTATAAAATAATTTGCCTTAAATATTAAAAAAAAGGAGACCAGTAGTTCGATTGCTCGCTATGATGTGCACTGACCACCAGGGTGCGGCATGGAATGAGGGAGGGCCCTAGCCAGCAGCCAGCAGCTGGGGAAGGGAGGCCCTGGCCGGCAGCCAGAAGGCCCCGATTGGCCCTGATTGTCAGCCAGGCCTAGAAACCCTACCCATGTATGAATTTCATGCACCAGGCCTCTAGTATTTAAATAAAAGCTCTCTTTTATTAAGGCATCACACAGACTATAAAATGAGAAAACTGACTGACAGAGATCAGAGGATCTGTCTGAATTTTAAAAGGAAAATTCAGCATGGTGGTTTGTCCATCTATCACAGCAAAAATGTTATTTTAGCAAAGTAGTGGAGACAGTGACCTTGTTTCCATGCAAAACCCAGAGTAAATGACTGTACATTCAGTCAGCTCCACTAACAGCAACAACTACAGAAAGTTGGAAAATATATTCAGCAAGCTTCTTGAAGCTGGATGATCTATCTTATACATAAACAGTGTATTTGGTTTGGAAGTATTACCTGTATTATGGATGCAAGGACAAAGCAGAAGCAGTTTTTTTTTCAATTCATCTTGATGTCAACCTTTTCAACTGACATTTTTTTTTTGGTTTTGAATAAAGTTTTATTTCTTTTTTTTTGTCTATTTTTATTGCTTGAAGTATTACAAAGAGTATTACATATGTTTCCTCCCCCCCCTTTGACATTCCCCCGGCCTCCCCTACCCCCAACCCACCCCGGCCCTCCCGCTGTAGTTTGACAATCTGTTCGATGCTGCTTTGCCTCTGTATCTATTTTTGTTCATCAGTTTATAATGGTGTTTATTATCCATAAATGAGTGAGATCATGTATTTTTTATGTATGTTTTACAATATCAATAATAGATTAGAATAATAGTATGTGTATATAAATTAAAATACATGTACATTTTAGATATATACTCAAAATTTTGTTATTAATATTTTTTAACTTTAAATAATTTTGAGCATTTTATTAATATATATTTTTTACTTTAAATATTTTTTAATTTTTCAATTACTGTTGACCTACAATACTACATTAGTTTCAGGTGTACAACCCAATAACTAGTCACCATATCACCTATTAAGTTTTCACCCAGATAAATCTGGTACCCATCTGATACCATACATAGTTTTTGCAAAATTATTGACTATATTTCATATGCTATACTTTACATCCCCATGACTGTTTTGTAACTATCTATTTGTATTTCTTAATTCCTTCACCTTTTTCATCTATTCCCCCAACCCCTGCTTCAACCTTAAAGAAGACTTTTTAACATTTCTTGTAATACTGGTTTAGTGAAGCTGAACTCCTTTAGCTTTTTCTTGTCTGGGAAGCTTTTTATCTGTCCTTCCATTCTGAATAATAGCTTTGCTGGGTAGAGTAATTATGGTTGTAGGTCCTTGCTTTTCATCACTGAATATTTCTTACCAATTCCTTTGGGCCTGCAAAGTTTTGTTGAGAAATTAGCTGACAGTCTTATAGGAGCTCCCTTGTGGGCAACTAACTGCCTTTCTCTTGCTGCTTTTAAGATTCTCTCTTTGTCTTTTACTTTTTGCATTTTAATTTATGTGTATTGGTGTGGGCCTCTTTGGGTTCTTCTTCTTTGAGACTCTGTGTTTCCTGGACTTATATGTCTATTTCCTTCACCAAGCAAGGGATGTTTTTTGTCATTTTTTCACATAGGTTTTCAATTCCTTGCTCTCTCTGTTCTCCTTCTGGTACCTCATGATGTGAATGTTGGTATGCTTGAAGTTGTCCCAGAGGCTCCTTATACTATCCTCATTATTTTTGGATCCTTTTTTTTCTGTTCTGATTGGGTGTTTTCTGCTTTCTTATCTTCCAAATCTCTGACTTGATCCTCTGCTTTATGTACTCCACTGTTGATCCCCTGTAATGTATTCTTCATTTCAGTTAATGTATTATTCATTTCTGACTGGTTCTTTTTTTATGTTATCTAGTTCCATTTTTATGTTTCCTATCTCTTTGTTGATGTTCTCACTAGTTCATCTACTCTTCTCCTAAGTTCATTGAGAATTCTTATAACCAGTGTTTTGAATTCTGCAGCTGGTAGATTGCTTGTCTCCGTTTTGTTTAGTTCTTTTTCTAGAGTTTTGTTCTGTTATTTTATTTGGGACATGTTTCTTTGTCTCCTCATTTTAGCAGCCTCCCTATGTTGGTTTCTACATATTAGATAGAGCTGGTATGTCTCTCAGGCTTGGTAAAATGACTTTATGTAGTAGGTATTCAGTAGTATCTAGTGGCACAGCTTCCCTCCCTGATCACCAGAGCTGGGCACTCCAAGTGTGCCACCTGGGTATGCCCTCCTGTTGTAGTTGAGCTTTGATTGCTGTTGGTCCATCAATTGGAGGGATTTACCCTGACTGGCTGCAAGGACTGGTTGGAACCAGAGTGAAGTATCATCTCTGCAGGGGCCCAACCCACAGAGCAGGACTTACTTCTGCAGGGTTCTGATACCCACTGAGTTTTCCTCTTGAGTATTTCCTCTTGTGGAGGTGGTTCTGGGGCCTCTTGGGAAGTGCAGGCCAAGGTCTACCGCCACCTGTGTGGTGCCCGGGGCCATCAGGCATGAGCTACAAAGTGGTGTGAAGATGATTGCTACTTGTGCTGAGTTTGGAGGTGGTCATGAGAGGTCAAGCTGCCAACCAAGGCCGGTTGCTACAAGTGCCAGACCTGGGGCCACTTAGCAAGAGGTTTGTGGCACCCCAAGGCCAGATGCTGCTTTTTTAGAGGTTTTTGGAGAGTTTAAAGCATGAGTCAAGACAGGCTGTTTGCATGGAAAAGCCACTGGAAACAGTTTGGGTGGGCCCACAAATTAGGTGGGACTGGGTCTCATGGAATTCCCTGGGCTGGGTGAACAGTGTGGGCCAGGTTAAACTATAAAATATTGAGGGATGGGGAGTGGGGGGAGGAAAGGGCTGGGAAATAACATGCAAAGAGAGGAGAATCCTGGCATCTTCTCAGGATGTGGAAAAGAACATTCTATTGGAGTGGAGGTTCTTGAAAAATAGTGTAAAGGCTTGAGATAATTGTTTTTCTCTTAAAATATTATTAAAACAAATGTTTGGAGATTTATACAGATAGAGCATTATTTAGCTACAAAATAATTTACTTAGTTAATAAAAGTCTTCACTCAAACACAACTATTTTAAATAATAGATATCGTGTTTTGAAGCAATACAAAGAATTTTGCTTAACTTTTTACACAAACATTGCAATATCAGAAATCCTAGAGACTATCATTTTACCAAATTAAGAATATTCCACTGTCCATAACCTATTTTTATTACACCAGTTATTTCTAGCTTTGGCCATCTTCCCTGCTAATATTGATATTGCAGGTCAAGAGAAAAATATGCATACATTCTTAAAGTCAAAGACACAGTTTTCTAGAAATTATAAATTTTTATAAACCCTTGCTCAATATGGCTGGGTTTTCTTTTCTTTTCTTTTTTTTTTTTAGAACTGTTGGTTTATTTTTTTTAGTTCCTGGGTGATATTTTCATTATTTTTATGTCTGCCATAAATTTCTTAAAGGGTTTAAGATTTGGCTGAGTATTGAATCAATGTGAGTAGTATACATTATGTAACCAACTCTCCTAGTCAAGTAAGGGCCACTAGAAAGTGTAAAATGGTCTCAGCTTTCAAGGATTTTATGGTCTAGTTGAAAAGACAAAATTAATACTCTTAAAAGAGATCTGAGAATAATTAAGTGTTAAATAATGCTGTACTAATGCTATGTGCAATAGTCTACTATATTTGTATCTCTTATAATTGATGTTTGTTTGGACTATAGAAGTTGGGAAGCATTTGTGATGAGGAGAAAAGGGGACTGTGATGTGGGATTTGAGCAGGTGGTGTGGGATTTAAAGGATAACTAGGATTTAGATTTGCAGAGAGGCAGTCTTTAGAAGCAGGGGAAACAGTGTAAGGAGAAATGTGAGAAAGGGTTAATATGAAGTGTTTCGGAAAGCGTGAGACTATCTGCTTTGTAGAAACAGAGAACTTTGTTTGGAAGAGTATTAGGAAGATAAATACATAGGTAGAATGGGTCCAGATTATACGGGGTAGAACAAAGGTAGGTTATAGTTGTGAATATGCAAAACACAGTTTATTTTTTGTATTATTATTTATTAACTAGTGGCCTGGTGTATGAAATTCATGCATGGGGGAGGGGGTATTCCTCAGCCCGGCCTGCACCCTCTCTAATCTGGGACTCCTCGAAGGATGTTCTACTGCTGGGGACGAAGTCGGACTGCTGGCTCCCAACCGCTCCCCTGCCTGCCTGCCTGATTGCCCTTACCCACCCCCCTGCCAGCCTGATTGATGCCTAACTACTCCCCTACCAGCCTGATCACCCCCAACTGCCCTCCCCTGCTGGCCGGGTTGCCCCCAACTGCCCTCCCCTGCTGGCCCGGTCACCCCTAACTGTCCCTGCTGACTGGACACCCCTAACTGCCCTCTCCTGCAGGCCTGCTTGTCCCCAACTGTCCTTTCCCTGAAGGGTGTCCCAGATCAGGGTGAGGGTTACCTTGGGGCGTGGGGTGGCCTGGGCGAGGGGCCTGTGGTGGTTTTCAGGCCGGCCACGCCCCCATTAGGTGAGGGTCCCCGCTGGGGGGGCGTGGCCAGCCTGGGTGAGGGGCTGAGGACTGTTTTCAAGCTGGCCACATCCCCCTTAGGGTGGGGGGTCATGCAGGGGTGCCTGGCCAGCCTTGGTGAAGGCTGATGGCTATTTGCAGGCTGGCCACACCCCCTTCAGGGTGGGGATCCCCACTGGGGTGCCTGGCCAGCCTGGGTGAGGGGCTGATGGCTATTTTCAGGCTGGCCACACCCCTTTCAGGGTGGGGGGCCCCACTAGGGTGCTTGGCCATCCTGGGTGAGGGGCTGAGGGCTGTTTTCAGGCTGGCCACAGCTCCTTCAGGGTGGGGGGTCCTCACTGGGGTGCCTGGCCAGCCTGGGTGAGGGGTGAGGGATGTTTGCAGGCTGGCCAGAGCCCGGGCAACCCAGGCTCCCAGACCCTCCTTGATCGGAGGCCACAGCGGCTGGAAGCAGGTATCTGGGATTTATTTATCTTCTATAATTGAAACTTTGTAGCCTTGAGCAAAGCCCACTGCCAGCCAGGGCAGGTGGGAAGCTTGGCTTCCTCCATTGCCAGGGGCAACCCAAGCCTCCTGTTTGCTCCAGCTCCATGGCCGCCACCATCTTGGTTGGGTTTATTTGCATACTCGCTCCTGATTGGCTTGTGGGTGTGGCTTGTGGGCATAGCAAAGGTATGGTCAATTTGCATGTTTCTCTTTTATTAGGTAAGATTATTTTATTATTTTCCATACAAACAATGGTAACCCTACTTTTGCCCCACTCTATATGTTACCTTGAAAAAGAGGTGAAGGAATTTGGATTTGATTAAATAAGCTAGAGTCCCCAGCTAGTAAATTGCAATCTTCAAATGGATCATAAAGCCTTGGAAGGATGGGTGTGGAGAGAGCAGAGCGCCTGAAGAATGGCTTCTCTGTGCACAACACATCCAACAGCAACTTGGGCTTACTCCTCACGGGTGGCAGAATACTATGGCCTTCCTGTGACATTATGCCCTATACATAAAATAAAATAAAATAAATAAAATAAAATAAAATAAATAAATAATAAACAAAATAATAAAATAATAAAATAAAATAAATAAAAAAACCTTGGAAAGTGATTCTGAAAATCCATCATGTTTTCCTTTCTGCCCTCCATGTTTTATTGGGATTACAAGGGTAGAAGGGAGTCACTACCTTACCCCACTTCCTCTGCTCTGCTATTATCATTTCTCAACCCTCTACATCCTTTTCCCTCAAGGAAAATTAAACTTCCTTCACTAAAATGAAGTCCTAATAGTTTAGAGTTCACAGTGTATGAGGCACTTAACATATAGTAACAGTTACTTTTCACAACAACTCAATGGGGTAAATACTATCCCCATTTTACACACAAGGAAACTGAAGCACAGGGATGTTAATTTGCAAAAGGCCACACAGGTAAGTAGCAGAGGGACTGAGAAATGAATCTGGGTTGTCTGTTACACTACCCCTCAGTAGCCATTAGGGAGTGATTGCAGTTCTATAGCAGGGGAATACTTTGACTTGCATTTCTCTCACTTCTCAGCTCCATTCTGCTGTTTCCTGCTTCCTATGCATCCTAGAGGCCATCAACTATTATCTCAAGTATCACTTCTTCCATAAGGTCTTCCTTGATACCCCAGTCTCAGCTAATGTTTCTGTATTTCTATAATGTCTTCCGTGTTTCTATAGAACCCTATGAATACCTCTATCACAAGACTTACACAATGCCTTATAATTACCGTTTTATTTATCTGCGTTATTAAAGACAGAACTAACAACTTATCAAATCTTTTTTATAGTCAGATAATAAAGTGATTATTCACATCAACAATGAACTAAGTAAAAACTGCATAAACAACAGAGGACTCAACATATTTGCAGTAGAAGTGGCACCCAAATCTACAATGGTAATGCATTGTTTTCTAACTAAAGCTTTCTGTTTTGTCAATTGGAAAAGTTTTATATATACATTTTGAATAAATGTATATATAAAATGAAGTGGAGAGTTATTTTAAGTCTGGTATTTGTATTAGTATCATCTTATACTAGGAGATAGGAGACTTGGTTCTAATCACTTACCCTTTCTGCTCCAGTCTATTTAAGTGTAAAATTAATATATCACCAGCTCCAGGTACTTCACAAAGTTAATGTAAAGATAAAATGATGTACATGAAAGCATTTTTGAACATCATATACAAATACAAAGCAGTATTAATAGTATTAGGAATTTTGATAGTCCACGATACTTTTATGTATATTATTTAGATTTTCCAAGGTAACCTGAAAGAGAAAATGCTTCTGAGTTTTAGGTAACCAGCTAAGTCAAGTCAGGAACAGCTGGGTTCCAGTGTTAGCAGAACTCTGGGTTTCTGATTTAGCCAGGAGTTCAAAGGCAGGGACAGATCAGTAGATGCTGAAACTAGTCTAAAGAAGGGAGACAGGGAAAAGCTTTCTATTCTTACCCTTTCTTTCTCCATACTCTCTGTGAAATCCTAGAACATTCTAGTACAGGATAAAGAAAGGAGATTTTTTTCTGTTATCCCAGTGAGGATTTTATAAAATGTTGTAGGTAATGAGAAAAGGATATTTACTCCCCTTTCCACCATCCTTCTTTATCTACCTTCACAAACACCAATTCTATTCAAGTAGAATTTAGTCTGTCTTATTCTGTTAGACATCAGATTATAGATTGCAGGTCCCTGCTAAGGATAAATATTATAGAATTTTATAAGTAGAGGGATATTTTTTACATAGAGTCTAGAAATGTCCTATTGAAAAATTAGCGCAAAATATCAATATGTAAAAGGAAAGTAAAAGCTCTCTATTTTTATACGCAGGTTTGTCAACATGTAATGCCTATGGATGAACGACAAGAATGGATATATAATTGTGTATATTCCCTTATATCTTAAATACCATTTCTAGGAAATAATTCTACACAAGACTATCAGACAAAGAAGAATTATTTCAGGTTTAGTATGGTATCTGTTGATCAACTAAATGCTTTTCAATTTAACTAATATACATAAATAATCTAATTTGTATGTATTTACATTTCCTTCTATATTATATACTTTATTATTAAAATATAAATAACTTTTAAATGTGTGGCTTTATTTAATGGTAAATCTGGGCACATTTTATATATGGATAGTAAATAAAACTAAAATTATAGGTGAGCTTTTAAAAAGTAACAGTCGGACGCTCAGTATAGGTGGTCACGGCCGCAGCCGCTGGGCGTGAGGAGTGTGTGGCGTGAGCACGATTGCTGCCTCCTCTCCCTGCAGGGACCCGTCGCTGATCCGAGGCACACTTTCCACTCGCATTGCACGTTGTGCCCACCATGAGGCGCCTGGGCTCCATGCGGAAAATGCCGTGCGTGTTTGTGACCTAGGTGAAAGAGGAGTCCTCCACCAAAAGGGAGCATCAGACATTTAAAGTTTTGGCAACTGAAACTCTAAGTCACAAGGCATTAGATGCAGATTTATACAGTGCAATTCCAACAGAAAAAGTGGATGGAACATGTTGTTACGTTACTACCTACAAAGGTCAACCATATCTGTGGACTCGATTAGATAGAAAACCTAACAAACTAGCTGAAAAAAGATTTAAAAATTTTCTACATTCAAAACAAAACTCAAAAAGAATTTTTTAAAATTAATAAATCTTTATTCAGATTATTACAGATTTTCCTCTTTTTTCCCCCATATCTCCCCTCCACCTGGCTCCCATCTCACCCCATGCCCTACCCCCTGCCATTGTCCTCATCCATAGGTATAAGATTTTTGTCCAATCTCTTTCTGCCCCTCCCCCACACTCCCTTCTCACCAAGAATTGTCAATCCACTCCCTTTCTCTATGTCCCTGCTTCTATTATATTCACCAGTTTATTCTGACTTAACTTTTAGGTTCACTTGATAGGTATTTATTTGTTGTCACTTTATTGTTCATGGATTTTATCTTTACCTTTTTCTTCTTCTTCCTCTTCTT
>NW_006297573.1:1676547-1681426 GCF_000327345.1 Myotis davidii
TCTGTCATTATTTCTTGAAGTAGGTTTTCAATTTGTTGCTCCCTCTCTTCTCTGCTGGCATCCCCACGATGCAAATATTGGTTTGTTTAAAGTTGTCCCAGAGGCTCCTTACACTATCTTCATATTTTTGGATTCTTTTTTCTTTTTCGGTTGGGATCTTTTTGGTTCTTCATATTTCAAATCTTTGACTTAATTCTTGGGATCCTCTAGTCTGCTGTTGGGTCTCTGTATTTTATTTTTAATTTTAATCAGTGTATGTTTAATTTCTGACTGGCCCTTTTCCATTTCTTTGGCATTCTCATTAAGATCCTTAAAGGTCTCACTAAGTTCCTTGGAGGTCTCACTAAGTTCCTCAGAGGTTCGTAGAAGATTCTTGAGTAACCTTGTAACTGTGGTTTTGAACTCTATGTCCTCCATTAGTTTGCTTTCCTCCATTTCTTTCATTTGTGACATGTTTCTTTGTCTCCGCATTTTTGGCTGACTGCGAGGACCCGTTGTGTCTATAGTGGAAGAACTGCTGTGCTGGAGACACCCGTATGGAGCAGGACTTGCTTCAGTGGGGCTTTGGTGCTCACTGAGTCTGTTTCTTGAGTGTGTCCCTTATGGATGTTAGGAGTTGAAATCTGGTATCTGACCAGGGGTACCCTGGCTCCTGGATCTCCAAGTCAACCACTGTGTGGGTCCACCCAGCAGTAGCTACAGCGATATCAATAGATTTCTCCTCTTTGTTTGGAATTTGGAAGTTTTGGAGCTCTCTGACACAGCTGCAGTTTGTTGGGGTAGGCTGCAAAAACGCAGGTGGTTCCTTTTGCCACTGGCACAGGTTGGGCGGGGATGTAAGTTGAGTGGGGCGGGGTCTCAGAGAATCACTAGGGTGGAGCAAACAGCAATGGTTGTCGTCAGTGTCTCCACGACTCCTCGACTCCTCGCATCTCCGGGACTCCTACTCCGCATCTCTGCATCCCCGAGTCCCGCACGCCCACAGCAACAATGATCCTTGCGAGCAGCTCTGTGAGAAAGCCACCCTCACTTTCTAAACTGCTGCAAGACAGTCCAGTTTCTCCCCGTAGGAGTCTGGGACCTCAGAATCTCGCCTTAAATGAGCTCAGTGCATTCGAGAGCTTGTCTCCCCTTCCGATTGAAAAAAACTGGGTATCCAGGTGCAGCCCACTTCGCGTGTGCCTTCATACCTCTGTTCTTGGTGCCTCTGCAGCTCCTACTCAGTCTCAATGCCCTTCTTTCTTTCTTTCTAGTTGTAGAACTTCCACTCGGCCAGCTTTCCCGTGGCTCTGGATGATAGCTGTTTTGTCTTATAGTTGTAATTTCAGTGTTGTTGTGGGAGGCAGCATGCGCAGGTTTATACCTTACGCTGCCATCTTGGTTCCCCCCTCAAAAGAATTTTTTTGGAATGTTGAGGAGGACTTCAAACCTGTTCCAGAGTGCTGGATACCAGCGAAGGAAATTGAACAATTAAATGGAAATCGATGCCTGATGAAAATGGACACATTCCTGGGTGGGTACCAGTGGAGAAAAACAACAAGCAGTATTGCTGGCATTCCTCTGTAGTTAATTATGAATTTGAAATAGCCCTGGTACTGAAGCTTCATCCTGATGATTCTGGTCTTTTGGAAATTACTGCAGTGCCACTATCAGACTTCTTAGAACAGACGCTGGAGCTAATAGGAACAAATATTAATGGAAACCCATATGGGTTAGGAAGCAAGAAGCATCTGTTACAACTTCTTATACCACATGGAGCATTTCAAATAAGAAATCTACCTCCCTTGAAGCACAGTGATCTGTTGTCCTGGTTGGAAGGTTGCAGAGAGGGTAAAATTGAAGGAATAGTATGGCATTGCAATGATGGCTGTTTAATCAAGGTCCATCACCATCATCTTGGTTTATGCTGGCCAATTCCAGATACTTACATGAATTCAAAACCGGTCATTATTAACATGAACTTGAATAAACATGACTATGCTTTTGATACTGTCTATTTAATCATTTTTCAAAAATAGATCATCAGAAATTTAGTAGGCTTAAAGATATAATACTCCATGAATAGACTGGAAATGTAATTAAAAACCAGCTTTATTGTTGTTATATTTGAATCTTGAATATTCTGCCATGTGTAAAAGGTGAAAATATCTCAAGGTTCCTATTTATTGTTCAGTGTCTAATGGAGAAATAAGTCTTCTAGTAAATGAATTTTAACCTCTGGATTTAAAAATGTAAGTAATAGTAAGCTCCCAAGCTTTTACAAAGGGTTGGATTCTGTCCACTATAACTGAGTAGTAATTTAAAGACAATAAGGAAACCAACAATTTTGGATCATTTACTTTCAAAATTAAATACTTTAAGCTGAGTTTAATTTAATCTTTCTTGACATTTAACAATATTATATACACACACATATATATATACAAGTTATAAAAACATATAAAATATAAGAACCATGACACATATATAAATAGGAAAGAATATAAAACCTCAATTTTAAATGTTAAAATTGTTATTCTCATATTTAAAAACTTTAAACATTATGAATGTACAGAAGTTCACTATAGCTCATTGACTACTTGATAGTTATAACTTACTTTAAAAATCTTCAAATATATACTTTTCTAATGTGTTAAAAATTTTATACAACTTTATTTACTAAAATTTCAAATTCAGGTAAAGGTACAGGGTATTGGAAAGGATATCATGTAGTACAGAGACTTGTAAATAGTTAAATAAAAACTGTAATTATAGCTGGCCCTTAATAAGGAGGGAAATTGACAGGACTTCCCTCTTCGTCTTCAAACTGTTCAGAAACAGCAACAGGACTAGTTAATTCAACTCCAAATTGTTCAGAAAGGTTGTTTAACTTCTCTTCTAAAAGAATTTTTTTTTTCACTTCTTTGTAGTTATACTTGAGATCTTCGATTTCTTCAAAAAATGACGAATCAACATTTTCCAGTTCTTCAGCTTTTTATTTCCTCCTAATAGAAACATATCGTCTTTAAAAGACATCAATAAATATATAATACACTTCTTAGGTTTAAACTAAAGAGATTTAATTATAAATGAGCACCAAAGTAACCTGAATAGCAAATATAAAGATTGAAGTATTAAGATTTTGTTAATAAGATTTTATTGTGCAGTATAAGTAACTAACTTGTTAAATGCCACATCAAATGACCTGTTATTTAAGTTTTGTCCTAGTCTTTGACTAAAATTTATTAGCTCTTAAATTAGAGGGGGATTTCATCTTTCTCCAAAAGCACACTCTCAAATACTCAGTGAGGCAAGCAAAAAGACATGGCTATTCACAGCATTAAGGTTGTTTTGGTTAATATTCTTTAGCTTAAGCTTCATTTATATTTTCTTTACAAATATCTAATTTGTAATGAATAAAGGTCAATTTCTTATAAATATATTTATGATCAGGGAAATTCTAGGGCTTCTTGCCTGGCTAAGAGCTATGCATCTGGTGAAGAGGCAATCTGAGCTTTAGAATAGCCAATAATCACTACTTAACTTTCTTATCATGTTCTTTTCTATTTACAGATTCTTGAAAGACATAAAGCATAGCAAATATCTTTTTTAAGGGAGGGGAACTATTCCTAAAAAGATTTTCAAAGGAAATAAAAGACACTGTTTGCAATGTGACCCAAAAATTAAGAAAATATTAAAATGAGCTCTATATTTGTGACAATTAAAAAATAAATTTACTCTTTAATCCTAAAAATAAAATAAAATAAAAAGTAACAGTCGCCCAGCCAGTGTGACTCAGTGGTTGAGCATCGACCTATGACCCAGGAGGTCACTGTTCGATTCCCGGTCAGGGCATGTGCCCAGTTTGTGGGCTCGGTCCCCAGTGTGGGGGGTGTACGAGGCAGCTGAATGATGATTCTCTCTCATCATTGATGTTTGTATCTCTCTCTCCCCCTTCCTCTCTGAAATCAACAAAATATTTTTTAAAAAAGTAATACTCAATGAATTCTACAAAATCCTAAAAGAAAATGTAAATGGGCCAGCTGCAGCAAGTGCCCTGTGTGATCTCTTTGGCTTTTCCATGCCCTGTCCAGGAACGGGTCCGGAGCTCCTGTCTGTGCCTGTGTGGTCGCTGGCATGTGGCTGTGGAAGGACCAGGGGACCTTTTGGGTTCCTTCTTTCTGCTGCTGCTACTGCTGCTGTTGCTGCAATGCCTGCCTCTTCACTGGTAGCCTCTATGTCCTGCTCTGTATCTTTAGCTTTGAACCTGTGCCTCCCCTAGGGCCCTGCAGGTGCTCAGCCTGGGACCACATTCCACCATTACCAAAAAAATATCTAGGTGTTCCAAACCTCTCCTGTGTCCTAGGTCCTATCCCTACCTGTCTCCTTAGTGTTTGCATTAAAGCTCCCTAAGAGTGAGTCTTACCTACAAACGCCCCCTCTATGTTGGTTTTTTCCTGTTATATTTACACTTTATAGACTTCTTATCTTTAAGAAACCTCTCACTCCCTTTCTCCCTCTGTCCTTATATCTCTTGTCCACATTTGCCATGCCCACTTTCTTGTCCATCTTTCTTTCCATTCTCTCCAGTTAATTCAACTACTGCTATTCCCCCACAGACCCCGATAACTTCCTTGTCATCAAATCCAGTGGATATCTTAAAGCCCTCTCTCCAATGTTAGACATTGCTATCTTTCTATCTTCAGATTTTCTTCCCACCTGTGACCTTTCCTTTTCAGACTTCTTTCCAACCATACTTCTGTACCTTCTCCCAATTTCCACATTCTCTCTCATCTCAGACCCTTCGGATGGAATGTTTCCTTCCTGCCTATAGAATAATTTTTCCCTCCCACTTCCCTCTTCTTGCTTCAGGTCCCAGAAAATGTCACCTTTCCCAAGA
>NW_006297573.1:1681482-1695879 GCF_000327345.1 Myotis davidii
ACTGTGCCCACCAAGACTACTTTGATGGCCTTAACACTTTGTGCTTACACTTTGTTGTCACACTCACCATTCTATCCTGTAGTTACTATTTATCTGTACTCTTCACTAGGCTGAGAGCAGGGACAGTTATAATTCCAGCATATGCCATAGAAACCATATGGATACTCAATAAATATTTGTTGGACAGTTGAATAGAGTGGGCAGAAATTTAAAATAAACTTACATGCGGCATGAATTTTTCTAATTCTTAGGGCTGTTTGTAAACTTAAAAAAATAGAAACATTAAAAAGGTCTCATTACTATTTAATCCCATTTATGCAGACTTTGTTTTTTATGTCATTAATTAACAAGTTAAAATAACTAAAACAAAATGAAATAAAAATTTAATTTTTAAGCTAATTATCTAACATGCAGTTTTAAATGGGAGAGGAATAGACTACATGATAAGTAATTCCTTCCTACTTTAAAATTCTATAGTTCTATTTCAAAACTGAATTAGTGTTAAGTATCAAATACTATCACACGCAATTCTAAAATTACTATATTTAATGATTTAGTTGATTTTCCTTTACCATACTTCTGTACCTTTAGATATTGTAGTAGACCTGCTTGGCTTTGTTTTTTAAGCCAATGGCCTTCTTTTAGGTCTATTTTTGGTGTAGATTAAATATGAAGCAGAAACTTAATACACCACACTAATCCTATTTTGAATATAATCCAGGAAAGTGGAAATGTATTTCTGATTTTGGCCACCAGAGGGTGAGCATATTATTTTATTATTCATTAGGGAGGGAGGGTGGAGAGGGAGAGACTGATAGATAATATTTCTCAGCACTGCATTAAGTTTTTTTATGACTTTTAAGATGGCTTTGTTGAAATATATTGTATACTATGGATATATCCATGCACAGGCATGTACACACATTCTTATTAGAGAATATATAAACATTATTTCTAACTTGTAAGTGGATGCTAAGTCTTCTTCTCTTAAAAGGGCATTGACTTTCTTTTTTTATTGTCTAAAGTTTTACATATAAGTATGTCTCCTTTTTCCCCATTTGACCCCCCCCTCCTCCCAGCCATTCCCACCCCAGGCAAGCCCCCACCACCCCAGTGTCTGTGTCCATTGGTTATGCTAATATGCATGCATACAAGTCCTTTGGTTGCTCTCTAACCCTCCTCCCCTGCCATTTGTCTCTGAATCTGTTGTTGTTCATCAAATTATGTTGATCATTATATTCCACATATGGGTGAGATCATGTGATATGACTTTCACTTTGTTAAAATTAAAAAACAGAGACTAAGCTTGAAAATTCCCTGAGCAGACAAAACCAGTTTAGTCCATACAAATAAACCTTAATGTAGCTTATTTGCAAGACTACCTTGACTTGGGTCATTTTTTGCTTATGCCTCTGGAAGTCATAAGCAAAACTTGAACTGTTTCCCAAGGTTGATAGGAAGTAGCCACTAAAAATTCTAATATAACCAACCACTATGAAGAATAAACAGTCCCTGCTTTCTCACTATATAAACTGCTTTATAACAATACTAGCGGCCCGGTGCATGAAATTCAGCCCAGCCTGCACCCTCTCCAATCTGGGACCACTGGCTCCTAACCACTCACCTGCCTGCCTGATCACCCCTAACTGCCTCTGCCTGCCTGCCAGATTGCCCCTAATCCCTCTGCCTGCCTGCATGATCACCCCTAACCTCTCTGCCTTCCTGCCTGATCCCCCCTAAATGACCTGCAGCTCCCTCGGCAGTCACTGCTGAGTCACCACAGCAACCCAGCACTGACTGCAGGACTGACTTCCGGTGTTCTGTCGAGCTTTTGGTCGGTCATTACGGACCCTGGGTTTTTATATATTAGGGTGCCCTTGAGCCTCACTCCATGTTTTGGTTTGAGTGCAAAGTCCTTTTTTGATGAGTGAACAATAAATTTTTACTAGTTGCTACTTCAGTGATTTGTTGTTTTTACTTCTGTTATATCTGAACCTTTGATAACTTCATCATGAAATTATAAGCACAAGAGCATATAGAAATGTAACTGTGGGGTCCGGGCTGCCTGTCACTACTTTAGCCAATTAAGCAGAAACAGGATTGAATCATATATGAGCATTTACTACTATTCCAATAATGCCAGCAGTATGGGAGAGCAGAAGATCATCCACAAAGATCTTCTCTGCCTCTCCCCATAAACCAGTGGCTTATATTGGGTAGAAGGACAGATATTACATGGGAAAGTAAGAATGACAGGTGTGGGAAAGTAGGCATGGTATAATCATTACAGGTTACAAGTAATGCGGGCTGGTGGGGTTGCAGAAGGAGGGTGCCCCCAGGCGCTCCAGGACCAGATTACAGTCAACAGAGGGCGGGTGCCTAGGCACCTCTGGAATGAGATTACCAGCAATAAGGGCTGTGTGTTGCAAAGGGTGGGTGACTCCGGCACTAGATCAGTCAGCTACCGGGTTATAAATCTTTCTATAATGATAGGCAGTTCTCGGGGAAAGGAGGATGGCTGCATTCCGATGTTAGCTTCCATGTCCCAGGGTATACAACTCTCAGCCAGGTTAGAACGTACTTTCTCTAATCAGAAAGGAACCACCACAGTTAACAGAGCATGATGAATATTGTAATTGTAGCTAGTCCCTAATATTCTATTTCTGCCCCTAATAGAAATAGCCCTGCTAGCTTTACAGAGGATTATGAAGCTTACCTTTCTACTCAGCCTAGGGGAAAAAGAACTATGTAATTATTTGAGGGGAAATAAGGCAAATAGTAGAACTGATTTATAGAAAGTAGGTGAGATTCACGTGAAGTGACAATTTAGGGGCCAGGAACTAGGAATTGGTGCTAAAAATAGATACTCTAGCCTTGGCCAGGTGGCTCAGTTGGTTGGAGCATCCTCTGGTACACCAAGGGGTTGTGGGTTCAATTCTTGGTCAGGACATATACCTAGGTTACAGGTTGCAATACAGGAGACAAGATTGGTGTTTCTTTCTCACATCAATGTTTTTTTCTCTCTCTCTGAAAAAATCAATAAAACATATCTTTGGGTGAGGTTTAAAATAAAAATAAGTTTTTTTTAAAAAAATAGGTACTCTACTTTTTACATACTACATTATTAAAGATATATATGAACGTTCCATTCCTCCCAAATTGAAATATATATATATATTTTTTCAATTTCTTTTAGACACAATAAATACCTAACATTTTATACACATTCCTTTAAAAATTTAATTTTGGAGAGAGGAAGGGAGAGAGAAAGAGAGAGAAACACTAATGTGAGAGAGAAACATCCATCAGTTGCCTCCTGCACATGGCCAGGATAGAACTGCAACCTGGGTATGTGCCCTGACCGGGAATTGAATCTGCCACCTTTTGTTGTACAGGAGGACTCTCCAACCAACTGAACCACACTGGCCAGGGCTTATACACATTCTTAATTTTATTCCTTACAATTTAACACAAAGGTCAACCAACTTAACACATTGTATGCGGGAAACGTATTTATACATTCTACCAGTGTAGTAGAGCGCGGCACACTTATTAATACGTTTTTTATAGATTAGCAGTAGAATGCGGGTAATGTATAAATACGTAAACTAAAGTTATCGTAATTTTACTGAACGTTGCCATTTGCGCAAAAAATTAGCAAAAATGGCCCACGCCACCTGTTAGCGCGCGATAAAAACTACCTGCAAACAATGTGTTAAATTCAAGTCCAGCATAAGCTCAATCATAAAGGAAGCTAATGTCAACATCCTATATAATAAAAGCCTAATATGCAAATTGTCCCCTTGACCCAGAGTTTAACCGCTCGCTATTACATGTGCTAACCACCAGGGAGCAGTGCGGAACATGGTGGGCATTGGCGAGGTGGTGCTGGCAGCGGGTGGCAGTGGAGGCGCTGCTGGCCCCGATAGGCCCCAATGAGAGTGGGACTGCGGCGGGATGGTGGAGCAGGTGAGAGGGCAGTGCCAGGCCAAGGTGGATGTGAGTGGGGCCTGATTGCCCCGCTGACCGCCCCACAGATGGCGACCAGTTTTCATTACAGAGAAAGGGCAAATAGCAATATTAAAATATTTCTTCTAATTATTTTCCTTTCAATATGCATGAATCCGTGCACTGGGCCACTAGTATAATATAAATGCAATAGAGCCATTTACAGAATACTAACATTGTAAGCTTTCTGGCAATTTCAGATATGAATATGCAAAAATTACTTAAAAGTACATTTCTGTGTGCCTATTATAAACATCTGTTGCAAAAATTTCTGGATTTAGAAATTTCAATTTCTTTGAAAGAATTTTCTTAGCAGAGCACTAACAATTTTAGGAGACAAGTCAGCTGGTGAATGGTCAATAGGGACATATAGTGAACAAGTCCGTGTTACATATTGCATCAGTTATAACAGAGAAGTAGTAGACATATCTCTGTCCTCAGGAAAAGAAAGGGCGGAGGAAATGAGTTACATATCAGCCTATCCTATATAAAAAAAGCCTAATATTCTAAGTGTCCAGTTATCCGGTCGGCCATTCAACCAATCAAAGCATAATATACTAATGATATGCTAAGGTCACTCAACCGCTTGCTATGATGTGCACTGACCACCAGGCGGGCAGACATTCCAACCTGTAGGTTAGCTTGCTGCTGGGATCTGGCGGATTGAAACTGAGTGAGATAGGCCAGACAGGCCCTGGAGGCCCCCACAGTCCTTCCCCGGTTGGCCAACCTCCTGCGTCCCTCCCCGGCCCTGATTGTGCACCGGTGGGGTCCCTCGGCCTGGCCTATGCCCTCTCGCTATCCGGGACCCCTAGGAGGGTGTCAGAGAGCCAGTTTCAGCCTAATCTTGCAGGCCAGGCTGAGGAACCCCACTGGTGCATGAATTTGTGCACCAGGCCTCTAGTTAAGAAATATTATGAAGTCTTAATAAACACTGTTCATTAAACATAAAAGAGTGATGAGGGTGTGGGAACAGAGTGGAAGGGAAGGCCAGCCCAATTTGGGGAAAGGAAGGAAGATTAGATTCTCTTAGAAGCTTGAAGGAATGAATGAGGTGTAGCTGTTCATTTTTAGTCATGCAATATGATGTATTTATTATCATAGACAATAGGGCAATTGATCATATACTTACTGAGTATATATACTGTATATGTATGTATATGTATACATATGTATAGAGCACTACTACACTTACTGTTATACAGAGATGAGCAAGCTAGACATTGTTCCTGCTCTCATTATAGATAGTCTATCAGAAAAGATAGATTGTGAACAGGTATTACACATGGTACCTGTAACATACATTTTTAAATGCCTCATCCTTCATGAAGCCTTTAATCTTTTCCCCAATCCAGAAGAAACTATTTCACTTCTTGAGCTCTATTTTAGAATGAACTAATGTCATGTTTTTATTTCATATTAAAAATTATCACAAATTCAACCTCATTTTGGGAGGGGGCATGGTTGTATTAACACATGTATAGACCCATTTAAACACCACTGCAGTCAAGAAATAGAACAGTTCCATCACCAAAAACTCCCTTATACTATCTCTTACAGTCACATCCTTGTCTTCTTGCATCTGTGCCTCCCTCCCTGCCCCCCCGCCCCCCTCCCACACACACTTTATCCCCTGGCAACCACTGATCTGTTTTCCATAGCTATGGTTTTCTCTTTTGAGAGTCATAGAAATGGGATGGTACAATATATATCCTTTTGAGATTGATTTTTTCAGTCACTATAGTGCCTTGAGAATCCTCCAAGTTGTATGTATCAATAATTTGCTCCTTCTATTTTTTTCTATATATTTTATTGATTCTTCACAGAAAGGAAGGGAGAGGGATAGAGAGCTAGAAACATCAATGAGAGAGAAACATCGATCAGCTGCCTCCTGCACACCCCCCACTGAGGATGCGCCCACAACCAAGGTACATGCCCCTGACCAGAATTGAACCTGGGACCCTTCAGTCCACAGGCCGACGCTCTATCCACTGAGCCAAACTGGTTAGGGCTAATTTGTTCCTTTTATTGCTTAGTAGTATTTCATTATATGGTGGTTTCAGAATATGTTTACTCATTCATCTGTTAGGTTGTTTTTGGTTTTTGACAGTATTAATAGAGCTGCTCTAAACATTCATGTATAAGTTCTGAAGTGAACATAAGTTTTCACTTCTCTAGAGTAGATACCCAAAGGTGATATTTCTGGGTCATCTATATATATAAAAGCCTAAGCGACCAGCCAACTGGCAACCAACTGGTAGCTATGATACGCACTGACCACCAGGGGGCAGGCACTCAATGCAGGAGTGGAAACCACAAGCATGGAAACATGGAACAGATTGATGAAGCTCAGAGGGAAGAGGGGAGGGAGGGAAGAGATTAACCAAAGATCTTATATGCGTACTAGAGGCCTGGTGCACAGATTTGTGCACTGGTGGGGTCCCTGGGCCTGGCTTGCGGGGATTGAGCCAAAACCAGCTCTTCGACATCCCCCCCAAGGGGTCCAGGATTGTGAGAGGCTGCAGGCCAGGCGAAGGGACCCCACAGGTGAACGAAACTGTACACTGGGCCTCTAGTATGGTATAAAAGTATATATTTGATGAAACTGCCAAAGTGTTTTTTTGTAGTGACTATACCATTGTGCATTTCTACCAACAATGAATGAGAGTTCCAGTTGATATTATCAGCACTTGGTATGTCAGTACTTTTTTTTTTTTAATATATTTTATTGATTTTTTTTACAGAGAGGAAGGGAGAAGGATAGAGAGTTAGAAACATCGATGAGAGAGAAACATCGATCAGCTGCCTCCTGCACATCTCCCACTGGGGATGTGCCCGCAACCCAGTTACATGCCCTTGACCGGAATCGAACCCGGGACCCTTCAGTCCGCAGGCCAATGCTCTATCCACTGAGCCAAACCGGTTTCGGCGGTATGTCAGTACTTTTAATTTTAGCCAGTCTAATAGATGTGCAGTGATATCTCATAGTGGTTTTAATTTGCATTTCCCTAAGGGCTAATGATGGACAACTTTCCAGAGGCTTCTTTACTCTCTGTAGATACCCTCATCAGTGAGGTATCTCTTCAACATTTTAAATTGGGTTGTTTGCTTTCTTACTGTTGAGTTTTGAGGGTTCTTTATAAATTCTGGATATATCTTTTGTTATACATGTGATTTGCAAATACTTTTTACTAACCTGTAGCCTGCAGCTTGCCTTTTCATTCTCTGAACCGTATTATATGGAGAGCACAAGTTTTTAATTTTGGTGACATCCAATTTATTAATTTTTCCTTTAACGGATCCTGTGTTTGGTGTCAAGTCTCAGAATTTGTTGCCTAACCTCGGGTCACAGAAATTTCTTCTAAAAATTTTATAGTCATTTTACTTTGGACCTTTATATCCAAATTACATTAACATTTATGAGTTAATTTTCATATGAGTTATAAAGTTTAGGTTGAGTATTTTGTTTTCAATATGTATGTCAATTATCTCAGCACCATTTGCTGAAAAGATGGTCCTATATTAAATTGCTCTTGTGCCTTTGTTGAGAGTCAACTGACCATATAGTCCCATATATTTCTGGACTGTGTTCCATTGATCTACGTGTCTTTCCCTTAACAAATACTATATTGTCTTGATTATTGTAGCTTTATATATAGTCAGTTTTGTGATCAGGTAATGTGCTTCCTCCAGTTTTTTGTTCTTTATCAAAATCGTCCTAGCTGTTCTATTCTCGTTCCCTTTCCATGTAAATTTTAGAACTAGCTTGTTTATATCCACCAAAACTCTTGCTGGAATTTTGATTCATAAATATATTTGGATGCATTTGATATGCTTATTGTGTTGATGCTTCCAATCCATGAGTATGGTATTTCTCTCCATTTATTTATGCTTTATTTTATTTTATCAGCATTTTATAGTTTTAGCCAATAAATCATGTATACCCATCATTAGATTTATTTATTTATTTATCTATTATTTTTTAAAAACATATTTCTTTATTGATTTCAGAGAGGAAGGGAGAAGGAGAGAGATAGAAACATCAATGATGAGTGAGAATCATTGATTGGCTGCCTCCTGCATCCCCCTGGCCCCTCCTCTCCCCCCCACTGGGGATCGAGCCCACAACCCAGGCATGTGCCCTTGGCTAGAATTGAACCTGGGACTCTTCAGTCCGCAGGCTGACGCTCTATCCACTGAGCCAAGCCGGCTAGGGCTAGATTTATATCTAAATATTTTATGAGCTATTAAAAAATTGATTGTTTTTTAAATTTCTGTGTCCAGTTGTACAGTGTTAGTATATAAAAATATGATTGATTTTTATGTGTTGGTCTTATATCCTGAGACTCTTGTTAAACTCATTTATTATTCCTAAGAGTTTTTCATTTGTAGAGTCCATGGGATTTTCTACATAGAAAAACATGTCACCTGCAAATAGGGACAATTTTATTTCTTTCTTTCCAATCTGTATGCTTTTTCTTTTTTCTTGCCTTATTGCACTGGCTAAGATATCCATAATTATGTTGCATATAAATGGCAAAAGTGGATATCCTTAACTTTTTACTGGTCTTAGAGAGGGAAGCATTCAATCCTTCACCATTAATATATTAACTGAAGGTGTTTGTTTGTTTATTTATAGTTTCCTTCTATTTCTAGTTTGCTGAGAGTTTTTATCAGGAATGGATGCTGAATTTTGTTAAATATTTTTTCTGCATCATCATATGGTTTTTCTTTTTCAGTTAATATGGTGGATTACATTGATTGTTTTTCAAGTATTGAACCAGCCTTTCATTCCCAGGATAAAACCCACTTGGTTGTAATATGTTAATTTTTAATTATTGTGGATTCAATTGACTAGTACATTGTTGAGCATTTTTGTGACTGTGTATACGAGGGATATTGGTCTTTAGTTTCTTTTGTTTGTAATGCTTTTGTCTGGTTTGGGTATCAGGACAGTGCTGGTTTCATAAAATAAGTCAGCAATGTTTCCTCCTCTTGTTTTCTGGAAGAGATTGTGTGAAATTGTGGTTATTTCTTCTTTAGATAATTGAATTTGCCATTGAAACCAACTGGGTGTGGAGGTTTTTAAGTACTAATTCAATTTCCTTAAAAGTAATGGGGATCATTCAGTTTATTTCATCTTGGTTGAGAGGTGGTTTGTGGTTTTTGAGGAACTGGCCCATTTTATCTAAATTATCAAGTTTATGTGCATAGAGTTTTAAAAAAAATGTTTTTGGGATCTCTTGTGATTATCCCCCCCCATCTTTTTTTATTCCTGATATTAGTAAAATGTCTATATTTTTTCTTTTTCAGTCTTGCTAGAGGTTTACCAATTTTATTGCTCTTTTCAAAGAACCAACTTTTAGTGTTATTAATTTTTAAAATTTTTGTTTTCAATTTTATTGATTTATGCTATTATCTTTATTACTTCCTTTTTTCTGCTTGTCTTCAGTTTTTTTGCTCTTTTTCCAGTTTGTTAAGTAAAAACTTAGATTACTGATTTTAGACCTTTTTATTCTAATGGGTTTAAATATAAATACTTTTTGCCCTAGCTGGTTTGGCTCAGTGGATAGAGCATCGGCCTGCAGACTGAAGGGTCCCAGGTTCAGTTCCAGTCAAGGGCACGTACCTCGGTTGCGGGCTCCTCCCTGGCCCAGGCCCTGGTCAGGGCACATGCAGGAGGCAACCAATCAATGTGTTTCTCTCACATTGATGTTTCTTTCTGTCTTTTCCTCTCTTCCACTCTTCTAAATATCAACGGAAAAATATCTTCGCATGAGGATTAAAAAACAATACTTTTGTGGCTTATATTTCATTTCTTATATCATATTAACTTGTATACATATTAGGATACTCCTATTTTAAATTCCTTAGGTTCAGGGAGTACTTAGGTAAGTACTCTGAGCCTCCCTAAGTATCTCGTACTATGTACTTGGCGAGAATTTTATAGATAGTTTGAATGGAAGAATAGATGGATGAAAGGAAAGTAAGTGAAAGCAATGAATATAAATATTTCAAAGATATCTTCAAAATAAATAAAAATATGTAACAGAAGCTTCAAGAGTTAATAATGTCAAGAGAAAGAAACAGACAGTTCACTTATGACGAAAATTGCTAACACCAGTCTAAGCTACTTCTTATAGGGAGTATTCAGAAGCTCAGAGTAGTATACAGAACACCCACAGTATGTTGCATCTAGTTCTACATAGGGAATGAAACAAAGAACTCTGTTTCTTAGGTAACTCAAGAAAAAATTAACTTATTCAAATAAGGTAAACAAAATAATAACTTGGAAATATTTACCTCCATGATTTTCTTGATTCCATTTTTTACTGCAAAGACTGATATACTTTCCTCTGTGTTTTCATTGGTAAAACCTTAGGACAGCCTTCTTTATCTTACTCTGTCTCTTGTTGACCAGCTGAAGTCACAGTTTAGATCCGTAGAAAATTAGGCTATGAGTTGACTGGCTCATACCCCTTCATAAAATTAAAGCATCTGTATTACTTTCCTAATTAGTTGCCACAAACAAAAAATTCCACAAACTTGGTGACTTAAAACCACTTGGTGGTTTAAATATATTTTTACCACAGTTCTGGGGGCCAGAAGTCCAAAATTAGTATCACTGATACCCTTTTCAGTAGATTCCAAAAATGAATTTCAAGGAGTCACCAGGTTGTGCTCTCTCCAGAGATTCTAGAGGAGAATGCATTTCTCACCTCTTCCAGCTCTGGGTGGCTGCTGGCACTCCTTGGTTTGTGGCTGTATCACTCCAATCCCTGCCTCTGGTCATACTGTCCTCTCCTTTTCTGTAGTCAAATCTCCCTCTGCCTTCCTCTTACAAGGACACTTGTGAATAATCCAGGATACTTTCCCTTCTCAAGATCCTTAATTATACCTGCAAAATCCCTTTTTGCCATATGAAATACCATTCGCAGGTTCCAGGGTTGAGGACATGGATATCTTTTGGGGAGCTAGCACCATAGCATCTTGATCCCTTAATCAAGAACATTGATGAAATAACATAACAGAAGACATTCATTATCTCTTTAAAGATGTCCTTCATAATCTGTATTTTTAAAAATCTTATCTTTTTGCCATCTAAAATATTAATATTTGCATATCAAATATACATTAATTTAGACTGATATCTTTTATAGTAGGTTCCAAAAATGAATTCTAAGGAAAAAAAACCCAACTTATCATATTCAATCTTTTTAAAATATAGCTTCATGAATAATCATTTGACACTGAAACATGAGTTCAGAAACTATTATTATTTTGGCACAGGAACAAACTTAATTTCAGAATGACAGACTCCAGATATCCATTAACTTTCACTAAGATAAAAGTTTTAAGTTCCTGGATAACTTATGAATACAAATAGAATAGATGTTATATGGTTTCATATTGCTTCCACATGTAGGAACTGGTCATTTCAACAAATTATAAATAGATAAAAAAAATTTCACATAATGACCTAAATCTGCAGCCACAAAGAACCCATGATTTAGGTTTAACAAATGAACCAAGATGACATTTGCAGTTTTGTTCAGAATTAATGTGCATGGGTTCATATGGAATCATCAGTCAGTTATTTGCCAGCTATAAGCAATTGAGAATTCTTATAGGAGATTATCTGCAACTTCCCCATTCCTTCAGAATTGTCTTAACTCAGAGACTGTCTTTCAGGCCTAGTAGAACCCTTGGGTGGGAGAAAGATTGGGGTGACAATTCTAGGTCTACACTGAATATGATCTTAGTATTTTTCAATATGTATTCTTCCACCATCACTTATGCCACCAGATAGGAAGTTGAGTGTACACAAATACAGTTGTGTGGTGTGTTTTTTGTTGTTGTTGTTAATCCTCACCTGAGGATATTTTTCCATTGATTTTTAGAGAGAGTGGAAGGGAGAGAGAGACACAGAGAGGGAAACATCAATGTGAGAAAGACACATGCCTTGGTTACCTTCGCACAGGCCCCAGCCAGGGCCAGGGACTGAGCCTGCAATTGAGGTGCATGCCCTTGACCGGAATCGAACCCAGTGCCCTTCAATTCACAGGCCAACACTCTTTTCATTGAGCCAAACCAGGTAGGGCTAGAGTTGTGTTTTTAACAATAATGTGACACATACTTTTATTATATGACATATAAGGGCTTTCTAAGGCTTTGTCTGCATGTTGTTAATAAATTACTTTTCAGTATTTTTTATTTTGATAATCAGTTTCTTTATGAGCCATGTAATTGCTGTTAGCAGCTCATGCCACGAGATCATCCACTTCACTGTCCAGTGTTTCCAGGATAAATTCCGTACATGTTTTTTTCATTACAAATTTCACATGGCCATTTGTTATTTGTTGCAGTCATCAAAGTTTGATATCCTATGGTAAACACATTTCTTAAAATCGTTAGAGTTGGAATGCAAAAGATGATTTGTGAAGGGTGAAGGTAGAGTTGTCTTTAATGAACACTGTTTGGAAATGGCATTTGATCAACTATTGTATATTGATCTGGCCAGGATTTTATCTACCTCGCAGTCATACACATTGGTATATGTAGGCAGAAGAATCATTCAAGACTTTCACAGAATTGCCAACTGCTTGTTCCTTGACCTAGATAAAATTTTGGATAAATTTGCTTGAAGGAAGACTCATAAATGGCATAGTAATAACCTGCTTAAGAGGTAAATCTTTCTTGCCTGTGAATTTAACCTAATAAAGTCCAGTTTATGAAAGGCTGGATGACACATCTATATCTCTTCATGCTGGATTAATGTTTCTAAACAAATTATCTTTCAAAGGTAGAAAAGCCTAACTTTTCCATACTCTAGTTCCTGGACTTTTTTTTTATTATTATCATCTTAAAAAAATATATTTTTATTGATTTCAGAGAGGAAGGGAGAGGGAGAGAGAGGTGAAACATCGATGAGAATCATTGATCGTTTGTCTCCTGCATGCCTCCCACTGGGAATTGAGCCTGCAACCTGGGCATGTGCCGTTGACCAGAATCAAACCCGGGATCCTTCAGTCCATAGGCCAACACTCTATCCACTGAGCCAAACCAGCTAGGGCTAGTTCCTAGATTTTAAATGTTGGAGTTTCTCAGAACTTGGTATTGACCATTGTTAAATGGTTGAAGTGTAACTTTTTAAAAATACATTTTTATTGATTTCAGAGAGAAAGGAAGAGAGAGAGAGATAGAAACATCAATGATGAGAATCATTGATTGGCTGCTTCCTGCACACCTGCTACTGGGGATGGAGCCCACAACCCTGGCATGTGCTCTTGACCGGAATCAAACCTGGGACCCTTCAGTCCGCAGGCCAAAACTTTATCCACTGAGCCAAACCAGCTAGGGGTGAATTTTTATATTATATATATTTTCCCCTGTATTCTATATTCTCCTGTTAGTTGATCTCATTCACTCCCATGTTTTCAAATGCTATCTACATGCTATTGGATTATAAATTCATCTCATGCCCAGGTCTCTTTTCAAAGCTCTAGACATCTATATCTAACACCTTATTCTGTACCTCCTCTTGGATGTATGCCAGGCACCTCAAACTTTACATGTCTAAAACAAAATGCATGGATCACAGCATACTAGCGTACTACCCTCCACCCCCACACTTTTTACTATAGTCCCAGTACCAGGTCGCTAGGAAACACAACACCTTTTCTTTTCTTTATATATATATATATATAAATTTATCAGCAAATCTTACTGATTCTACTTTCTGAAAATATCTTGAGTTTGTTCACTTCTACCCATCTCCATTGACCTCAACTTACTACAATACACTCAGTTTCCACCTGCATATCTGGCTCACTTCATCCACTTTTCCCCTTTCATTTAGTCACACAGTAGCCAGACTGACCTCTTAAAAATGCTATTATGATCACAGTATTCCTCTGCTTAAAACACTTTTATCATGCTACAACAGGTATGAAACTTGAAGACATTATGCTAAGTGCAATAAGCCAGGCACAAAAGGACAAATATTATTTGATTCCACATATATGAGAATAGAATAGTCAAACTCATAGACAGAAAGTATAATGGTAGTTACTAAAGGCTGAGGGAGGGAGAAATGGAGGGTTAGTGTTTCATGGGTACAGAGTTTCAGTTTGGGATGATGAAAAAGTTCTGAAGATGAGTAGTGGTAATGGTTGAACAACAATGTGAATGTCTTTAATGCTATTGAATATCTTTAAAATGGTTGAAGTGTAATTTTTATATTATATATTTTTACTTCAATTAAAAAAACAAACAACCTGCCCTAACCGGTTTGGCTCAGTGGATGGAGCATTGGCCTGTGGACTGAAGGGTCCCAGGTTCGATTCTGGTCAAGGGCATGTACCTTGGTTGCAGGCACATCCCCAGTGG
>NW_006297573.1:1695993-1696918 GCF_000327345.1 Myotis davidii
CTCTGTAAAAAAATCAATAAAATATATTTAAAAAAACACACAACCTTTTGGTTGTCCATTGCTGTTATGATCAAGATCAAAATGCCTTACACTGTCTAGAAAGCCTGATGTGATCAGGCCTTCCACTCTACCCTCAGTTTCCATGCTTCCGTTACACTGACTGCCTTTTAAATCTCTGATGACACTAAATTTCCTTCTTATTTCAAACCTTCCCTCTTAATGTTCCCTCACCTGGCCAACTACTGCTCATCCTTCTAGTCCTCAGCTTAGGCATCACTTCCCCCACAATATTTTCCCCGACTCCCTCCAGTGATAGACCCTCCTGTTTACATTCCTATAGCGCCTATACTTCTTTGCAGCACTATCACAATTATGACTTACTAGATGCCCGGTGTATGAAATTCATGCACAGGTGTATGGGTCCCTCAGCCCGACCTGCACTCTCTCCAATCTGGGAGCCCTCAGGGGATGTCCTACTGATGTTCCATGGGGAGCGGGCCTAAGCTGCAGTCTGGCCTCCCTCTGCAGGAGGCAACCAGGCTGATCAGGGGAAGGCACCGTCCCCATCACCCTGCTGCTGCTGCCACTGCTGGCCGCCGCAGGCGCCAAGGTGTGTACGGGTCCCTCAGCCCAACCTGCACCCTCTCCAATCTGGGAGCCCTCAGGGGATGTCCTACTGATGTTCCATGGGGAGCGGGCCTAAGCTGCAGTCTGGCCTCCCTCTGCAGGAGGCAACCAGGCTGATCAGGGGAAGGCACCGTCCCCATCACCCTGCTGCTGCTGCCACTGCTGGCCGCCGCAGGCGCCAAGGTGTTTTTATCAACATGGACTCGTCCCTTCACCATGAGAAAATGACAACTTTCTTTAGGCCTTTTCAAGATGTCTCTTTCATCGGATATGACCTTTCTTTTCTTTTCTCTTTCTT
>NW_006297573.1:1697418-1702177 GCF_000327345.1 Myotis davidii
CTTGCTAATTTGCATATTACCCCCCCTCCCTCTCTCTCTATATATTTAGATTATTTAGTATCCACCTCCTCCAACCTATAGCAAGCTCTGTGAGACCAAAGACCATTTTGACTTGTTCACCTTATACCAGGGGTGGGCAAACTTTTTGACTCGAGGGCCACAATGGGTTCTTAAGCTGGAACAAAAGCATGGATGGAGGGTTTGTGTGAACTAATATAAATTCAAAGTAAACATCATTACATAAAAGGGTACGGTCTTTTTTTTTTTTTAGTTTTATTCATTTCAAACGGGCCATATCTGGCCCGTGGGCCGTAGTTTGTCCACAGCTGCCTTATACCCTTTAAAGAGCTGGTGCTCTGCAGAAGTTCAACACCTAATTGTAGAGTGACTGTGAATGGATCAATATATGAATGAATACCATCTATAGGATAAAGAATAACTCAATGAAATTAGAATGACCAATTACAAGAAGTACTAAAAATGTATTTTTATTTTATAGAATACAAATACCCTATAGAAAACATGAAAAATCCAGGTAAAGCATAAAGAAGGAAATAAAAATTACCCCGTTTCACAAACCAGAGGTGATGGTTGTTATATATGTTGATATATTTCCTTCTAGTCCTTAGTGTGTGTGTGTGTGTGTGTGTGTGTGTGTTTCATAAAGAAATAAAATACTCAAGTAGGATAATACTATATATACAATTTTGTTTTTTTATTCATGTTATACTATTTAGGTAAGCCCATGTTGTAAGTAATTTTGAGTTAGAGTATCTTCTGATAACTCTTTGACTGCATCTTGGATTTTCATTAGGATTAATTAATAAAAGTAGATAACACTGTATGAACCTGAAAAAATATGAATCAGATAACAGATGAAAGGGTTACACATCTCACCATAATCTAACTGTTCACGAAAGACAATTTACTTTTTTTTTTTTATAACAACTTAATGTTTTCTAAACTCCCTTCTGCTCTGCTGGCAGAGGCTTAGAGATTTCTATGAGCGGATATACATCTCAGACCACAGTTAGGTGTTTGGGAAATATTTATTTTTCTAGAATTCATCTTTTTTTAAAAAAATTTTTTATTGATTTTTAGAGAGGGAGAAACATCTATGGAGGAAACATCAATCGGCTGTCTTCTGCACACCCCCTACTGGGGATTGAGCTGGAAACCTAGGCATGTACCCTAACCTGGAATCAAACTGGTGACCTATTGGTGCATGGGTTACGCTCACCCACTGAGCCACACGAGCAGGGCTGGAATGCATCTTGATTTCTATTTCATTTGGCTGAGATAGCCCATCTGTGGCTATTATTAGGTACTAGAGGCCCAGTGCACAAAAATTTGTCATCTGAGCAGAGCTCCCCCTGTGGGAGCGCACTGACCACCAGGGGGAAGCTCCTGCATTGAGCGTCTGCCCCCTGGTGGTAAGTGTGTGTCATAGTGACCAGTCATTCCTAGTTGTTCTGCTGTTAGGGTCAATTTGCATATTACCCTTTTATTATATAGGATAGTTAGTTCATATAGCGCCAAAGCATTGGAGAAAAAGAATACCTGGCCTTTTGGTACCAAATGTCTCTGGAGCACACAGTCATCCTGTGTTATTGTTGGTCTGTCAAGAATTCTCATTTCTCTTTCTATGGACTCTTCAGGTCCAATGGCTTCTTTTCCTGCATTAGTGTCATCCATGAGAAAACTGGAATCATTCTGCTGCTTTTCTCAACACTGCAACTTGGAAATCTCTGAAATCAGCTTTGAGTATAGGTAGATCTCACTCCCACAGTCATTACGTTGCAAAGGGAGATTTCCAGGTATGTCTAATCAAATTACATAAGAGTCTTCTCTGACTGATGGCAGGAGAGGGAGTCAGAGATTGCAAGATAAGGAGGACTTGATGCAGGTGGCTTCTGGGAGCAGAGAGTGGACAGTGTTGACAACCAGCAAAGAAACAAGGACCTCTGACCTACAACTGCACAGAAATGGATCCTGCCAACAAACTGGATGAGCTTGGTAGCAGATGCTTCCCAGAGCCCACCCTAGCTGACACCTTGATTCCTGAGCACTCAATCCAGCCAAACACACCCAGACTTCTGACCTACAGAACTGTGATAATGAGAGGGTATTATTTTAAGCCACCAAGTCTGTGGTAATGTGTTACACAGCAAGGAAAGCCTGGTTACCAGGAGACAAGGATCATGGGGACCACTTGCCACAGGAGCCCAGCCAAGATCAGCAGTCTTGCCCAAATCAGCATACCACCCAGTTAACTTTTAAAATCATGAGCAATAATAGTACATGGTGCTTGTATTAAGCCACTAAATTTAAGAGTGGTTTGTTATGTAGTTAAAATTAATTGTTACAACTTCTGAGGTGAGAGAAGTATGGAACAATTCCTCTTAAATGAAAAGCCCCATCCTGCCAGAGCTGACCAGCAGCCCCTGAACGACGGCTGAACAGATTACTCTGACACAGTTTACTGTGAAAGAGAGGCTAAGGGACGGCCTGACTGAAGTGACCAGGCTGCCTCGATTGCCTGCCTCATTAGGCTTTTATTGGAATTTTTATATTTAGGTACAATCAGTAGGGTAACTTGGGAGGACACATGTGTTTACATTGTCCTCTAGGCAAGGGCATCCAGGGATTAAGCGTAGGATTCCAGTAAACACCCGGGTGTCTGCACATGCACCGGCTTGTTTGGAAAGGTCAAGGAATAATTAGGGGCGGCACCTTCAACACTCCCCTAAGTCAGAATTCTGATAAACAAGGCAGACGGCCTTCCACACACTTCCCTTTTCTCAGAATGTCCTTCTTACAAACTTTCCAACCAAGTCTCGTGTGCTCCCCAACACCATCCTAGTTCCGAAGACAATGAAGAATGTACTAGTAGAAAAAGCATGGGATCTGACTGAGCCCACCACTCTATAATAATGAGTTACCGTTTATTGAGTACTTACTAGCACTGTTAGGAGCTCTATGTTCAGTAGCTGATTTAACTCATACAACTCTGTGAAGTAGGTATTTCTAAGACTCAGGGATTCTATGTTATATTTTCATATTGTAGAGTTAGATACCTTTAATTACATTAACCATTTTATCAATTCTCTAGCCTATAAAATGGGTTGATTATAGAGCTTAATTCACAAGATGATACTACTCTATAAGCTTTGTGAATTTTTGTGTAAGTATTGGAAATCCTTACCAGCAGTCCAGGATTTAGTTTTCATGTTATTTGCCCTGAAAGTCATCTACGGTGACAATATAAAAAATTTTCTATATTGACAAAACAGCTTCTGAACATGTATATCAGCACTTGATTTCTGAGAGTCAGCATTCATGTGTCTGTCAGCCTCTCTGCTTGATCAAGAGATACCAGTTAACCATTATAAGGGCATAAATATAATCAAATCCACAGATTAACGATAAGTTCTAGTTTTGGAGCTGGGGTTGGAGAGCTAATATTTTTTGAGGGCCTCTATGTGTCAGATACCATTCCAGGCGATTTACTTACATCACCTGATAATGATTGGATCTGTCTGGACTGGAGCTGAAGCATGGATAGTTTATAAAGTGTATTGGGTGATTCTACTGTGTCTCCATGATTGAAAACTACTGACATACAAAACCCCAATGATTCTCACAGCAATTCTCTAAGATAGGTTTTATATCAATTTATGGTAAAGAAATGGATGCCCACAGATATTAACTAACTTGCCCAGGTCACACCTGTAATTAGCAGGATAAAGTCCGTTTTTTCCTACTTCACCAAGAAGAGGAGACAATCACTCTCTCCAAATCAAGGGGGATGCTGAACTCAAGATCCCTACTCAATAAACCAGTCTCCTTCCCTGACTCTCTATCGACCATGAATCCTTTCTGGCCACCTCAATCCTCCTTGATCTCTTCACCAAATCTCTGTTACATGAATAACTGGCATGTTTTGATGGTAATATATTCAGCCTTACCTTATATTTGTACCCACATTTATCAAGGCCTCCCAGTACATTTATGTCCTGGTTGTCAAACCCGGCGAGACAGGCAGGAGAATCATGGTAAGAGCCCTGGTTTTGGAGCCACACCCACGTGAGTTGGCCTCCTCCATGTGCTTATCTCTATGGCCTTGACAAGCCATTTGTTTTTTGAATCTCAGTTTTGTAAGCATAAAACTGACCCTGGCACTTTAGCAAGGATTAGAAACATTATATTCAGTAAAACCTTACTTATTAGTATATCCACCCTAACCAATGGAAGTGAAGTGACATGGAGAGTAGTAAGAATAATTAGACCTTTAGAGTTATTTTTTAAACACGATACCCTAATATTTGGAGAGAGAATGAAAGAACGAGGAGTCAAAATCTAGTTAAGGCTGCACTTTTATCCCTCAGAACAGGTTTCCAGAAAATTATTTACTGGAAAATTATGATAATCTAGCCGAACTACATGAAATCGTTATGCTCTGTATTTTTCTCACCTTGCCTCAAGTTCTTGTCCTATGACCTGGCCCCTACCCGAAGCTTTGCCCTCCATTTACGGGAGGAGTTGAGGATTTCATTTTAGGGTGGTTTGGTTGGGGTGGGGTGGGGAGTAGGGCAAATCTGAGAGGCTCCACCCATTTCTCTAGAGGCCAGAGGTGTGCGCACCCCATTCCCCTCCCACTGAAATCTGCCGGGAGGTGGGCGGGCGGCTGAGGGAGGGCCCGGTCCCCTGTCCCTTTAAGGAGAAGGGCCGAGCGCGTCCGGAGAGCCGGCGTTGCCCC
>NW_006297573.1:1702550-1712219 GCF_000327345.1 Myotis davidii
GGAGGCGCGGGCGGGGGAGCAGGGCTTGACCTTGGGGAGCCCGCCTCCGCCTCCTGCCCCTCCCATCGCTCCTCCTCCCCTCGCGGGGCCTCTGACATTTACGGGACCGTTTCCTGCGCCTAAAGATACAGTTACAGAGCGGAGTGCGGTGCCTGAGCCGGGAAAGGTTAGAGGCCGCCGCCTGGCTCAGAACCCCCTCGCTTCCAGCCCCGGTTGCCTTCTATTCTGGTCGGGGACTGGCTCTCCCCGCGGGCTCCGAGCCCGACGCTGGCGGCCGGGGTGGCCCGGGCGCCCGCCCCTCGGGGTGTGAGGCCCACGCCGCGGACTGGATGGTTGGCTCATTCTCCACCCGGCAGTTTGCGTTGGGACAGAGCCTTGCGCGGCCTGGTTGCTGGGACCCAGGGTTTTCAAAGGCTAGTCTTTGCCCAGTGGCGATTCTGGGTCTGTTCCACGGAGGGGGCTGGAGCTGAATTTTCACTGGAACAGAAACTGCATACCCAATGGCGCTCTTGTGCAAGCAGTTCAGGAAATTGATGCAACACCGTGTCCCTTCCCCCCCCGGACGTTAACTGGTTTAACTGGGCAGGTTCACTCGGACAGGTGAAACTTTGAGAGAGACTTTGCAGTAAATCTGATATACGGGAAAACGCATTTACAACATAGGTAAATCAGGGCTGATTGTTCACTCGCTTGTATAAAACGTCTTCTAACGAGTTTTTTTAAAGACCAAATTTCCTTTCTATATTTAAAATAAGATTTGACCTTTACCAACTCTTGTGAAACTCATTCTAATATTTTAATTCATTTTACTAGTACTTTATTTTTCTCATTAACATAGAGTGCCATTTTGCCAAGCACCTTGAGAAGCCCTTTAGTGCAGTAGCTCATTTAACCTACTGCAGCCCTGTGAGGTCGATGCCACTATGGGCATCTTCAAGTTGCCAAGGAGAAAATGGGGGCTTAGGCAGGTTAAATCATTT
Source organism: Myotis davidii (assembly GCF_000327345.1). Lineage (NCBI taxonomy): Eukaryota > Metazoa > Chordata > Mammalia > Chiroptera > Vespertilionidae > Myotis > Myotis davidii. The sequence goes on from NW_006297573.1 coordinate 1,703,531, forward strand.
GCAGGCTCTGTAATGGCAGCACTGAGACCGCAGCACGGAATTTGCACAGCTTCCAGGAACAAAGGGACCCTTACATCTGAAGATCTGTTTTCTAGTAGTCTTCTAACCTAAACTGGACCTAACCTATATCTGCCTCCTGGGCCAGACCTTGTCTGGATTTTTCTTCATGCTCACGTTTTCAGACAACCTCAAATTCTCTTGAAAGAACAAACTACTACATCCTAGAATAACCCTTCATTTAGTTAAGACTAAAAAATTATGTTCTTAAAACTTTTTCACCTTTTAGTGACTGCCCTATTTCTTTCCCCCATTATGCCAATCTTTGTAAGATGTGTTTGTGTTCACCATCATTGATTTCTCACCTCCCATGCGCTCCCCACCCCACTACAATCTGGCTTCTGCTTTCTCTATCTCTCCACTAAGATTTCTCTCACCAAGGTTATTACTGACTTTCTGGCAGCTAAGTCCACTGAACATTTTTTTAGGCCAAACCCGCCAGTGTGAGGATCACAAACACTGCAGGGAGCTCACGAGGAACCTGTCAGTTAAACTGCGCTGACTCCTGGGATAATGCCAGAACAAGCCAAGCCCAGTCAGTCCTCACCCACTTGGGACTCAGAGTCAAGAAGGTTTGTGTTGGAGGCCAGATGGGTTACAGACAGCAAACCAACAGCTGCTACAAGGTGCAGTGAGAGCTATTATGAAGGTGAGCAAGGTAGGCTATGTGAGCAGAAAAGAGGTGCAACTGATTCAGGCATAGAGGCAGGGAAGCCTACCCCAGACTTGGAGGTAAAGAGGAGAAAAGAATATTCGAGGCGGAACCAAATGTGAGAGAGCATAGCATGTTGAAGAGATAGGTTGGAGGCTCCCCCACCTTCCAACTCTATACTTTTGTTAATACTCTACAAGAATTAACTGCACTAAAAACACACCTCATGTTGTATATTTTACAAAATACTTTCACATGCATTGCTTTATTTCCTCCCTGAAGCAGAGATTTCAGGTGTCACAGGTCACAGAGTCAGGAACACAGACTAGGAACGGTCCCCTCTGTTCCTAGAACAGAGAGATGTCACAGAACAGACACCCCAGGACTGGGCTCCAAATACTGGGTTCCCCCTGGGAGTGGCCGAGGACACTGCCAGTCTGGCAGAAGTTTTAAGTAAGTGAGCATTTGGAGAGGAGAAGTGTGCTGACCTTGCTACTGGGGACGAAGCCACTCGCTCGCTATTAGATTGAATTGAAACCAGTTAATGAAATCGCAAAGAGGCAAAATCCACATCAAGGCGTGACTGGTTTTCTTCCTTTGATGACTCAAATAAACAATGAAAACTGAGCCAGCAGGACCAGCTGGCCTCCTTGGAGCCAATGGGGGCAAATCATCCAATGAATACTGGGAAGTCACATTTTACCCTGGGATGATGGAGTCTCAAATTAGAGTGGAAGATGAGACTTTAGTAGAGTCAAAGTCATCCTTAAAAAAAAATCTTAGAAAAGTACCACATTGGAAAACAAAACATGTCATGCAATACTTATGTCTTTAAATCCCAGAGGCAACTAGAAATTTTTGCCATGGACCACTCTTTAGCCATGCAGATAATCATGCCCATTCTCCTTTCCACCCATAAAACACTTCACACTTTCACAGGGGAGGTGCCCTAAATCCCTTCCAATAAATATATGGAGTTATAAGTGGGGCATTCACCAGCCATAATGTTTGCAATCCACAAAGAAAACCCTCTAGCAGAGCCACGACCTCCGCATCTGACTGCAGACTGGCTCATCTTTGCCTGAGCTCCGTTCTGTATTGTGGCAAGAAGCAGTCACCTAACACTCCTCTCATGAATTCACCCAACCATTTCCTAGAGCTACAGGTTTGGTTGGCTAGTGGTCTGCCTCCTAAGGTGGCAGGGGTAACGCCTTTGCCATGGTATAAAAAAGTATGCCGATGCCACACACTTTAGTTTCTGTTTTGGTACAGAATACCAAGTTTTATTATCAGTGAAAATGTAGATTTGGCTGCTATAACCGTTTCAAAACAAGTTACTTAACCAAAACAAAAGCTCATAGTAACAGGTCTTTCTAGGAGACTTTCCAGGACCAATATGATGGCTTCATTGTGTAAGGGGACCCATGTTTCTTTCCTCTTGTAGCTCAGCCTTGCATAATGAGTTGCTTTTATCTGCAAGATCCAAGATGGCTGTGTACCCCCATAGGGTGGGTCTGGCCAATAGTGAGGGGCGACAGAGGATGAAAGGCACTCCTCTTTCAGAGACTACATAATTTCACTTGTGTCCTGTTGGTCAAAACTTAGTCTAAGGCCTCTTCTAGCAGCCAGGGAAGCTGGGAAATATCAGTGTTATTCTGGGTGCTATGTGTCAGGCTAAACATGGGGGTGTCAAGCTAAATGAAAGAGAACATCGATGTTGAGGGACATCCACTAGCCCTCACTGTCTTAAGTTTGGTGATATCACTTTCAAGTGATATAGTTTACAGAGATGACAGAAACTTAATTTTCTATACAGAAGTAGATTTTTTGGAAGAGACCTTGACTATTATTTATTCTAACCTCCATCTTAGAAAGCAACCAAGGTACAAATATTCCCATTGTGGAGGACTTTTAAAGTAAACTACTTTATTGAGATGTAATTCACATACCACACAATTCACGCATTTAAAGTGAGCAATTCAATATTTTTAGTGTGTTTACAGATTTGTGCAACCATGATCATGATCTAATTTTAGAATATTTCTGTGACCCTAAAAGAAGCCCCATGTATTAGCAGTGAATCCCTTTTGCTCCCCTATGCTTTCGGACCTAACTAAGCAACCACCACCAGTCTACCCTAGGTCTCTATAAATTCATGCGGATGGATCTTACATGTGTTCAGTTTTGGTTGCCATGCAGAAGAAGTTCATTTAGCAAGCGCAGCCGCTGGGAGCATGAGAAGCAGAGGCAGAGGGTTTGTGTCCAGAACAGAATTAGTATCCCAGACTCTGTCTGCACTGCCTTGTGCATGGAGACACAGAGTTGAATCTGATCCCATTCTCAAGGGATCTGAATGGGAGAAGATTGACATACACATAGAAAGGCAATCGCCACTATCTAGTATAAGAACTCATACTTAAAGGAAAAGAGATGGCTGTGGGAACTCAGGGCAGGAGCCCTTGTCCCAGCCTTAGGTGGGTCTCTGTGTTGAGGGGGTAGTGTGGCCAACGAAGGCTTTCTGCATGAGATGAGTCTGTTTTTCTCAGCAGACTCCCTGTCCAAAGCAGACAGGCTGTCAAAGAAGGAGAAATTTCTCCAGGAGAATAGCTTCTTTATTTTCATGAGTGTAAGCAATCAGATTTCCTTTTTTACAAACATATTTGAACTTATATATCCACATTAGCATTGTACCCTGCCAAATCACCATTCTGGGAACCGTACACTTATCCCAGCGATGCGTCTAGTGCTCCTAGCATTTTGAAACTCTTCTCTGGGAATTATTGCGCAGCCAGTCGGTTTATGGGTCACCTAGGAAAACCAGTCACATTATTTTAGAGTCATGCCTCATTTTTCACCTAAAACGATGGAACAAGATTTGATCACCCACTTTATTCATTAGACACGGCTCCAACCAATTTTTGTCTCTTTCCAAAGTTCAAATCTATTCTCCAAGGATGACATTTGTTATGACTGAAGACTTTCAAAGAAAGTGCCACAGACTGTAAAGACATTTGCCCGAAAAAGAGTTCCAGAAATGTTAGTGCGATGTCAGCATTGTTTGAACAACTATGTTGCTTCCCACGGTGATTGTGCTGAAGGAGGTAACATTAATTTAGATGAAAATACTCTGGCATATCTTTAAAATGAGTTACTGTGTTTTATGCCGTTCAAGCATACTGCCCCGTCGAGAGGGTCTTAGAAGACAGTTCATGCTGAGAGATGTTTTGGCCTCCACTTTCCTTCTGTGGTCTACCGTGGTGGCCTGGGGACATAGTTCTCTTCCATGCTGGTAAACAGCTAAACATGCTTGGGTTAGGCGTTTAGAAATTGTGCACAATGGGGAGGTTTCCTGAAACAAAATGGCCCTGACCCAGGACAAGAGTCCCGTCAACTCTAAGCCACAGAAACCTAGATGGTAAGCCTGTGCCCACCTGACTTGAGAAATTGTCCCATGGTGGCAGAGTCCAGAAGATGGAGCTGGGATGGCATAACTGGGTGGAGATGGGAAAGATCTTTGGTTTGAGTAGGAAAACTATCATGTTACACCACCTCCCCGGGACTTTGAGAAATGCATTCTGTGGAGCAAATTGAAATCCACTTAAAAAAAGAAACAGAAGGGAAATACATAGGAAATTCAGGTGGAATTGGGAATAAGCTTTGTGCCTGTCACGAAAGACAAGCTGTCTCTCTGAGCAGGCTGCCTGGGTGGCGCCAAGCCCTCTGCAATCAAATCCATGAGAAAAACACCACACCATTTACCCAGTTCCCCGCATGTAGATTTGGTATAAAAAGACTAATAATAATATCTGCCTTGAAAGATTCATGTGAGGATGTAGTACAATTTGTGAAGCACTTAGCACAGAGCGTGACACGGTGTTTAGTAAACAGCAGATTCTGATGCGTCTAGCAATTATTATGATGATTCCAAATGCTGAGGCCATCAGAGTGCAGAGGGAGGGCCTTCTGTGTCTGCCACAATCCCACCGCCTTGATGTCCCATCCTGTCTTGGTCCACACAGTGTCCCTTAAAATTGACCTGCGAGGCAGAGGTCCACAGTTGCTGTAAGTCTCAGTTACAGGCCCGTTGATGTCAGACCTTCACCTCGTTGGAGTCATGAGCTAGCAGTGGGTAGTTGAAGATGGATAGCTTATGAGGATGGGCCCAGGCTGATGTCATGTTCCAGACTAGAAGCCACAAGAAATGTCTGCAGGCATTGATGCAAACCTCCTGGGCTGCATGGGTTTATTCCGTCCACAGCATTATTGAGCACCTTTGTGCACTCTTTAGGCTCCAGGCACTGTGAGATGGTTGGGGGTAAAAGATGAGTAAGACAGAGTCTTAGGATGCTCATGCTAGTAGAGGAGCATCCATAGATGGTTACAAAGATATGGCGTGAATGCTAGTGTATTAGTTTCCTCTGGCTGCTGACAAATAACTGCAAACTGAGTGACTTAAAACTACAGAAGTGTATTTTCTCACAGTCATGGAGACCAGAAGTCTGAAATCAAGCCTCTCGGGAGGATGCTTCCTTGCCTCTTTCAGCTTGTGGTGACTCCAGGTGTTCTTGGCTTTGTGGCCGCCTAACTCCAGTCTCTACCTCCACCTTCACGTGGCCTTCTCTGTGCGTCTTCTCCTCTTCTGTCTCCTTTAAGGACATTTGTTATTGGATTTAGGGCCAACTTGGGTATTCCAGGATGGTCTCCTCACAAGATCCTTAACTTAATTCCATCTGCAAAGACCCCTTTATCAAATAAGATCACACGATCAAGTTCTGAATGGAATATATCTTTGGTAGGTGGGTCGGGGGTGGCTACCATTCAACCCACTGCAACTAAATGAGGAGCTATTCAGGGAATCATGGGAACACAGAGGAGAGGCACCCAGCTCCACTTTGAGAGGGAAAAGAAGAATAAGGATGTCTTCTCTTCTCAGATGAGGTGATTTTTTTAGGCAAACGATAATGATAAGGAGGAATCAGAGAAAACTTGGTGAAGAGAGAAGTGAGGGTGGAGGCAAGGCCCAGCCACTAGTTTAATACATATCGCTAATACCTTTGTTGTCCTACTTAAAAGTATACTAATGGTAATAATTGGCAAGAAGATTTCAGAACTCCATGATCCACGATGCTTCTGTAGACTCTTGACATAATGCCAAATGGAAGACATGCCACTTGGGGGCTCCCTGAACATTACCAAATAACTTGAGTTCACAGTGAGGGGTTGGAATGGAAAGGTTCAAATCTCAGTTGTACAATTTACTATGCAGTATCATGTATTTTTCTTAATTGATCTAAAACCCCGTTTTCTCACTTGTAAAATGGGATTAATTCTAATTAATATCTGCCCTACTAGAGTGTTTTATGAAAATTAAATAATGGGCATGCAAAGGTTTGGGGAATTCTAAGGTCCAACTCAAAGGTGAGTTGTTATGTTTATTTTGAAATTGCTCCAGAAAAGTCACCCCACTGGACTGATGTCAGCCTCCTGCCAAAACAAATCTCAACATGCAGTTTTTATCTGGCATCTCTCAAAGTCCAAATCTGAAGATGGCTAAAGAGTAACACAAAAGTAAAGCCATCACACCATTTTGAGGTTAGCGGGACATCAAAATCACTTCTTTTACATTAGAATTTCATTGCAGTATAACTTTGGTGTCAGACAGGCTTGAGTTTGATTCCTGGATATGCTGTTGTTTATTAGCTAATTCATCTTAGGCAAACTGCCTCAACAGTTTTTGGTTTTTTTCTTTACTCACTGGTAAAATTAAAATACTATGTCATAGAGGTGTGTTTAGGAAATAATAAGACAAGGCATAGGAAGTTACCTGGCCTCATGCCTCACACACAGTCATAATAAGCGGGCTGCTCCACTGGGCAGTGGGGATTTTGATGGGAAATACAGACCCTTTAAACCAGTGGTTCTCAACCTTCTGTTCCTTTAAATACAGTTCCTCATGTTGTGATGCAACCATAAAATTATTTTCGTTGCTACTTCATAACTGTAACGTTGCTACTGTTATGAATCGTAATGTAAATATCTGATATGCAGGATGGTCTTAGGTGACCCCTGTGAAAGGGTCGTTCAACCGCCAAAGGGGTCGCAACCCACAGGTTGAGAACTGCTGCTTTAAACTTTTCTTTGCTGATAGCCCCCCAGCCACCTTGCACCTTCTCAGTTCCACTTTTCTTCTCAGCTGTGTCATGACCTATCAAGATGCTCCACACCTATTAGCCTGTAAGATTCCACACAGAAGTGTCTTTTGTTTAGGGAGCGTTTCATGCACGGGGCCTGGGGTGGAGGTCGGGGACCTGTTCTGCATAACCTTAGGTTTTCAATAGTATGTTATCTGCCTGGTACTTAGTTGTATCATCTCAAAAGGACACCACGACCAGCCCCCAAATAAGCAGAATTGTCCCTGAGCAGCTTAAGTGCTAGTCGGAGTATCTGGTGTTTGCATCCCAGGTCTGCCCACAAGGGTCTTAGGGTAGCGGTTTTAGTAAATAGTTGCTTGAATCTACCTGCTCTGACAACTTCTCCCGAACAATATTTGAAGGGGTGCTTTCCATTCATCAGCCATAACTGAGCATTTTCTTATTGCTCTCTACTGTGCTGTGCATTTGGGGCATACACTGTGCGTGCAGTCTCCCACTCTCTGTGGAGCTTGTCACCCAGTGGGTGCTACAATAGTGTGACAGGTGCCTCCTGAGGTGTCATTGAGAGCCCTTGGAGAGACACATGGAGACGTGGTCAGAGGAAGTCTCCAAGGGAGATGCACTTGAGCCAAGCCCTGAAGGATAACAAAGAGGAAGCCAGGAAAAAGTGGAGACATTCTAGCAGAGGGAACAGCACAGGCAAAACAAAGAGGCCATTGTGGGAAGTAAGGGCTTACTTACTTAGACTTTAAAACAGTACTGTCTGAGCTCCTGCATTGCTGGGAGGGAGGAAGTGGCTGCAGCATGATGAGTTATTACCACACGGGTCCTTAACCCCTGAGCTCGCTTTACACAGGCCAGCCTAAGACGCAGCCTTAGAATCATCTTTTGACCCCCAAATGGGAAAGGAGAATCTTGGAGACTTAGCTTAGCAAATGTAGAAAGTTATATAAAGGAGGACTGGGTCACAGCACTTGTCTGGTAGTACATTAATGCTCTAGCAGTGTGCTGAGACTATCTTTTAAAAAAATATTTATTTGGAGTAACATCAGTTAATAACATTATATGAATTTCAGGTGTACAGCTTGGTAACGTGACATCTGTATATTCTATTGTGTGCTCACCACCTGAAATCTAGTCTCCTTCTGTCACCATATATTTGACCATCTCTACCCTCTTTGTCCTCCCCAATCCCTTCCCCTCTGGTAACTGCCTTCTGTTGTCTGTGTCTATGAGTTTTTTGAGGGCCAACTACTGTCTGCCACAAAACTCCAGGGAGCATGATTCTCATTGTATTCCAGATGAAGGGGCCCCCTAGCATGGTGCAATGTGGCTGGAGCTAGTTCGTGCGCCCCCTTGTGAGGCTGTGGGAATGCTTGCTTGTTTTTTCCATTTTCTACCACAAGAGGGAAACATATAACCATGAATGATTTAAAAATAAAGGAATTTTTAGGATAAACCTGATTTTACTAGGGGATTTTAAGATGTACATAGTTCTTGGTAATATTCAGAAGAAGGAAAATATTCTGTTAGCTCCAAATGAATATTCCTAAAGGATTTAAATGAAAATTGTATTGAGGATGTTCCAAAAAGAAAATAAGATATATATGAATGTGAATGTTATATGAACCATATAAATTGCTGTTTCTATGGGTCAAAATTGTTGAATATTGGTGATCTATATATATATGATATATACATATCATCATCTACACTAATAAAAGAGAAAAATGGTAATTGGCGTACGACACTACCCTTTTCATTGGCTAATCAGGGCTATATGCAAATTAACTGCCAACTAAGATTGGCAGTTAACTGCCAACTAAGA
>NW_006297573.1:1713217-1718751 GCF_000327345.1 Myotis davidii
CCCACCATTACCAACTCCTGTTGCTTCCTCTGCCCTCTTTTTGAGCTCATTGAGGTCACTTAGTTCTGATTTCCTAACATCCAGCACAGTGTTGTTGAATTAAATTTAGCTGGGGAAGGAAAACCTTTCCCTCAGGAGTTTGACCAGGAGACCAGGAGTTTGATCGCTGCGATGATGTGTGCTGACCACCAGGGAGTGGCACAGAATGAAAGAAGGCCCCGGTTGGCAGCCGGAAGGCCCTGATTGGCCCTGATCACCGGCCAGGCCTAGGGACCCTACCTGTGCACGAATTTCGTGCACCAGGCCTCTAGTTTCTAATAAAATAGGTGTCCTCCTCACATGTGCATTATGTGTGAAAGGGATTACTAAGCCCTGATAGAATGATATATGTGAATTATGCCTCAGTTTTTTTAATTTAAATTCTTTATTGTTTAAAGTATTACATAAGTCTCCTTTTTCTCCCATTGACCTCTCTCTAGCTGCTCCCATCCCCCAGCACATGCCCTCACCTTCCTACTGTCTGTGTTCATTGGTTATGCTTATATGCATGCATACAAGTCCTTTGGTTGATCTCTGACCTCCCTCCTCCACCCACTTTCCCTCTTAGGTTGGATGGTCTGTTCAATGCTTCACAGTTTTTTTTAATCCATTCATCTGCTGATGGGCATTTAGGCTGTTTCTAAATCTTAGGTATTGTAAATTGTGCTGTATGAACATAGGGGTGCATATATCCTGTCTGATTGGTGTTTCTGATTTCTTGGGATATATTTCCTAGAAGTGGGATTACTGGGTCAAGTAGGAGTTCTATTTTTAATTTTTTGAGGAAATATACCTCAATTTTTGCAAAATGCATCTCTTAACCAGCCTATGTGGCTAAGTGGTTGAGTATCGACCTATGAAACAGTAGGTCACATTTTATTCCTGGTCAGGGCACATGCCCGGGCTTGATCCTCAGTGTGGGTTATGCAGGAGACAGCCGATCAATGGTTCTCTCTCATCATTGATGTTTCTATCTCTATCTTCTCTCCCTCTCCCTTCCTCTCGAATATGTTGTTTTTAAAAAAGGAAGTGTAATTCATATATATTATTCTATTAGCTTTAGGTGTGCCATACAATGATTCAATATTTATATGTGCTGTGAAATGGTCTCCACAATGAGTCTACCAGTAAGTAGGTACTATTTTCAATCCCATTTTATTTATTTATTTTTTTTATATTTTATTGGTTTTTTTACAGAGAGGGGTAGAGAGTTAGAAACATCAATGAGAGAGAAACATCGATCAGCTGCCTGCTGCACACTCCCTACTGGGTATGTGCTGGCAACCAAGGTACATGCCCTTGACAGGAATCGAACCTGGGACCCTTGAGTCCACAGGCTGATGCTCTATCCACTGAGCCAAACTGATTAGGGCTTCAATCCCATTTTAAAGATGAGAAAATGGGGGCACCAGAGGTTAAGTGCCTTGCCCAAGGTCACCCACCTAGTAAGAGGTACTCTTGCCTGTCTCCTTGCTGTTGATGGGGGTTGCTCAGAGAAGAAGGGGAGGGGTCTCTTCTCGTCCTCTTCTTCCCCGGGTGGGACAGCAGCAGGTAGAGCCTGACTCAGAGCTGGCAGATAGGAGCCAGCCCTACAGAGCCCCGCTCAACACAGTGACAGTGACAGAAATGCAGTGACCCACCAAAAGGACTGTATCATCAGCCCAGAGGGGTGTCTCTTGAAAGCCAAGGGTGGGGTGTGCAGTTGGGCCTCACCAGAGCCTGAGATGGGAGGAACCCAGGCTGCTACTCTGCTTCATTTTCCTCTCTCTGCTGATGCACTTGGTAATATAAGTTGGTGGTTGTGTGTGTGTGTGTGTGTGTGTGTGTGTGTGTGTGTGTGTGAGAGAGAGAGAGAGAGAGAGAGAGAGAGAGAGAGAGAGAGAGAGAGTGGGTTGGAGAGAGAGAGAGAGAGAGAGAGAGAGAGAGAGAGAGAGAGAGAGAGAGAGGAGAGAATATATCTTGGTTATAAATTCATTTCTTCAAACTCCTATGAATATTTTGAGCTTATAAATACAATATGTTTATTTCTTAAGTTCTTTGTCTAACAAGCAAAATTTTAAAAGTGTTCAAGTCGTTTTATGTAATCTAGCAATTATAACAGCAGATACTTGTGCAGGGCATCCTATACCATCATGGTTTTAGGACTTTCTGTATCTTACCTCATTCAATCATGACTGCAACAAGTGAGGTTAAGGGGAACTGTTATTCTCCATTCTTATAGATGAAGCAATAGAAGCACAGAGAGGTTTAGTAACTTGTCTGAGTTCACACAGCTAGTGACTGGCAGAGCTGGGCTTCCAAACCTGTCACTCTGGCCTTAGAGTCCATTCCCTAAAATATTATAGCAAACCATCTACATTTGCTGATTTAAACTTGTAAGTAGGGTACATTCAAAGTTTTTTTGAGTGTTCCAATAATGTTTCTAATTTTGATAAAATTCTCTTACCCCCTTAAACTTAAAATCATAAGTAAAAATAAGTTACTCAACTACACATTATAAATTCGATTTACAAGACTAATCTGTTAAACTAATATCTCAGATGTGCTAATGTACTTAAAGTACCAAATATACTTAGATTTTCTTCTAAACTTGTTACAAACATAATAATATTGTAAGTATGATTTATTTTTTCTGTATACTATGAATTTGCTTTACTTCTTCTGGTCTATACTTAGTTCTAAATCTTTCTATATTTAAAAATGCCCACTTCAAACCATTCTCTCACCCAAGCAATTAGTAGTTACCTTCCCATTGAATTGGGGGTGACATTGTCAGCTGGCTGGAACCACCTTAGTCCAGAACAGCAGTACCAATTGGGAGTCCTAAGGGGCTGTGTTCAACCACATTCCCTAATTCTCATGTCTCAAGAATCTGAAAGCCCTACCCTCTTGAGAAGATTCACCTAACCTATTTTCTGCTTAAATCTATTCTGAATTCTTTTCCAGTTCTTCCCATACATCAAGCCCAAAACTCTTAGAGATGACTAAATGATCCAGATCCTCCACATGTATCCTCATGTACTGTCCAGCCATCAGTCACAATTCTATGGAGAGTCTCATGACACGACTGAATCTGACTAGTACCCTGGTTCTATATTGCTAGGAGAGAAAGTATGGCTGAGCCAGCTTTGGTTAGGTGCCCACCCCTGGAGATCATGGTCTGACATCAGAGCCCTGTAGTAGCAACATGGCCCCAGGAACCTACTCCTGTGGGCTGGGGCGGGGGGCCAGTTTTCAGAGAAGAGAGGGAATGAGTGGAAGACAGTATGTGGAGAAGGGGTCAGAGGAAAGAGAGATGTTTGGGTAGTGTCTTCATGTTAGAGCAAAAGAAAACCCAACTAGGCTCAACTGGCCCAAGGACTCAGAGTTAAAGTCAGATGTAGGAGGCAGCAGAGGAGCAGCTCTAGGCAGGATCACACTGACCAGGCGAGGAAGGGATCCTTTAGAGCCACCACAGCTGAGGAAGGAGTCCTTTTTGCAATCCTTGGTTAGTCTGTTTCCAGTCTCTGCTACTCTAAGCTATTCAGTACATCCCCAGAGCCACTCAACTTTCCAAAAAAATGAGTTTACATTCCTCCTGCTTAAAAATTTCCATAGCTTCCGGTGCCTACAAAATAAACTTCAGTGTGGTTCATGAGACTCTATAATCCTTACCCCAACTGTTTCTCCAGTCTCACCTCTTTCTTTTTAAATATATTTATTGATTTTTTACAAAGAGGAAGGGAGAGGGATAGAGAGTTAGAAACATCGATGAGAGAGAAACATCGATCAGCTGCCTCCTGCACACCTCCTACTGGGGATGTGCCCGCAACCAAGGTACAAGCCTTTGACCGGAATCGGACCTGGGACCTTTCAGTCTGCAGGCCGACGCTCTATCCACTGAGCCAAACCAGTTATGGCCAGTCTCACCTCTTGAGAGCCATAGCCCTGTACACGCAATTTTGGGGCCCAGCCACCGTGCTGTGGTGGCTCCTTTCTGGTATGATCTTCTAAGAATAAAGGTCCGTCCACCTTTTTTATTATTCCCTCCCCTGTTCAGAATGTGAAAAACAGTTTTTTTCATATTTTACTTCATTTTGTAGTTCACAGAGGCTTCCATAGACATTCAGTGAGGTCATTTTCACAAAAACCTTGTGAGGCAGGCATTGTTATCCCACGTTAGGGGTGAAGAAACTGAGAGTCGGTAGGGTGAGGGGACACATTTACTGAAAATTTGCTGTGTGCCAGACACAGTACTGAGTGTTTTCACGAATGTTTCCTGATTCAATTTTCTGAACAGCCTTGAGAGCTATCCCCATTTTACAGGCTCAGTTCAGTTGAATAACATGCCCAAGATTGTACCTCTCATACATTTTAGAGTCAAAGGGTTGAGTCCTGCATGTGTCTGGCTCCTAAACCTATGGTCTTCTTATTATCCTGCAGTGCCTACCCTGGGGCTGGCATTTAGCACATGTTTGCTTATGGGAGAAATGAATGACTATTTCCCAGCTTGTGTGTCTTGTCACTGGGCTCAACCACCCCAAGCAGTCAGGGGCAGGCACCTGCAGCCAGTCACAAGCTCAGGGCCTCTGATCTGATGATTCCTACTGCTTTTAGCCCAATTAGTAGCTTTCTTTCCAGTCCTTGTACAGCTACAGGGTAGCAGTTCTATCCTTGATGCCTACTCCTGGGGCATTTGCTAAAGAAAGACTCTTGGTGTGAAGAGGTGAATCTGTTTAGGCCCTGGGCTCAACCTTCGCACCAGCCCGGCGGCATGGTAGTTAGCTACCCAATAAATATTTATCGACGGAAAGAAACAAAGAAAGATAGGATGAATAAAGGCTTGGCAAGCCCACCATGTCTGCCGTGTTCTACTTGGAAGGCATCCTTGCTGATCAGAATGGGGGCTGGAGTCTTCGTGAGGCCGGGAGCGAAGGGGTTCATAACTCTGCCATTGTGAAATTGATTGGACCCAAGACCAGTATGAAAGTTCCTTGTCTGAAGGGAGTCATCCTTAAGTCCCCCATATGGTTTAAATGTAATTTGTGTCATTGTGAAGGAGTACTGGCAATGCAGGCGGATTCATTAGGCCAAATTGGGTTTGCTATGCTCGACAGTAACATTCCCGAAGATGGAGTTCAACCTTTGCTGGAGAACTCCAGCAAATGAGCTTCTTAATAGCTGCCCCACTTAGTCCGAGCGCCTGCGGGAGCTTAATGTTTTTAATGCCTCTCCTTTTTTTTACCACACTTCACAGTCCATCTAACATTGCTGCTTCTGGTAATATTTTTATATGGGGTTGAGTACTTTAGTGGCCATAAAATTATGATTCAGGCCCATTCTTAGAATAGAAGCTTTTTTAGGGCAAGGCTTATGTCTTTTTTGGTCTGGGCTTGCATATTGACAAACACCAGGACAGACATAAGTAGTTGCTGAAAACATTGCTCTCTGTTTTGGGTACAGAACTCTTTCCTTGGAGCCTTAGATTGGGGTGCACTTAAATGGCTGGGTGTTGA
>NW_006297573.1:1718874-1720242 GCF_000327345.1 Myotis davidii
GTAAGTGCTTTAGAAAAATTATTTTAACCTTTGAAAATAAGACTATTTACATTTGGAAGACTTTCTGTATCAGTTAGTTTTTAGATCGTTAGAAACTGGCACGAGGCCCAAGAGTAGGCTTAATTCTAGAAACAACAGTTACAGTGTGAAAAAAATATTTTAAGAAACAAGTTTTGGTGCACGTGAACACACACCAATAAGCTGAGGTGTCCTGGTATTGATGTGGACAAGGTCTTCAAGGAAACAAAGCCAGCGTTCACCATCCTTTGAAACAAGATCTGTTGGAGCTCGTGCTGCAAATGAACCCACTCTTATGTGTATATTTTTTGTGTTGAATATCTATTTTGAATTTGTATACTTACGCCTTGATTCTTCAGAATTTCTCATTTTATGGAATCAATTAACCACAAGCTATAAATGAAATAAATAAATGTGTGGAGGAAAAACCCAACAAAACGTGATTCTTTGAGCTCTAACTTCGGCAAGAGCGTCATGGGGATGGTGGCAGACCACCAGCAGAGAGCGTGCTGGAGTGTGTGGACGGTGGGGCACCCTTGTGACCAAGTATCCCTGGACCTACCCTGGGATTTCAAGACCTCATTCAGAAAACTACCAATTATGTGGTTGGTTGTTCTGTTTTTCCCAATGAAAAGATTATTGGGTTGCTATTTCATGAATCTGCATCTATTATTAAATATGTCAAGATGCATATGCTGGCTTAATCTGCAAGCCTATCTAAAAACCAGAGGAAACTGGGCACCGAACTTAAAAAATAGGAATTTAAAAAAAGGCATTGTAGTAAGTTGAAAAACAGTGGATGTGTAAACCGTTAATAGAGCAAGCTTACTTTGTAAATTAACTCCTAAAGAATTTTAGTTCTAAAAACTATAATGAGCAAAAATAAGCTACAAAAAGTCATTGTCTTTTGGCCAACTGGTCTTCAGCTGGGTAGCTGTGTCCTGTGAATTGTTTAAATGTTTTATCTCTAGGTCTCCCCTGCACATGGACCAGCCCCATGTGTCATTGGAAGGAAAACAGGCTCCCTTGCTGGTAGCTGCTTTCTGCTCAGGGTGCTGTTGGTTTTGCTGGTCCTGCTCAGAGCAGACCCGGACGCGGGCATTCATGCCTCAGAGAGAGCAGCCTGCTGCTCTCAGCAGTAGCTCTCTTTTGGACCCTACTGAAAATCTGGAAAATACTCAGATTTTGTTTGTCAACAGATTATTCACTTTTTTTCTTGAAAACTTTGACTCCTCAGTGCATGTCAAATTCTCCAGACATGTGGTATAACTAGTCCTGGTTTACTTTTTAAGCATCCTTCACAAGTCTGCCAAAACCTTGACAGGGGAGCTTAATTCACAACTTCTGCTG
>NW_006297573.1:1720263-1740753 GCF_000327345.1 Myotis davidii
TAGATTATTAATACAGTCTCAGGGATCAGATGGGGTGGGATATCAAATTTATTCAGGCAGTATGTTTTGAAACATTTTAGGTTCTTCAAATGCAAAGGACATAAACTGTTTCACTAAAAATGTTTTCTTAAAAGTCAAGACTATTTTAAACTGAGAAAATTAAAACACAAAATTTAATCTTACGTTTATAGTATTTTTCTAAATAATAACTTGGTCAAACCTCGTACACTCAAAACACATACTTTCCCCCCTTCTCCTCTGCTTACATTTTCAAGGGTTTGGTGCATCTTCATTCCCACTTTTCAAGGAACCGACCAAGCTGTCAGTCATTTACGGCATATTTGTAGGTGTCTGTTCTTCTAGAACTGAATACTATTTTGTTAAATCCTTTGTGGTCAGTGAATAAATGTGTTCTGTTAAATGATTTTCCCCCCCTTTTAACTGGAATTGCATGTGAGAAGTAAAAAAATCACTTGGGTATCAAAGTGACAGTGATGTAAGAAGTCCAGAGGTCACTGATTCCTCACTTCCATTTTAAGATTGACCTTTAACTTGCTAGATGGCGTGGGACAACTTTAGCTTCAGATGGCCTTCTCGGTGATGACTGCCCAGAGACGCTCTGGTTTAAGGGGTGTCAGGAGCAGCGGGAGCCACACCAGGGTGTCTTATTCACAACCTGCTTCCCGGGTCTGCACTGGCTGTCTTTGCCTGGGCTGGGAGAGTGGAGTCTGGCAGCCATCTGGTGTTGGTAACTGAAGTCTGGTGCACACAGCACCCTGCGCAGCTATCTCCACCCTAACGGGATATGAGGCAAAAATAATTGAAGGGTATTTGGCTTGGTTGTGTGGGCAGAAGTGTCCTCATCAAAACAACTTTGAAGATTGCTTTGTGTGTGGATGTGGGTGGGTGGTGGCCCTGAACTCGTTCACAAGGGGCGACCACAACAAGGAATCGAGCCCGCTTCCTCCCTGAAGCCATTGTCCAGACAGGACGGCTATTTTAGTTACTCAGAGGACACTGTTGCAGCTTCGGTTTGTACGGGACTGTTTGGGGAACTCTTCACTGCTTTCTGGATACCCTCGCTGAGCCAAGTGGTGGAAATGAAAGATGAATGATTTTGATGACTGGATTTTTGGGAAATACAGGAAAATGGAAGAAGGACCTCTCCCTCTGTTGACTTTTGCTACAGCTCCTTACCATGACCAGAAACCAGGAACTAGTGGATTACGGAAGAAAACCTATTGTTTCGAGGCCAAGCCAGGCTACCTGGAAAATTTTATCCAGAGTATATTCTTTTCTGTAGACCTAAAAGATCGCCAGGGATCCTCACTGGTGGTTGGTGGAGATGGGCGGTATTTTAATAAATCGGCAGTAGAAACAATAGTGCAGATGGCGGCCGCCAATGGGGTTGGTATACCGTGTGTTGTTGTGTGTCTGGCTGTCCACATAACCTCTGAATTGTGCAGAAATAGACGAAAGTACAAGGACTTGTTTGGGGTACGCACCTCAGTTATACTAACATCCAGTTAAGTTTCACTGTGACTTCAGAGATAGACTACTGCGAAAATACTGCTGAAATTACATGCCACATTGCAATACAGGGACGTAAGTTCAACTTTTTGTGCGCTGTGCTCTGTACCTATTGCTTGGACAAGTACCTGTTGCTTATTAGACATTTAAAGTGCACCCCCTGCCGCCAGCTCTCCTATGTACATTCTAACTGGTTTTGAGGGCACTCTGTCCTTTCTCAGAAGGCTCTCATGTACAGTGGAGAGGGGAGGATTTTGGTTTTTTTTCAATGGCTTCCTTGTTGAAGTTCAGTCACTTGTCAAACAGGAAAACAAAAGCCAGGGCGTCCTGTTATTGATGAATCCTGGGAGTCATGCGAATTATGAGGAGGGGGTTGGAAAATGTTAGGTGTGAGCCTTCCCAGAGGACCTGTTACAGGGGAACCTGCTTATAATGACCTTGGACACAAAGAAGCCCCGTGTGCGGTGAATTTGTGCAGCAGAGTAGAGATAACTCCTGTGAGACTATACTATACGGAGGCTCTGCTAACGCTTTGCATTCGGAGAAACCTTGTTGGCCGAATTAACCAAATCAGAAGGAATCTTGTGCCAGAAAGCACTGATTTTGATAATCTAACAGTTTGCACAGACCCACTGATTTATAGGAAGGTGGGCAGCAGCACATCCCTGTCTTTGCTCTGCAAATCCCTCTGTGAGACCAAAAATATATATTTTTAGTGTTTTAGATTATGCTTAGCAATAATTTGGAGAACGAAGTCTTTTAGTACTTGTAAATTTAAAAAATCTTTTCTACTTCCTCTCTAGAAGCGATTCTGTTACTGGGATCATAATTTAGCATTGCCATCAAATGTGTTGGGCATTCATTTTCTGTCTATTTTAATCATATGCCAAGCAGGTGTGATCGCAAAAGCCAAATTAAACAACAACAAAAACACTACCGAATTAAAATTTTAAATGTTTGTAAATCCTATTGCTTATAATGCAAAGTTTCCTTCCTACCTAGTTTCAGAATCTGAATGCCTTTCATGTAAAAATTGCTGATAAAGCACTCACATATGAAATTATTATGACACATACCCATTTTTAAGATAAAATGTGACATGCTATAAATTTCACCTTTGAGGAGAGCTGCAAAGGGAATGGTATTAAGATGCTTTTAATCTTTTGAGGGAGAATGAATGGAACATTATTTCCCCGCATATATCTGGGCTGTTGAGTGCATCTGGTACACTGTCCCCTTTGCTGTGATGTATTTGGCTTCATTTCATTTTTGTGTGGAGCTGAAGGATGTGGAAGAGGTGGTAGGAATGTGTAATTCAGGCAGACTCTATAGACTTTCTCAGTTTTACAATCTGAAGGTTTGCTCAATTATACATTTAAGTGCTAATCATTGACTAAATATGGTAGCTGCTTATGGTGTGGCAGACAGTGCAAGCAATATTTTCATGCCTTTGCAAGGGCCTTCTTTATTGAAAATAGCGTTGCCTTTAGAGCAGTCCTGTTACCCAAATGGATTACTTAACACATTTAATGGACCAATACAGCACTTTAATCTGGTAAAGCCTCTAAAATCCTATATAGTTTGATTTCTTCTTTGTCTAACATATCCTAAATTCGGACTATTTTAGCATCCCTTTGATTGTGGGAGGAAATCTAAAGGAAAGATAATCTTCTGTCACAGAGTTCAAGAGAAGTCAGTGTTCCTTCCTCGCCTTTGTCAGTACCCACTCCATTCATGAGCCAGTTCTTGGGAGGACTTTTCAGCCTAGTGAGCTAAATGGAGATCATTCTTTTTTTTCTTCTTCTTCTTCTCTTTAGTACACTTTTATCTGGTGCATTTAAGGATTATGGAATATAATTTGCCTTTGTTAGTTTCCCTTTGTCTTTGTTTGCATAAAGCTGTATGCAGTTATAGGGAATTGTAATGTACAAAATAAAATATCGGTGGTGCCGCATTTCTAATCCTGATATCTCATATGGTCCCCAGAGCTTTGAACTTAGAGGTACATTTAGAAATGAGACTTGAACCCGTGCATATGACTAGCAGGGCGAAGAAAATGGATCTTGTCTTTTGTGAAACATAAGAAGACACGAGGCCCTATTTTCAATTAAAAGGAAATGTAAGTTTTCTCCCTGTCATGTCTGACTATAAAATATTGGGGAACAGTGAGGTATCCAGCTGGTGGTGTGACACGAGAGAGGCAGACGGGAGTAGCAGGAGAGGAGAAGGGCAGGGAGCGCTGGTGGAAGAGGGACTCTCCGTGCGAGGCTGAGGGGGTTCCTTCTGAGTCGGTAGACACTGGGACATCAGAGCAAGATGCATCCTTTCTTCTTCTTTATTTTTTTATGGCCAATCATACATAACAAAATTTTGCATTTTAACCATTTTTAAGTGCATGCTTCAGTGGTATTGATTACATTCAGTAATCAATTCTGTCACCATCATCATTATCCCTTTCCAGCACTCTTTTATCATCCCATCCAAAACTCTATACCCGCTAAACAATCACTCCCCGCTCCCCACCCATGCTCCCTTCCCCCCAGCCCCTGGTGACCTCTTTTCTACTTTCTGCCTATGAATTTGACCACTTTAGGTACCTCATATAAGTGGAATCAGACAATATCTGTTCTTGTGTGTCTGGTTTATTTTATGTTTTCAAGGTTCATCCGCGTTGTAGCATGTGTCAGAGTTTCATTCCTTTGTAAGGCTGAGCATTATTCCATTGTATGTATATACTGCATATTGTTTATCCATTAATCTGTTGATGGATATTTGGGTTGTTCCCAACTTTGGCTGTTGTGTGTAATGCTGTTATGAACATGTGTGTGTAAGGTATTTGTTTGAGTCTCTGCTTTCTTGTGTGTGTATATCTAGAAGTGTAATTTCTAGATCAAATAGTACAGGGAAGCTTTTTGAGTTGAGGAGGGACATAGGACCATAGAAAGGTGAACTAGGTGGACCCGAGGAGGCAGGCTCAATTCGGCCAGGGTAGAACAGCAGAGGTACAGGTGGGAGAGAAGCCAGGGAGATTAGAGTCAGGAGCTGTTACAGTTCTTCAGACTTCCTCAACGGAAGGGCGGTAACAGAGTGATATTTTCCCAACATCACGTTTACAGTTAATATTCCTGAGGGTGATGCGTGTGAAAGAGTCTGCTTTGGAAGGGGATGTTTTGGCCAGCTGTGCCTCTTCTTGGACCCAAGAGAAAGAAGCTACTAAGGGCTTCCCTGCTTCTCTCTCTCAACTTGCCTTTTTACTATCATCTCCTGGTTTAGTCTCTCAGTCTTGGGCCATGACTGACTGTAGACATCACCATACGGGATGGTAGACTTAAGGGGTGATTTGGGTGGCATAGATTCATATTCATTTATCAGTCTCCCCTTCCACACCAAATACATACAAAATCCAAGTAAAAGTCAGTATGCTTCAGGTGCAAATACAATTTCCAGATAACTCCACCAGCCACTCTGGCTGATTAAGTTGCCATTTCTAAGCCTTGCCTGTTGAAATCATGGAACTCCTCAACCATAGTCTTTTATTCTCATCAGAACCACACCCGGAAACTGCTGGACGTGTGAGATGTTTCCATTCCCACTGTATTGAGTCAGGAAGTTCCAATGCTTTTGCCAGCTATTGCCACTGGATGCCATGTGACCTTGTCATGTCATCTATCCCAATGTCTACCATAGCACCTTCCCATAATTGCTTGTTGTTCTTCTGTTAGGTGGATGTAAGAATGAGCAAACGGGCAGGGTTGTGACAACTTTGACCTCAGCTGCTTCATCTACACAATGGGAGGCGCCCTTGTGAGAATGATTGGGAAGTGCTGTGGGCTGTAGAAAGCTCTCAGAAGCTCAGGATAATCATAATATTGATTTCACACTATCTTCAGGTTTCTCTAGTTTATAAAGAAGCCTATTTACAGCCCCTACCTTGGTCGTTGCCACTTCCTGAGGGAGGCAGGATATAACAAAAATATTACTCCCTCTGT
Organism: Myotis davidii; assembly: GCF_000327345.1. NCBI lineage: Eukaryota > Metazoa > Chordata > Mammalia > Chiroptera > Vespertilionidae > Myotis > Myotis davidii. The sequence goes on from NW_006297573.1 coordinate 1,725,783, forward strand.
CCCATAATAATAGTAGAAGGTGACTATTTAAACGGGAATTATTGGCGAATGCAGCTGTAAGTTATGTTGTAGCACAAAATTGCAAAGCCTTCAATCAAAATCAATGTTTCATGACATCTGTCATTTGTTTTGACACATCTTTCAATTTTTAGGTTAATCTAAGTATTACGAATTATAACTATTTTTCTAATTTAATCCGCTGATCAAAGTCAGTTGTTTTATTTCAGTTGAATATCAACCCATTGCAAAAGTAAGATGAAAAAAAGAGAGTTTTCAAGTAAAGATCGAGTTGCGATTTTCCAGTTTTGATGCATCAAAAGAAAAAGGAAAAGTTGCAGAAAGGTGCAATTACGTTAGCTGCAAAACAATTTAAGTGCAACAGAATGACCATATCAAGAATTTGGAAATGTGTTTCCGAAAATAATTGTCAATGGGAATCTTATGCTAATGTTGATTCTTTGAAAAAACAAAACTGGGGACGTAAATGCAAAGATTATAGAGAAAAACTTCAAAATAAAAATTAGGAGTACTGTTTTTAATTTATTGTTTAATTTAATCTAGTTTTTTTGATAATAAATGTTGCGTTCTATATTTATTTTCTTTTGCTACTATTATGGGACAAATTACATTCATCAACTGCTACTATTATTATGGGACAGAGGGAGTAGTATAACAGAAATTGTTCGGAAATAGACATACGAGCCAAGAGGTGACTGAAATTGAACCAGCTGCTTCCTGGGAGGTGGGTGGTGGTGGAAGGGTGGAATTATAAGGCAGTGACCGATGGGAGGGTGACCTCTGGGAGGATGGCAAAGGTGACAGTCACAGAGAAACTTTCCAACGGAATCTCACTGGCGTGTTCACCGTGAGAAACACATCTACTCTCAAGTTGTTTCTTCGACCATATTTATCTCTGATGGGCCCAGAGGAAATACCAAATGGAAAATTTCAAAGCATCCCCATCCCTTTCTTGTCTCAGAAGGGAGAATGGAGGGAGGGCACAAACTCCTTACTTATAAATCTTTTTATGTGGCAGTCACATCTTCTCCAAGTATGTCAGTCTTCTCCATGTGTGTCCAATGTGGGTCATGTTGAGACAGACATAAATGACTATCATGATAGTGAAGGAAGATCTAGGAGCTGTGCTGATACCATCTTTGAGAGATATGGGAAGGTGAGTTAAGGACACAACAAAACTACTACCTGTAGCCCTTTCCTGTGGGTAGTTCTGACTGGTTTACCCAGTACTAACTCTCAGCATCCCAGGCCTTGGCCCAGAGGTGACTCATACAGTACCTGACAGGCTACTGTATTAACATCTAAGCTTGACTGGAAATGTAAATTCTGAGGTATATTCTGTAATAGACTTCATATAAAGTTTGCCTTTTTTATTTTTCTAAACATTTTAATTTATAGAAGTCTTCTCATTGGGTTAGAATTTCTTTTAAACTGAACTTATATTCTTTTCCCAATGTGGATGGAAAGTTTGATTGAATTGGATAAAAATGTGGGTTTTCTCACTCTCTTTCAGTGTACCCAAATTATGAACCTGGTCTGGAAAGACTGTTTTGCATATTCTTATGTTTTCTTGTCAGAGTCTTATAGTACAGATTATACACTAAAACTGCACAGTCCCCCAAAACTACTTGAAGGAATGGCTTTGTTCAACAATAATAATTTTACTTCAATAATAGTATTATTTATCAACAATAATAATATTCCACTTCAAAATAATAATAACCACCCAAGCTGTAAATATTCATTAAAGAACGCCTTTCCTGGTCCAATAGGATAGTTCTTGGTTCATCAGCCTGTTGTACTGGGGTTTCTGCGCAGGAGTTCTGAACTCACTGATGTGAAAGTGTGTGTTCTGGATTTCTTCTCCTAGATTGGCCGCTTGGTTATTGGACAGAATGGAATCCTCTCCACCCCTGCTGTTTCCTGCATCATTAGAAAGATCAAAGCCCTTGGTGGGATCATCCTGACAGCCAGCCACAACCCTGGAGGGCCCAATGGAGATTTTGGAATCAAATTCAATATTTCCAATGGAGGTGAGTGTGCTGTCCTTTTGAGGATGGTCAATGTTATGTTCAGTAGGATAAACCACTGATCAATGCCGTGGGAGGCCAGGGTTCTGGTTCTGGTCCTTAGTAAGGGGGCTCTTTGTTTCCTTTTGGTGGAAATGAAATGCTTCTCATTCTGCTGTACCTGAATGTGAGGAGCCAGGCATGAATGGTCACTAACACGGTATTTTCTTTTAGAAAACCCTGATCCTTTGCTGCCTGGATGATGAGATGAATGGCAGATGTGCGAGTGAAGAGGAATTGATGAGTTTTGTGTATTTTTTGTGTGTTTACATGTCAGCTGTACAAAACGACCCACTGTTTGCTATTTGGTTTCCAGGTCCTGCTCCCGAAGCAGTAACTGATAAGATTTTCCAAATCAGCAAGACAATCGAAGAATATGCAATTTGCCCTGACCTGAAAGTAGACCTTGGAGTTCTGGGAAAGCAGCAGTTTGACCTGGAAAACAAGTTCAAACCTTTCACAGGCATGTTTATCTCCCCTTTCCCCCAACCCCTCCTGCCCACTCCTAGTTCCAACTTGAGCGATTTGCCTTTCTAGGTGTTAATAATATGGGTGTTCAGCTTCAGAAAGATTGTGGTCACTGAGGCTTGCATGCATTAATTAGCAGATCTGTAATTGGGTCTGGAACTCTAGAGACCTGGGCTCTCTGGGCACTGCGGGTGATCAGCAGTGTGACCCTGGGTAAGTCATTTCCAAATCTCAAGGCCTCAGCTTCCATATCTATAAAATGAATTTGTAAGACTTTTTAGAAGACTTGTAAGATTATATTCATAACTAACTTTTATTGAGCTTTTTTTATGTGCCAAGCGCTTACCATTTATTATTCTGCTTTATTCTTTCAGTAGCCCTGTGAGGGCAGCGCTGTCGGTATTCACTTTTTCCAGGTGAGGAGACTAAGGCTGAGAGAGCTTGAGTAACAGGCTCAGCTCACACAGGGAGTGAGCAGTAAGCCAGGATTCAAACCCAGGTGTGAATGATTCCAAGCCTGGGTTTTGATTTTTTTCCCCTGCCCTAATATTCAGTAAAATCAAATTACACCATTTTGGGGGCTAAACTGAAACCCCCTCTGTAGGCAGTAGTGTTAAATATTTTGTTGTTAAATATCAAGGTATTAAATTACAATGATTGATGGAGTAAATGTGAAATTATTCATATTAATCTAATAAGGATGAGATGGTTGGCAATGTGACTTGCATTTCAACTTTGCTCTAACATGTATTCTTCCCCCTGGACTGCATTTTTTGTTTGAACCTACCCATGGAGAGCGGACAGTTGCATCTTAACAAAGAGAAGATGGTACTTTGCCACATCCTGAAGACCTGCTTAGGGTTTAGAAAACATTAGTAGAGGATTTCTTAAATTCTTAACGTCTTGAAAATGTTCAGACCCCTGAAAATCCAGCAAGATTAAGTTCTTATATTTATTTTATTCCTTTAGTGGTGCATGTGAAAATGATTCATTAATAAATACTTTTTTTCTGCTTTATATCATTAAATCATGATGGCAATGGGCCTGGAAAAAGGAAAGGAAAGTAGGTGTCACATTTTCTGTTATTTATGACCCCAAAACACACTTCTCATGAAGATGGATAGGGAATCAGTGTGGCAGAAAAGCTTGAGTTTACCAGGCAAACCTCCGTCAAAAATCCCCTGTGTGCCCCATCCCAGCTGTATGGACAAGTGGTTTAACCTTACAGACCTTGCATTTCCTTGTCTACAAAATAGGATCAGATCACTTACCTCCCGGGAACAATGTTAGTGTTGAATTCGGGATCCTGTACCGTCCTGGCATCTGGGGGCTGCTCGGTAATTGGCATTTTAACACAGCCATGGCACGCTTACAGCAATGCCATCATTGCAGAGGAGGGCATTTCTAAATGTGCTTAGTGCCTCCATCTTTCAATATTGCCTCTTCCCACAGTGGAAATTGTGGATTCGGTGGAAGCTTATGCTGCGATGCTGAGAAACATCTTTGATTTCAGTGCACTCAAAGAACTGCTGTCCGGTCCAAACCGACTGAAGATCCGCATTGATGCCATGCACGGAGGTACGGGTCGCTTCCCTGCCGCGCCCTTCGCTGCTCTCTGTTCTGTGCATCATGATGCTTTAACAAGCCTGTTCTTAAGACTCCCTCTGGCTCTTCTCCCCTCATTTTTTAATTTAAATTTATTGGGGGTAACTTTAGTTAATCACATTATATAAGTTTCCGGCATGCAACCTTATCAATATATCATCTGTATATTGCATTGTGTTTCCACCACCTAAAGTCTCATCTCCTTCTGTAACCATATATTTGACCCCCTGTACCCTCTTCATCCACCCTCCACGCCTATCCCCCCTGGTAACCACCATACTGTGGTCTGTGTCTATGAGTTTGTTCGTTGCTTTTTGTTTTATAGCCCACACAGGCCTGAAATCATACGGTTCTTGTATTTTTCCATCTCTGATATTTTTTAAACAATTATTTTTGCAACCATTTCAACAATACCCACAGAAATAAAAATCTGACTGTATGCAGCAGGCAGTAGAGACAGTCCCCACAGCAAGGCGGTGTGAAGGGCAGTGTCTTCACATGAAGCATCAGGTTTGTGTCATGTGCAGCCGTGTTTGTGGACTCCTCCTGCCTCTCCGAAGATACCTTACATTCTATTCTAAATACCCCTCTGTTTCCAAGGGGGCGTTTTGTCATTTACTAGATGTGGTGAACATGCCCCTGAGCCCCAAAGCCCCTCTCGCCTGCCCCCACATGCTCCTTTTCTTAGAAGTGGGCAGGGCAAGTCCAGGATTAAATTCAGGAACAACAGGATGTGTGTCTTTCCTTCTTCTTCCTCTGGGGGTTGTGTGGCCAGGTCAGCAGAGACAGCAGCTGTCAGTATGAAGTGAACCGTGAGGTTTTCTTGCTTGTAGGAAAACGGGAATTCCTAGGCATTTAGGTTGTTCATTTGTTTTGTAATAATTTAGAATTTTGGGAGCTTTGAGCAGCAGGATTTTCCTTGGTGTTGGAATCCAGCTGCTTGTCTGGCTGAGAAAGACGTTCTGCTGTGCTGAACCCTTTTGACGATGCTGGTGAGAGCCTCCTGCATGACCAGGGTAGACAGCCTTCTCCTGGAGGGCTGGACCTCCCCTCCTGGAACTTCTCCCCTTGGGCCCTAACTTGGCTTTGGAGTCCCATGAATGGGTCTACTTTTTTGTTAAACCTCACCAGAGGCCATGCTTAGAGAGATTAAGGAAGATAGATGATAGATAGATAGATAGATAGATAGATAGATAGATAGGGATAGAGATAGATAGAGATAGAGATAGAGATAGAGATAGAGAGAGAGAGAGAGAGAGAGAGAGAGAGGAACATCAATGTGAGAAACACTGATCAGTTGCCTTCAGCACAGGCCCTGACTGGGAATTAAAACCGTAACCCAGGCATGTGCCCTGACCGGAAATTGAAGCAACAACCTTTTGGTGCACAGGACAATGCTTAACCAACTGAGCCTCTCCAGCTGGGCTGGGTGTACTTCTTTATTCAGACAAAAGCTATTCTGTTTTTTCAAACCATGCGACAGACATGTATTGAGTACCTACTATGTGTATACTTGGTGGGTAGGCCTGGACTCAAAGAGCTTGCAGTGCCTGGAGTGATGAGATGGGTAAAAAACTAACATCACCAGGCCCTAGCTGGTTTGGCTCAGTGGATAGAGCATCGGCCTGCAGACTGAAGGGTCCTGGTTTGATTCCATTCAAGGATACATGCCCAGGTTGCGGGCTCGATCCCCAATGAGTAGGAGGCAGCCAATCAATGATTCTCCCTCGTCATTGATGTTTCTATCTCTCTCTCCCTCTCTGTAATCAATATAAATATATATTTTTAAAAAAACAACACAAAAAGACTAACATCACCAGGCCAACAAAATGAGGATTAGATAGAATTTCAACTATTCTCTTTGGGGTATGGAAAAAGGTATAGTTTGACAAGGCAGTATTAAGCAAGGTTTCTTGGAAGAAGCGGCAACCAATTTAGCTTTTATGTAAGACGGATCGAGGGTGGTGGAAAATCAAGCGATGGTCATTCCCAGTGAGGCAGTGGCTGTAGCAAATGCACGAAGTGTTATATTTTTAAGATGCCACATTAGAGTGAGGAAAAGCCTATGTTGGCTCAGGAATGGGACTTATAATGGAGTATTTGCTGAGAGGAGCTGGTCGTGAAGTAGACTTCTTTCTTCAGGCCTTTTCGTTGTTCCTCTAATGCAGCGGTTCTCAACCTTCTGGCCCTTTAAATGCAGTTCCTCATGTTGTGACCTAACCATAAAATTATTTTCGTTGCTACTTCATAACTGTCATGTTGCTACTGCTATGAATCGTAATGTAAATATCTGATATGCAGGATGGTCTTAGGCGACCCCTGTGAAAGGGTCGTTCGACCCCCAAAGGGGTTGCGACCCACAGATTGAGAACCGCTGCTCTAATGCCTCCGTTTCTATATCCTTTACAGCCCTGGCTGCCTAGATCTCATTCTGTGTTGTGTCAATTGCTTCCTTAACATGTGGCTCCTAATGGGAGATACACATTCTATTTTGTTCTGATCTCTGCAACATATATTGGTGTCAGTACCTTCCTTGAGGAAAACACATTCTCAATATTTTAGAGATGAATGTTCTTGGTAGTTATGCTGGATGTCACCATAACGTATGGGACTAGTTTTTCCTGATGTTCATTGTTGTAGTTACTGTTTTTATCTGTACTCTTTGGATCAGTTTGTCAGATAACTTGATAGAGTAGAAAGATTAGGGCTCTGAATCCCAGCTCCCACTCCTACTGTGTAAGCTTGGGCAAACAGCTTCATATCAGAACCTCAGTTTTCTTTTCTATAAATTGAAGGTGATAATCATAATGCAAACATTTATACCATGTGCCAGTACTGTTTTCAGTGTTTCATATTTATTAACTCTCTTAACCCTGCCAGATAGCTACTACAATTATCCTCATTATGCAGATAGAGGAGACAAAGACACAAAGAGACTAACTTTCCCAGAATTTTACAGCTGGTGACTGGCAGAGCTGGGATTTGAACCTAGGCACTCCGATCCCAGAGTCCATTCTCTTAAACACTGAGTGTGCCACCCTGTGGGCCTTTTCAAGGACTGAGTGAGAAAATGGTTGAGAAGTGTTTGGCACAGGTGTGTCGTAGGGCCTTCATGATGGTCAGCTCCTTCCCTTCTCCCCACGCTTTCCTTCATCAATTGTCCCCACCCTTTCCGACCTAATCTCTTATTACTCCTTTTCTTAGAACCTCCTACTCCAGCCGGGCTTATGTTTCCACTAGCTCCTCCATACAGTTTGCACATTCTCATTGTTGTGCATGCCATTTTCTACCTTGTCCCCCAACCCTCACGGACTTTCATAAGCATTATTTTCTGAGTCTTCATTTCATGCTGGACGCAGTGGTGGGACCGTATGTAAAGAAGATCCTCTGCGAAGAACTTGGCGCCCCTGCAAACTCGGCAGTCAACTGCATTCCTCTGGAGGACTTCGGAGGCCACCACCCTGACCCCAACCTCACTTACGCAGCTGACCTGGTGGAGACCATGAAGACAGGAGAGCATGACTTTGGGGCTGCCTTTGATGGCGATGGGGTGGGTATAAGTGCCTTTACGTGAACTCTGACGTAGGCTAGGCCTGATCCTACAGAGGAGGAAAAGTGGGCTGCACCTGCCAGACCCTGTGGGCCTAGTGAGTGAGAGTCAAGACCTTTCATTGCACCTGGGGTCAAGGCCATAAAATTAAAAGACCTTCTCAAACAGAAATAAGAGTCCTTGAAATTAACCCATATTTTCTTTTTAAAAAAATATATTTTTATGGATCTCAGAGAGAGCAAGGGAGAAGGAGAGAGCAATAGAAAAATCAACGATGAAAGAGAATCATTGATCAACTGCCTCCTGCACACCTCCTCCTGGGGATGGAGTCTGCAACCCGGGCATGTTCCCTGACTGGGAATCAAACCGTGATTTCCTGGTTCACCGGTCAGCCCTCAACCATTGAGCCACACAGGCCGGGCAACCCATATTTTTAATTTCAGACATTCATGTTTGCTAAGAATAGCAGGATATTTAGGGCCTTGTTATTATCTAATGACTACTGATTCATGAGCTGGCTGGGTTCTAGATACCTATCCTAAGATAGGTTTTTATTCTCACCTAGCAGCTACTTATTCAATCTCTGGAAAGGATTTTGGAAATATAATATCCCCATTCATTCATTTACAACAGCTGAATGATGGAACTATAATGAGAACATTAACCTTTTATTCCCTCTCTATAATTAAGATTTTTAATACCCACTCTTTTATTTACATTGGTAAACATATACCAGACAAGGAGGAAATGTGTTTTAGGTTTGTATTCTTGATATCTCGGAGATAATAGGCACTACACATGTCTACTTCATTGAAAATATGTATATTCTTTATTGTTGTTTGTTGTTCTTTGACATTAGCTAGATTTATTATTTTCCTGAAATATAAATTTTCCCATATCAAAATCTGGGGAAGTTGAAGGGGTCCGGAGCCGACACTATTTTGCAATGCATCTTTCTGAGGCAGTGCATGATGGGAGTGGCACTGTACAGATCCAGTCGAAACAAAATCCAGTATTTAGAACCCACACTGAATAAATGTATCAGTTTTAAGTTTTATAATTTAAAGTTTCATCCCCCCCACCATATAGGATAGTTTGGTTTCTTCCACAGTTTGACTAAAAGCTCTTCCTTTGAAACCCCCTCTCTCTCAAAGGATCGAAACATGATTCTGGGCAAGCACGGCTTCTTTGTGAACCCCTCAGACTCCGTGGCCGTCATTGCTGCCAACATCTTCAGCATTCCATACTTCCAGCAAACCGGGGTCCGCGGCTTAGCACGCAGCATGCCCACCAGCGGGGCCCTGGACAGGTAGGTCTCTCGTTCTCCTGGCCCTCCGCAGGCCCTTTTCTGTGCTTGGAACACTCTTCCTCCCCTTCCAGCCAGGGCATCTGATGCTAAATAAGTGCTTATTTTAGGAAGGAATGGGTGAAGTTCTTTCTGGGTGAGATGTCCCGTCTCTGTGATCCCTTAGCACCCTGCACTTCTTCCACCCCAGCATGTACCACGCTGTGTTCTGGTAGCCTGTGTACTTGACTGTAAACTTCTACAGAGAAAAGACTGACTAATTCACCATCTTAAACTCCACCTGACCATAGTGTGCCTAGCACGTAGATAATAGGGGATACACACACATGCACGCACACAGTTTAGAAAATGAATGATTGAATGTTAATGAATAAATGAATGGATGGTCCTCCTACTGTAGTCAAGACATTATTCTGAAGAGCCATTTCCTTTAGCAGTGTGCAGAGTGCGGGGAAAGAGCAGTTTGAAGTAAGATCAGTGTTTCAAAGAAGCATTCCTCATCCCTCCCTCATCGGATACCCATGTACATACAAACACAACAAGTGTTCACTCATCAAAAATTGAAATAAACTGAAAGCTCAAATAGTTAAAAAAATTACATTCAGTTTTTATGAGAAAGGACCCAGTGACAATAAACAGTGGATATCTGTGATTTGCTTATTTATTTATTGTATATAACCTCATTTATAAAGGCTTTAAGGTGGATTATAAGATCACATCTAAAATTACTGAAAAATATCAGTAATAAATAACAAATGAGGGCCAACCAGGGAGAATGTTAATTAGAACGTTAGGTGCCCAGTAAATGCTGAATGAGTGAATAAAAGACAACTGAATGAATAAAAGGCCAGAGCAGGTAGGAAAGCAGAACGCACATATCTAGGCTCATATAATAATAATAACTAATATTTATTGAGCATTACCTTGTGCTCAATAGACACTGAGTACTTGATATGCTGTAAGTCATTAATTCTCAGACCAACCCCATGGGGTAAATGCTATATAAACCCCACTTTACAAGTGGGAAAACAAGAGGGACAAAGAAGTTAAGTAGCATGCCCAAGGTCACCCAGCTAGTAAACGGCTGAGTCAGGACTTAAACCCAGAATCTTTGCTCCTAACCACTGGGCCATGTAGCAGTTTTCTACTGTGGGTTTTGTGTGCATGTGTGTTACAGAATAGTCCTGATGTCAGCTAACAAGAGAATAATGATTAATATTCATATAGTGGTTTGTGTCTTACACAGAGCTTTTTGACATTTACCATCTCCTCACAGCAATCTTTATTTTTTCTTGTTAATCCTCACCCAAGGATATTTTCCCATTGATTTTTAGAGAGAGTGGAAGGGAATGGGAGAGACACAGAGAGAGAAACATCGATGTGAGAGAGACACATTGATTGGTTGCCTCCTGCACAAGCCCCAACCAGAGCCAGGGATTGAACCTGCAACCTAAGTACATGTCCTTGACCCTAATCGAACCTGGGACCCTGCAGTTCTCAGGGCCAACACTCTACCCACTGAGCCAAACAGGCTAGGTCAGTGATGGCGAACCTTTTGAGCTCGGCGTGTCAGCATTTTGAAAAAGCCTAACTTAACTCTGGTGCCGTGTCACATATAGAAATTTTTTGATACAGTGGGGCCTTGACTTATGAGTTTAATTCGTTCCGTGATGGAGCTTGTAACTCAAATTACTCGTATGTCAAATCAAAAAGTGAACTAGTGAGACATGTGATGCTGGGCTGATGTTGTGCGTTCACTGTGACGTTTGCTGCGCCAATTAGCGATGGGGTATCTGAAGCTGGCTCGTAACCTGAATTTTAGCTTGTAGCTCAAAGTGAAAAATCGGCCGAGAGACGGCTCGTATCTCGAAAAAGTTGTTAGTCGGGACACTCGTAAGTCAAGGCCCCACTGTATTTGCAACCATAGTAAAACAATGATTTATATTTTTGATATTTATTTTATATATTTAAATGCCATTTAACAAAGAAAAATCAACCAAAAAAATGAGTTCGCGTGTCACCTCTAACACGCGTGTCATAGGTTCGCCATCACTGGGCTAAGCTATAGCAATCCTTGTTTTTAAGAAGAAGAAACCAAAAAAGAAGTTAGCGGTCTTGTCTAGGACCCCACAGCTAAATAAGAGCTTGGATCAGAAGAACCCAGGGCTTCTGCCTCTGCATCCTCCACCTCAAGTCGTGAGCTGGTGTGTGGCCACATTGTACATTAGACCTATCAGGTCCTGAAATACTTTCTGCATCATCCAAGAACAGTTTAATTCCAACTTCTGGAAAAACTGATAATCCATATATAGAACCACAATGGAAACACCTCATTACCCAGAAAAAAATTCATTGTATTTCACAGTTTTCAAAATCTTAGATTTCATTTTCCTCAAATGTTAGAATCGAAGCTCGACACTGTTTTGTTAGCATCAGGCAGGTGTTCTGGAAAGCAAACCTCACCAAAACAGTGAATGAAATGTGGTAACTTCCTGTTCAAAGGGAAACACATCTAAAAAGAAGTCACTGAAAGAAAGTTTTAAATAATCTAAAGAAATATAGGGAGAAGTAAAAGATGTGTTGGAGGGGACAGGGGACCATGGGTCAGTGTGGAGGAAGCTGGTGCAAATGGGAGAGCCTGCTGGGTACTGTCCTTGTGGGGCCTTCTGGTGAAATGAAAGGAACGTTCGACTGGCAGCTGAACAGCAGGCACTGGGCATCCTGGCTGTGTGACCTTGGGCTGATCACACAACATTCTGCGCCCTCTTTCCTTCTCTGTAAAATACTGACCTCCTAGACCCCATATTCTATTATTTTGTAATTATAAGTACATCAAAACTTCAGTCTTTTGTCCTTTATAGAATAGTTATAGATGTTGACTATCTCCAAAACATGTGCGTTTAAATAGCCCCCCAAACAGCCTTGCACATTTTGCTCCTGTTGCTTCTTCTACGATATTAAAGTCAGTGAGCTGAACTATTTCTTTCTCCTTCCTCTTCTACCCCCTCCTCTGAGTCCACATAGAATAGCCCATTGTGCACAAGTTTGCTCTGACGCTTTCCCACCAGTCCTAGAATTGTGTCTACCTCTGAGCAGCGCTAAATGGGACCCTTGATTACAATAATGGTTGCTATTTTCCATCCCTCACATGGCTATGCTAACAGTCCTGCTGTGATGTAACTTTGATTTCATGCCTTTGAAGGGTGGCTAATGCTACAAAGATCGCTTTGTATGAGACCCCCACTGGTTGGAAGTTTTTTGGGAATTTGATGGATGCAGGCAAACTGTCCCTTTGTGGGGAGGAGAGCTTCGGGACCGGTAAGTGCGCAGCCCTGCGCTACCCCTTTCTTTTCCTGTAAACACTACCTGCGGTGAAAGCTTAGACTGCTAGGGCCGCACTGAAATAGCAGCGGTAGCTGATGCGTCCTAAATCAGAATGCAACTTATTTATAACAACCCTGACGAAGTGTACACGTTTGAAAAGCGGGAAGCACGCTCAGCCAAAGAGGGCTAATTTACTTTCAGGAGGATCACATCTACCGAGACAGGAAGCTTGGGCCCTCCTCTGCAGCCTGGTCATTGAGTCTGTGGGGACTTAACAGAGTGATAAACATATTTTTCTTCCCTCGGTGGTCAAGGGAACCTTTATAAATGTTTTCATTTCTAGGAAGAAATATGGTAGAGCGAGTCAGTTTTTCATTTTTATTTAAGGGAAGGTTTCAGCACAGCATTAAATCATTCTCTTTAATAGGCCCAGGTTTGCTATAGCAACGAGTTGTGATTTATTGAGGTTAAATGAAGGGAGACCATTAGGGTGGAACTAAGTTGCTAGATGATCAAGAAATTAAAACTACTTTCTTAACCATGAGGATGTATGTGTAAATTGTGGTATAATGAAAGAGGGGGATGTGGTATGCTTGGGGGATGTCCAAACACCATTACACCCCACTTTCTGTGCTCTCCCTCCTCTTCCTTGCCTATCCGATGTTTACCTGAAGTCCCACCTCTGTGACCTTCCCCACTACCCATCCTACCTACATCGATCTCTCTTCCTTTCCAAGCATCCATTTCGGTGTGTGGCCCTTTCCTACGCGTTAGTCTCCAGCTAGGTTGCAAGGTACTTCAGTGGCCATATTTCTTCTCCTTCTGTTCCCTCTACCCCATATTTTGAAGTAAAAGGACCAATTTTCTTTGTCCTTCAGTATTCTACTTCCATTCTTTAGCAAAGAAAAGAAGACCAAAATCTAGTGTTCTGTGAGTCTCTTCAGTTGCAGTTCATTTGAGGTTAAATAGAATGCTGATTTCATTTATTATCCCACAAGTCCTGGGGTAGGGTGGAAATTTTGAGACACTATTTATAAAATGATAAGCAATTTAATATTCTTGGGGGAGTGGCAATACTTCTTGGTATTGAATTGGTTTGATAGAATTGTAGGGTTTTAAGAAAGATGAATGAGTTGTAGCATTGAACAGTGTCCACAAAGAAGGCTGGATGATTTCCCAAGGTTCTAGGTCCACTTAGGGTACCACTCCAGTGGTTCTCAACCTTCTGGCCCTTTAAATACAGTTCCTCATGTTGTGACCCAACCATAAAATTATTCATTACAGTTACTTCATAACTGTAATGTTGCTACTGCTATGAATCATAATGTAAATATCTGATTATGCAGGATGGTCTTAGGCGACCCCCGTGAAAGGGTCGTTTGACCGCCAAAGGGCGCACGACCTACAGGTTGAGAACTGCTGGCTTAGACCTTTCCTACCTCATAAAGTATGGGTGATGCTACATTACTCCACAGGACACTAGATGAATAACCAATGAACCTGTGAGGTAGTCTCCTCACATGAAATTCTCCCTAGTGTTACCCAGAGCAAGCTTGGTACCAGTCACTCTTCGTTATGGATGAAGCTGTCTTTGGAGGCAAACACCATGTCTAAATCTTTGGTGTTCTAACTCTATGTACCTGTTTCATATGAAAGGGAAAAGTCTAGAACAAGGCTTCCCAGGGTGTTTGGAAGCCTAGAACGAGGTTTCCCACGAGAGGGTTCTGAGTTCAGTGATGATTGGGAAAATTGGATACACCTCTCTGTCTTGGTGATTCACATTATTAGCATAGGAAGATTCCAAAACATTCCACTGTAAGAAATCCTGTCTGTATGGTTTTAGCTAAACTGAGTCAAGTGCCTGCCTCTTTTATTTGGTGATATATCCAGTAACTTCTTGCTCCACAGGCTCCTGTGGGCATCACTGGTCCAGGTGAGTCAGAGCCCTGGAGCCCACTAGGCATCCCCTGTATTGAGTGACCGGGGATAGGCTTGAAGACGGCACAGCACAAGCTGCTCCGCTTTCATGTGCCAGGCCTGCAAGGACTGGAAGGCAGTCCTCAGGTTCTCTCTTCTCCAGGCCACCCTTATGTCACTTTACTTATCTACCCAGCACCAGGTTCTGGGTGCTCCCAAGTTCACCAGTGCTCTTCTTAGGAAATCAGGTGCCCACTGGGCCTCCAGGGTTGACTGGCAGGTAAGGAATAGAGTGGGATGATTATTTCCAGGGAACTGGGCTCTGAACTGTGCTTGATATGACCTTCACTTATATTAGCTTTTAGGACATTTTATAATACTGTTTGGCCCATATAATATTATAGATAACTAGAGGCCCGGTGCACAAAAATTTGTGCACTTGGGGGGGAGAGGGGGTCCCTCAGCCCGGCCTGTGCCCTCTCACAGTCTGGGACCCCTCGGGAGATAACGACCTGCTGGCTTAGGCCTGCTCCCGGGTGGCAGAGGGCAGGCCCAGTCCCTAGGTGCAGCCCCTGGTCAGGCTCAGAGCAGGGCCGATTGGGGAGTTGGGGCGCTGCCCCCTGTCATGCACAGAGCAGGGCCAATCTGGGGGCTGGGGCGCTGCCCCCTGTCACACACAGAGCAGGGCCCATCAGGGGGGGTGGGGCTCCTTCC
>NW_006297573.1:1741295-1766391 GCF_000327345.1 Myotis davidii
TTCTGTCCGTTGCTTACAATGTTGTTAATCTGCTGGCTGAAGTCCAGTGGTATTTGTTAAAATGTTTCAAACTGCAGGCTCAGAGGCCTGCAGCGGCAGGCAGGGAACATTGGAGTCCTCCCTCACTGAAGCAAGCAAGCCTCATGTTAGTTTCAAGCTGCCTGGCAGCCGGCCGCCATCTTGGCTGACAGTTAATTTGCATATCTCGCTGATTAGCCAATGAAAAGGGTAGCGGTTGTACGCCAGTTACCATGTTTCTCTGTTATTAGTGTAGATTAAACCCCTTTAAGTTTTTACTCAAGAGCATTTGGCAAGAAAAGTTTCCTATGTGACTTTTGTGGAATTGATTTCTTTAAATCCAAGTATTTGACTTTAAAAAATATATGTGTGTTTTTTTTATCGATTTCAGAGAGGAAGGGAGAGGGAGAGAGAGAAACATCAAGGATGAGAGAGAATCATTGATTGGCTGCCCCCTGCACGCCCCCTACTTGGGATCTAGCCCCCAATCTGGGCATGTGCCCTGACCAGGAATGGAACCATGACCTCCTGGTTCATAGGTCAACGTTCAACCATGGAGCCACACTGGCTGGGTCCAAATATTTGACTTTAAATTTCCTGTTAACATTTGTTCTTGTTTATTTATTTGTCAACGCACTCAACAAATACTAAGTGCCAACTATGGTTCTGTCTTTCCTTAGATATCTTTTTTATTCAAATAGAATGCATCATGAGAAGAATTTGCAAGCTCTTTCTCTCTCTCTCTTTGAAAAAAAGAAAATTGTTTTGTAATATTTCTGAGATAAACATTTTAGAAATCAGACTGGATAGCCATGGGTCTCCACTGCTGTGAATGAGTGTAGCTGAACTTACTTAACTTCTGCTCTTCTAACTTATAAAGGAGTTAATTTCTACCTACCACATCCCTCGATGGCAAATGTTTCTAACAATTCCTTTACAGAGTTTCTCAGGGTTGATATTAGTGATTCTAAAAGCTTTGAAATATTTGAATTCTGTAGCTTAATTGAGTATAAAGTCGTTTATTTCTGCATTTTCCCAGGCCAGATCAGAGGCAGTTTCTCAGAGAGCCTCCCTAACCTTCCAGAGTGGGTCACATCCCCCTGGCACTACACACTTCTCCTTTGTTGCATGTATTGCAGCTGTAATTTTTACATTTATTTATGATTACTTGATTAATGTCTTCTAGCTCTACTAGACTATAATTTCCACGAGAACAGGAGCCATATTTGTCTATTTTCTCCACCATATCCCCAGAGCCTCCTATAAAGCCCAGCACATAATAGCTGCTCAGCAAACATTCGTTGAACGAATGAAAAAATGCACTATTCATGTGGCATCCTCTTTTACAAACAGAATCCTGGTGTTGGAAAGGAAAGGACTTTAAAAGTCATCCGATGCAATGTTTTATGTGTTGCTGGAATCGTAAGTGGCCAGTCAGTGCTCTTCTGCTTAAACACCCGCCTCAGTGGAGAATCCCCACCTCACCCTTGCAGCAGCCTGCAGCTCTTATGCGGACTCCCCACCACCCACATTCCATAGTCCAGAGTTGGGACCCAAGGTCTTTGTGAGAAGAAATGAGCTTTTATAGAAGTGTACAAAGGAGTCAGACTTCAGAAGAACTGGCTCACCAAATAAAACAAACCGCTAGCATTTAAAAGCCCAAGCCCTGATATTACTAATGTTACCAACTATACATTAGTCTGTTTATGTTGGAGATACAGCAACCATCTCACTGGATTATCATAGCCAAAGAGGCTGGGACACTCCCTCTGACATCAGCATTACAGACACTAGGGATAAAGGTGTGTTTTTGTTACGGACTCAGACATGGGCACTAGAACTAGACAGCGTGAACCTGTTATTTTGGTTGATCTCAGGGTGCAAAGTTATTCCCCCCCCCCCACAACTGTGGATGATGATGTACATGTTTATTATACACAATGGCAAAGGGCAAGGTGGTCAGTCCTGTTCCACCTTGAACTTATTGGGAAGGTGATCTAAAGTGAAGCCACTGAATAGAATAGATAGTCACTACTTTTGAAGCTCTTCCTCAGGAAAATGGGGCCTTGGGAAAGAGGGATAGGGAGCCAGGTTGAATATCAACTTGATGTCCCATGGAACTATGCCGGTAAATTACGATCGGGCCAGGTGTAGAGGTTAGCATCATTTCCCCCCGAACCATCTTTAAAAGGTCCTAGTGCCGATGCATCAGATAGGAGTGATAACTTGAAGAAGTGCACCATTCGTGCTTTGCAAATTTCTTTTAATTTTTCCTCCATGAAAAGACCTTCATATTTGTACTTCTTTTCATCAATTCATTCCTCAAATATGTATGGAATTTCAACTGTACCCCAGATGCTGGGGGATGCTCTGGGGACACAGTGTGGTCCTGGTGGAGGGCTCTGTGGAGTCCATATTTGAGGAAGGAAGTCAGATCCTGGCCAGGTAATTACAGGTGTGCAAAATGATAGAAGGAATGGGAGCTTTATTCTCAGGCACCTAACTTGTTTCTGTTGTGTAGACAATCAGATTTTCTACCTAGTTCTCTGCCTGTTCTAATCTGCAATCTCTTGAGCACATTTCCCTGTAGGTAAAAACCCCACGGGAAGGTTGGCACATCCCATCTCTGAAGTTCCCAGAGAGAATACCCCAATAGAATGAGGCTAATACCCTAATTATAAGAAACTCAGTTCAGTTGTTACCTGCACGTCTGTCTCCCTCACCTGTATGTCTGTGCTCATCTATGAGGGCAGGGAGCATGTCTTACTCACCTTGATATTTTCTCATGTACTTGGAGCATGAAGGCACTGATTCCTATTTCTTGAGCGTAAAATGGAGTTTGGGTTAAGACACAGTTTCTGCTCGTCAGATCCTACTATGTTTCTCCATAGGAAACGAAGTTCCAGTGGGCAGTCCCCAGCCAGTGCGGGATTAATTACTAAGTGGAAAGTCTGGGGGTGACTGGGCGGAGCCCCTCTGGGGCTGGTGTGATCTGGAAAAGGCTTTCTGAGGAGCTTAGCTGGCCTTTCAGAGTGAAGTCCTCTGTGCAATGAAAGCCAAAGAGGATAGGACTCCTGAACCTCCCAGCCAGTCAGCTGGGGTCTGACCATTGTTTGGGGAAAACCTTATTGAGAGCTGACTGTATGTCAGGCACTAGCCAGGGGCCACTCACCGTCTAGGGTGGGGTAAGCAGAGACAGGCTGGGATGGAATACTGGTAAGCACAAAGGCGAGAAGGAAGGCATGCTGCATTGAATAAAGTTTAAAGTAGTTGGAGAAGTTGCTAGCCAGGTACATGTGGAGTAGCAATTTCCAGGCAGAAAGAACAGCATATTTAGGAGACTGCAGGAGAGCTAGAGATGGGCAGAGAAAGAGAGAGACAGAGAGAAAGACAGAAAGACAGACCCTAGAGCTTTCACAGAACTCCGTGTGACTCTTTTTTAGCTGCCATGTCCCCATCCGCAGGCCTGTCACTAGGAGGGGACAAGAGCCAGGTCCCTCCTGAGATGCCTAGACTAGTCAATGGAACCTAATCCCTAAACCGTTAGCTTTTGGCTCCCTCTGCAAGGGTTGACATTTTTCTTGGCTGGGACTCAGAATGTGCCCTGACTGAGCCGAGTTTATACTTATCACAAGGTGCTGATTAGGCTGAAGTCAAGTGACAGGTGGTTGAAGATGCTGAAAGAGCAGAATTCCCATGTGCTCAGTCGGTCCCTGAGCTGGACCACGTAGGAAGAGACCTATGTGACACCCGCGGCCGCTTTGTGTCAGCGGGGCCAGTGGTGCTTGCTGACAGTGCTCTCCTCCTTCTCACAGCGAAGTGAGCGCAGCTTTGCTTAGTTTATTTTAAATTTAAAGAAATCATATCAGTAAATCACATTTATAATAGGAAAATTAGATAAGGAAGAAGAGAAAAACATTTCAATCCCACTGCCAGAGAAAAGAGCATATTGAATTGTATTCTTTCATTTTCTTCCCCAAATGTACATTTAAAAACATCAGTTTTGAAAACTTAATAGGGTAGTGGAAAACTATAATTTCCCCTAAGCTTTTTTTATTGGTACCCTTATTCATAATGGTATCCTTTATTTATGAAGTACTTAGCCGTTTATAAAATATTTCCACTCTATCACAGTAATGCCTTAAAATTGTGTGAGAAAGGGGGCTTTATCCCCATTTTATAGTTGAAGAAACCAAGGTTCAGAAAAGTTAAGTGACTTGTCCAAATGTCAACAGTGTCTAGATAACAGTCTTAAATTTAGGTTTTCTGATTCTTACGTATAAAGCATTTCCATTGAACCACAACTGCCACAATTGTAAAAACAATAGCTTTAGGAACACCTTTTTTTTCAGTAGTAATTTGTCATCATTCATGAGAACCTCAGGAAAATGAAATTTACCCAGACTTCCTGAGTATTAGAGTTTTGATACATCCAAAGTGATCAGTGTAATTAATCAGAATTTCCAAAGAGACTGGGGATCACACAAATAGAATAGAATATTTGTTTATGTTATCCAAGGCAGATATTTTGTGTATAACATTAAGTGAGTGATTTAGTTATCTTCAAGTAACTTGATCAGAGTTGGCCAAGATTTTTAGGTTTTCTTATCATTTTCACATAAAAGAAATGTAAATTCTTTATTTAGAGCAGGAAAAGCACAAAGGAACATTGCCTCCTATACTTTCAGTTTAGCCTAAAACAAAACAAACAAAATAAAAGAACGGAAAAAAAAAAAAGAAGGAAGGCAGAAAAGAAATCTGAAGAGTGCACAGACAAGTAATTCCAACCTATATGCTTCTGTGATGAATTCTTGGTATGTATAATGGGGAAGGTCCCAGGATCTTGCTTCCCAGCATGAACTATTATAAAATACTAGAGGCCTGGTGCACAAATTCATGCACCAGTTGGGGGTCGGCTGAAACCAGCTCTCCGACATCCCCTGAGGGGTCCTGTATTGTGAGAGGATGCAGGCCAGGCCAAGAGACCTCATGGGTGCACAACCGGGGTCAGGGAGAGATGCAGGAGGTTGGCCAGTGGGGAGGGACTGCAGGAGGGCTCCAGGGCATGTCTGGCCCATCTTGCCCAGTCCTGATCGGCCGGACCCCAGCAGCAAGCTAACCTACTGGTTGGAGCATCTGTCCCCTTGTGGTCAGTGCACGTCATAGCGAGCAGTTGAGTGGCCTTGGTATATCATTAGCATGTTATGCTTTGATTGGTTGACTGGCAGACCAGTCGATTGGACACTTAGCATATTAGGCTTTTATTATATAAGATATCATTATTTGCAAAAGCTCTAAGAGCCAGAGAGCTAACTTTTTATTCCTTGAAATAGCAGTAAAGGCAAATAAAAATCCATAGATAATAAATTAGGTAAACATTTCCAAAATATGTTATACAATGCACTAAAAGTCTTACCTAATATCTCTAGATTTGCCAGCATCCAGGTTTTAAGAACTGTTATTTCTAAAAGCAGTAACTTATTAAAGAGAAAATCTTTTGAAAGAAAAAAGTTGTGTTTTTTTGAGCTGAAAAAGAGAGAAAATGTTGGAGTAGATTAATTAATTAATTTATTCATGCACTTCTTCACAATTAGCTATTTATACAATGTTTCATGTGCTATGTTAATTAGCAGACTGAGTTACAAGGATAAATACAAGATGCCTCCAAGAAATACATGGTTGGTGGGCTGAAAGATTCATAAATAGATGATGGAGGCTCAAGGAAGATGGGGCTGCACCAGATGTTTTGAGCGGGTCACTATCAGAGAAGAGAGAGATAGTAGCTCATAACTGCCTATGGAAGCTGGGAGCTCATCTCAGAGATGAGAGGTTACTTTGAGCTGGGTCTAAAGGGCTGAAGAAGGAAGGAAACAAACCTACCACATGCCTACTACCTAGCTAGCACTGTGCTAGATACTCTGACAATTCTAAGAGGAATAAGATCCAGTGGGGAGTCGAGAAAGCCCATAAATAACTCAAGGCATGATAATATGCAAAGCACTATTAGAGAGGGATCTTATGGAGTCCTATTCAAAATCAGAAAGCAGAGCTCAACATTGTTTTTTGTTTTGTTTTTTGAGAATAAGGGCATTTATGGCAAAAAAAAAAGAGAGAGTTCTGTTCCACATGGGGCTCTTGGTAAAGGATTTCCATGCATATAAGCACATCCAAAGTATTCAATTTGTTATTTTGAGTAAAGATTTTAGCCAGAGACAGATGTACCATAGCTTATTTAACCAAATTCTTATTGATTAAAGAAAGATGTCTTAATATTGGAGTAGCTGGATCCACAAGTAGGTCCATTTTTAAGGCTTTGATACTTTTTGCCGAATTGCTCTCCGGAAGGACTTTACCCCTCCCAGAGGTAAAGTTGGAATTCTATTTCCCTCACCCCTCTCCCAATACGTGGTGTTCTCATTTTGAAATCTGTGGCCATTTGTCAAGCAAGTGGCAGTTTCTTATTGTGGTTTTAACTTTACTTTCTCAAAAACAGTGCTAGCTTTTTATTTTATTAACAGGAAACCTGTATTTTTTCTATAGTGAGTTATGTATTTATATCCTTGGCCTGTTTTTCTATTGAGGCTTTGCTTTTTTTCTTGTTAAATATAAGAATTTTCCTATTCTGAGTATATTAAACATCTACTTGATATTGCAAATGTGTGTGTTTTTTGAAAAATATTTTTATTGATTTCAGAGAGGAAGGGAAAAATATTTCTATTGATTTCATAGAAATATCAATGATAAGAGAGAATCATTGATTGGCTGCCTCCTGCATGCCCCCTACTGGGGATCGAGCCTGCAACCCGGGCATGTGCCCTGACCAGGAATCGAACCGTGACCTCTTGGTTCATAGATCGATGCTCAACCATTGAGCCTCGCTGGCCGGGCTGCAAATGTGTTTTTTTAAGTTTTCAAATGATCTTTTAGTTTTATCTATAGTAGCTTTACTAATAGAAATGCTAATCTTTATGTAGACTAATACATTGATTTTTTTTCTTTGTGAATTCTGAATTTACATGTATTTATTACCACCAAGATTATTAAAAAAGCATTTATATATTTTTATAGTATTTAAAGCTTTCCAATTTTCACATTTGAATATGCCACCTATTTATCTATCTTTTTTTTTTTTTTTAGTATGGTGTTTTATTGGGGGAAAAACTTGATTTCTTTTTAAACTATCTAGCTACTTAACCAAATACTATTTAAAAAGTAATC
The DNA here is from genome assembly GCF_000327345.1 of Myotis davidii. Lineage (NCBI taxonomy): Eukaryota > Metazoa > Chordata > Mammalia > Chiroptera > Vespertilionidae > Myotis > Myotis davidii. Next base: position 1,748,532 of record NW_006297573.1, read on the forward strand.
CATTTTTCTCCTACAGCCCTGAAGAGGTACCTTTCTGATATATTCAAATCTCACACAGATTTAGACCTCTTCCTAGGTGCTTCGTTTTGTTCCATTGAACTATCAAATTATTTTAATTATGGAAAAATTTTAATGGTTTTATTCTCTGCTGTTTTTTTTTATTTAAGATTTATTTTTTTCACCACTCATATGAACACTTTATCATTACTATATCAAATTTCAACAGATTATTCCACTGACATTTTTATTGACATTTGCCTTAAATTTTTAAAATTACTTTGGGAAGCATCAACTTCTTTTCAATATTATGTTTCTTTATTTAATATGTGATTCCTTCCGTGTACTCAAGTTTTTCAGTGAAGTTTTAATTTCTCTTTGGCTGGATCTACATGTTTACTGTTGAGTTTATTCCCAAGTATTTTGGAGAAAGCATGTTTCTCACAGCTGTTTGCTCTCCCCCGACCAGGTTCTGACCACATTCGTGAGAAAGATGGTCTCTGGGCTGTCCTTGCCTGGCTGTCCATTCTAGCCACCCGCAAACAGAGTGTGGAGGACATTCTCAAAGATCACTGGCAGAAGTATGGCCGGAATTTCTTCACCAGGTAAGCCACAGCCTGGCTGGGGGGTGAGGTAGGGTGGGGAAGTGGGCAGAGAGAATTCTCCTGCATACAGATTCTTTCCTGTCTTAACCGATAATAAAATTCTAGTTCATCCAGCCTCTACCAACTGGGGATTTTAAAAATAATTCAGTCAGGTCAAGATGAAGTCAGCCTTTATGTTATCCATAAAGAACGAGGCTTACAAAATTTAGTTAACATTATTCAAAAGAATAAATGTTGTTAAAGCCTTTTAAATGTACCTCTCAAGTAGACATGATAACAGTGTTGGATTTAGATTCAGAAAAAGGGATTCAAATTTTATTTCTGCCCCTTAATAGATTGGGAAGTCATTTAACCTCTCTCTGTACTCAGTTTTCTCATTCGAGGGAATGGAAATAACAGTTCAGCTATTGAGTAAATTAAATGAAATATGAATCTGAAAGTGTTTTATAAACTCTGGGGCACTAAAAGTATGGAAACTTTTTTCTGAAATTATGGAAATGACTATGCTTAGTCCAAATTAACTTTTCTGACTCATTAAAATAGGTCCCCAAAGGCTGTGTACTTGTCAATACTTCATTCATTGATTCAACAAATATTGATTGTGTACCTACTTTTCACCAGGCCACTAGGGATTCAGCAGTGAACAAAATATTTAAAATACTTAGCAATTCTTCTGTAATGAGCATACTTCTATTTTTAAAAACATTCACTTATTATTATTACCAGTAGTGCTTTTCATTAGTTTCAATTTCCCTTTCCCCAATATGTGTGAAGATTCAACAAAATTTCTCCTGGACCTCTAAGGAAAGGAAATATGAGAAAAAAAAGATATTAGGTGAATTATTTATCTGTGAAAAACAGTTATAATTTCTCTGGACCTGTTTGCCTTTTCTATAAAATAGGCGATTTAAATTAGAGAATTGAAAAAATGTATCACAGATATGAGAGTCCGTGATCTCTGGATAATAAAAAAAGAATTCAACCTTTAGCAACTTGGCCTCCTTCATCAGAATTCTTCCATCAACTTTGGACAAGTTCAATGTTCTCTTCTTCCTCCAAGTTACTCTTTTGTGGGAGGTATAAGTAATGACTGCCACACGGTAGCCTGGGAAGGCAAGGATCTCCATTCTCTAAGGACCAGAAAAACCTGGTAATTCAGAACAGTCGTCATGAACTCTCTAGAGCATAGAGTATCACAAAAACAGGGCCCGTCTGTTGTCATGCTCCATGGTATCATCAAACACCTAGCTCATAGCTGACACTTGGAAGTATGCTTTGAATAGACAAATGAATGAGCTAACAAGCAAACAGTAGCCAAGGTGGAATAATTTTGGGAAGGCTTGTTTAGAGAAAGGGTCCCTCTTGACTGAGTTAAAGTCTCCATTAAAAACTATTTTAACATATTTTTGTTAATGTCATATAACTGCTAGCCAAGTATTGGAATAAATGTTGCAAGAAAAGTTCTTAGAACCTGTACTGATTGTTAGTTAAGACTCCGTTGTAGTCCGCTTTTTTTATTGTTGTTGTTAATCCTCACCCGAGGATATTTTTCCATTGATTTTTAGGGAGAGTGGAAGATAGAGGGAAAGACAGAGAGAAATATCGATGTGAGAGAAACACATCGATTGGTTGCCTCCTGCAGGAGTCCTGACCAGGGCCTGGGCCAGTGAGGAGCCTGTAAACAAGGTACATGCCCTTGACAGGAATTGAACCCAGGACCCTTTGATCCTCAGGCTGACGTTCTATTCATTGAGCCAAACCGGCTAGGGCCGTTGTAGTCCACTTTTGTAGAACAAAAGTGCTAGGCACGTTTGCACACATTGCTTCATGTCATCCGCAGAACAGTTATTAATAAGGCAGCTGAGATTCTGAGAGATGAAGCAACTTGCCCATAGCCCCCCAGTTAGTCACCAACAGAGGCTGGATTCATAGTTTGTTCTGTCTGATTCCGAAGCCCACATTCTTTCCATTATACCGCTCTGTGCCTAGGATTTATAGAACATTTCCCCTGAACACCCAGAGGTCACAGATGTAAAGCACAAACACCTGGTTGTAATTTCTGGCTGTTTATCATTTTAACTGGGGGAAAGAGCTGACTCCAAGATGAAGGCGACTGCTGTCCTTGATTCATAGAATCCTGGAGCCAGAATAGGTTGTCCTCCATTCCCTGGTATTTCTCATGTCTCAGAGGCGTCACCTTGCGCATATCCTATTTGTTTCACTATTGCAAATAAATATAGACTCTGCTATCGTGAGCCTCTACAAAATAACTCTCTCAAGAGGGCGTGTGCCACTAGATCAAGAGAAGCATCCTCCTGAGAAAGAAGTCAGAATAGTTCTCGGAGGAAAAACAGTAGTCATAGAATTTCATTCCTGATGCACTTTTTTTCTTAGTTCTTTTTAAAAACATTTAATTTAATTAAAAAAATTTATTTCTTAATTCTCACCCAAGGACATGCCTATTGAGAGAGAGAGAGAGAGAGAGAGAGAAGAGAGAGATGAGAGAGAAACATCAATTGGCTGCCTTCCCATATGCGCCCAGACTGGGGATGGAACTCACAACCTCAGTATGTGCCCTGACCAGGAATCGGACCCTCAACCTTTCGGTGCATGGGGCAACGATCCAACCAACTGAGCCACCCAGTCAGGGATTTCTTGGTCCTTTTGCATCCACTCCAGGTCACCTCTGTCAGGGTGAACCCAAAGCAGTTTGGATTAAAATTACCTCTCACTGAAAGGACGGAGGCATTTCAGATGGAAAGAGTTGGGGTTTGGCTCCTTCATCTGGTCATTGAAAACTTGGCCCTACTTTAGGAAGCTCCTGTGGAGACTGGAACTCTCCTTCGCCAAAATCTCAGCAGCCTCGGGCCGGTCCCAGCCTGGGAGCAGTGCCAGCACTGATCCCACAGAAGCTCCGAGCGTCTGGAAGAGAAGCTGCCTGAGTCACGTGCTCCTTTGTGCAGAGTTCCCGAGAGATAACAGGGCTTTTAATTCTACCTCCTCAGGATGTGATGGTTACACGTTAGATAGTATCTCTCAAAAGCCTTTGAAGCTCCTTCGAGCTTTCTTCTGTGGAAAAGCTCCTAACCCTTCCCTGAAATCCTCCGATCCCTTCCTTTCATCCCCAGCCTGCTCCATCCCCGGGGACTGACAGGCTCATCTTTTTGCCAGCTTCTTCTGAAGTTAGGTGGTTTGGGAGAGGGCCAAACACATGATGAAGAAAGTGCCGATATACGTTGGTGGGATCTGGAGGCAGCCCGCGGGTCTCAACTTCGTGACTTCTTCTTCCAGGTACGATTACGAGGAGGTGGAGGCCGAGGGCGCCAACAAAATGATGAAAGACCTGGAGGCCCTGATATCTGATCGCTCCTTTGTGGGGAAGCAGTTCCCAGTGGGTGACAAAGTTTACACCGTGGAGAAGGTCGATAACTTTGAATATAGTGATCCAGTGGACGGAAGCATTTCGAGAAATCAGGTAGGAACACACTTGTGTGGCCTTAGAATGCCATCTCTGAAATCTCAAGGGAAAAACAGGAAAAGGCCTTATGGTCATTTCTCTCCTGCTGCCCTGTTATCTAGGGTAGCTCTTCTCAACTGGTTTTTGGCTGCATCACACGGTGTGCACATGTTCTCACAGGGGAAGTGGTTTCGCCCAGGTTGTTTGCACTCCCCGCGGCCCTCATCCTGCAGTGCTTAGCCTAGATTCCAGGAGGGGTTTTGTATCTCTAGAACAGCGGTTCTCAACCTGTGGGTCGTGACCCCTTTGGGGGCCGAACGACCCTTTCACAGGGGTTGCCTAAGACCATCCTGCATATCAGATATTTACATTACGATTCATAACAGCAGCAACATTACAGTTATGAAGTAACAACGAAAATAATTTTATGCTTGGGTCACAACAATGCAAGATGTTGTGTTGAGTGTGTGTGCAAAGAGGAGCTCCAGGATCTAAAAAAACAACAAAGAACTGCAGCCTTAGGAATCAACCCTCCTCGTTTCCTTCAAGAGATTATAGCAGAGAGCCGGCGTGAGAGTCCTTATTATAGACTGATACATTCCAGTTTCTAAGAAAGAAGAGAAAGAGATAAGCCATTCACAGAAACATTCACTGTTATTATCTGCAGCACGTGACTCACAGCCAACCCTAACCTCACGCCTGCGACCTGGGCCGTGTCTGGATGGAGATAATGCTGTTAGGGTTTCCCGCTTTGGGTACCAGGGACCAAGGCTGCAGGCTGGGTCAGCCCTTCTCCAGGCTTCTCACCAACACTCAGGGCCCACGGTCCTCTCTCTTCTGGTTCCTCTGCTGAAACAGAATCAACGCATCTCTCATAATTTAGAAACAGATAACAAAGTGCCTGGGGTCTCCCTTTCTCAAAATCCTAACCCAGCAGCTTTTCTTCCATATGCCTTTTCACCATCTGTGAGAACTTTGGGTCTAGTACAGGCGATTGTAAATTATGTCTGAGATAATTAGAATAAGAGAGGCCTGGGGTGGAGGAAGGGGGTGGTTACCAAAGGAGAGGGTGGGGCCCAGGGATGGAAGAGTAGAAGAGAGCAGACATGTTTGTAGCAGAGCCTTCAGAGAGGGAAAAACAACCCCCAACCCTGCGTGGCATCCAACAGCTGCGAGAAGGGAGGAGGGGAGTGGAAGAGGGCAGGAGGGGTGTCGCCATGAACCCCGGCCTTGCTCTCTACTCTGAGGAGGAAGTCAGCAGCTCCACATTCTGTAAGAAAATCTGAGTATTTAGATGGAAGACCAGGTAGGAGGGAAAATCTGAGGTAGATGTAGCATCTGCAATCAAGTGCAAAGACTTTAGAAACTTCACGTTGAAGCTGTGGAAGAAGGAGACGGGTCCTGGTGTGTTTCTAGAAAGCAAGCCCTGGTGAATGGGATGAACTGCATCTGGCCACGATGACCAACCTGGGACTGTCCTCTGTAGTTCATCTGCTGTCTCCACTGCTGAATGGCAAACACTGGGTGGGGTTTGGTGATGACCAGCCGGTGTGGAGCGGTGTCTTGCCTTCTGGCCAGACTTTGGCTTTATACAAACCTCTCTGTTTGTGGAAAAATTCATAAAGACTGAAGCATCTTCAGATAACTGTCCTGCCCAGTCTTCTTACCTCAGGCTGTGCCATATGTACCCAGGAGTCCCCACCCTTTTCCTCCAAAGCAAGAAGATTATTGAGGATGAGAGATGTGTCCAGGGAGGGAAAGGCGAGGGCAGCAGAGAGAGGGGGCTGGGCTTGGCATTGCACCCACACGGACCGCTTTTAGCCCTCCGACATCGGTGGGAGACTGGCCGCTGGATCCTGCTTGATGGGTGGGGAGTAGCCTGTCTCTGCCTTGTGGGGCCTGTGGCCTCCTGCTCTCTTTTGGAGGCTCTCCATCAGTGTTTTGCAAAGAGTTCTTCCCCTGGTCTGCCTGAAACATCTGCTCAGGTTTCAGTCCCTTCTGTCCATGTTTCCCTCCGGTCTGGGGGTTGACTTTCTACATTTGCTGGCTTATTTATTTATTTGCTTTATTAAGCTCCAAACTGGAATGGTTAGTCCATAAATCACAGTGGAGCAGGGAGGGAAGATGGGCCTGGCATCACCCAGCCCCCCTGGCATCAGGTCTCCTGCCCGACCTTGCAAATGCTTCTCCCCCATGAGCTCAGCCTCCATTGTTTGGATGCAGAGATGGGTTGACTGAGGGCTCGGCTGCTGCCATTGATCAAGGATCTAATCCTCTGATTGATCAAATACCAATGAGGTTAGATCTCCAAATGCACGCCTTGTAATTTGCGAGCCTTCAATCTCCCTTCCGCATATGAGGTGGAAAACCTGTGCTTATCTTTTCCAGGGCTTGCGGCTCATTTTTGCAGATGGTTCTCGCATCATCTTTCGACTGAGTGGCACCGGGAGCGCAGGGGCCACCATTCGACTGTATATCGACAGCTATGAGAAGGACATCGCCAAGATCCACCAGGACCCCCAGGTAATGCCCAAGACCTGGACCCTGACTAGTTCTCCCTTTTGGAAGGAATGATAGTGGCTCCATTGTCATATAGGTGCTCTCACTTTTCTACATGTCTCCTTCAGTTTGTCATCACAACAGTGACAGCTGACAATTATCTGAGCATTTGCTATTTGCCAAGCTCTGTTCTAAACCCATCACACAGGTATACTCATTTCATTCTCAAATGAGGTAGACTCTGTTATTATCCCTACTGCAGATAAGGAAACTGAGGCACAGGAAGGTTAGGCAACAATTAATAGGTTCGCACGCCTGGAAAGTGGCAGATCTGGGACAGCTAATCTTTGAATTGGCCCCTCAGCTGGTCATTTGCCGCTTTTCCTGGTCCGATTGCCTGCCCTGCAGAACACACACTGGTTCTAGATTTGCTGGTGAGCGAGAGAGTTTCATGACACAGCAAGAAATGCCTATGAAAAAGTCTGTGGACTTGTAGTCTGGTTGCTTCAGTTCCCAGTTCCATCCAAAGCGTCTCCAGAGCCTGGCCAGCGTGGCTCAGTGGTTGAGCCAACATTGACCTATGAACCAGGAGGTCAGGGTTCAAATTCCAGTCAGGGCACATGCCTGTGTTGCGGGCTTGGTTCCCAGTAGGGGGCATGCTGGAGGTAGCCAATCAATGGTTCTCATCATTGGTGTTTCTATCTCTCTCCCTCTCTAAAATCAATAAAAATATATTTTTAAAAAAACCCAACAGCAAACAAAAAAAGCAAGGAGTCTCCAGAAGTATGTCAGAGTGTCAAGGGACCCTGGGAGTCAGGGACGGGACAGAGACCTTAGAGGGCAGACGCCCAGTGGGGGAGCCTAGGGGAAGCAGTGACCCAGGGTACAGTGTTCCCAGGTGCAGTCCTGTCTTGGCGGATGCCCCCCAACCAGAGCTCCGAGCTGAAAATGATTAGGACGTGCTGTGCGTTAACCCCTTTTTGGCAATTCACAACACACTGCATTGAAAGGCTCTGAGAAGAGACACCTGTTCAAATAGCATTCACCGTGCTTATTTTTCCACAAAGCTTATTTTTCTTCTAACACCTAATTAAAATTCTCTGAAACTCACTTGAAAATCCCTGGCACCGTGGTTTTGAGCATACGCTTCGGAGTTAGAGAGATCGTGCTTTTCCTTTTTTTCTTTTTAATATATTTTATTGATTTTTTTACATAGAGGAAGGGAGAGGGATAGAGAGCTAGAAACATTGATGAGAGAGAAACATCGATCAGCTGCCTCTCGCACACCCCCCACTGGGGATGTGCCCACAACCAAGGCACATGCCCCTGACCGGAATCAAACCTGGGACCCTTCAGTCCGCAGGCCGATGCTCTATCCACTGAGCCAATCCGGTTAGGGCGAGAGATAGTGCTTTTCATTCAGTGTCTGCCACTTAGCTGCCTGTCCCTGGGTAAGTCGTGTCAGTGTTCTGAGCCTTGATTTCCTTGTCTGTGAAATGCCAGAATACTGCCTGCTTCATAGAGTTCTTAGAGGAATTTAACGAAACAATGGATGCAAAATTCTGAACACTGAGCCTGGCACATAGGATTAGCTTTTGAGTGGCCCCTATAGTTGTTTTTATTGCAAAAAGAGGGCGGTGGGAGGATACTTCTCTCTACACTCTTCCCAGACTCCAGCTCAGTCATCGCCAGATCTCTGTTGTGTTGCAGGCATCCCTAAAACTTAAACGAAAGGCATTGCTATCTGCATTGTAGACCCACAGAATAATGTAGACCCACAGAATAATAGAGAAAGAGAAAAAGAGGAAGGAATTGTGTTTCTTTGTCCTAATGCCTGACAAAGAATGAGTGAAAGATAGATTTCTTCTGGACCATAGCCGAGAGGAGATGGGAGGGCACCAAAGGTCCAGGGTGCCCGCAGTGCCCGGTGTGCCACCATTCCGGCTGGGGAGATGCCTCCCCTCACTCTGGAGCTGCTGGGCCTCAGCCCCAGTACTTTGTTGGGACTGTGGGAGCCCCAAGGGGAAGTGGCAAGTGGCAAGTGGTGTGGTCAGCATATGGAGCCGGTTCTCTAGTTCTCACCTAGTAGAATGAGCTGGTGGATTCGATGAGGAAAAGCTACAGTGGGCAGTAGAAAATGTGCTTCCCTTGGCTCCGCCCTTGAGTGACCTGGTCATATCTCCTCTTTGGATATCTTTTTCCTCATCTGTAAAAAGGGCTGGCCAACTAGATAAGTAGTTTTTACTTTGTATATTAAATATTTACTTAAGCAACAGGAGAATTTTTTAAAGTGAGAGGAGGATGAGAGGGGGTGTAGTTGCATTTTGAAAAGACCTTTTTGGGTTCAGGGTGGGAAACAAATTGGAGGATGCAGAAGTGGATCTGGAAGCACCATCATTCCAGGTAAGAGAGATAACATTGATTTAGCAAGAGTGTTGGCGCTGGGATGGAGAGAAATGGGTGCTGTTGAGAGATGTTTAGAAGGAAAAAACCCCACAAAGTTACGCTTACTGATAGATTGGAAAAAGGTTTGTGGGAGAAGAAAGGTCAAGAATGACTCTTAGTTGTTCCTTTGCTTTGTGTGATAGATTGTAGTGTCGATCCCCTGCAGCAGAGAATGCTGGTGGGGGAAGAACGGGTCTGTTTCTAGACTGGTAGAGTTCAAGGAGCCTTTGGGACACAGGCAGTTGGACAGGTGGGCCGGGAGCTCAAAGGCAAAGTTAGGGCTGGAGTGAGGGGTCTGTGTCTAGAGAAAGTGATGGAAAGCGCTCTTCTTTTTGTGTCTCCCTCAGGTCATGCTGGGCCCCCTGGTTTCCATTGCTCTGAAGGTCTCCCAGCTCCAGGAAAGGACGGGGCGCACCGCACCTACCGTCATCACCTAAGAAGACAGGCCGGATGCAGTACGTCTCTCCACCCCAGGACCCTCCAACGCATCTGATTGAAGAGCATGGATAGAAATAACATGTGTTCACCCAGGCTTTTTAGGATTTGGTTTTTCCACTAACCAGTTTCTGATGAAGGGTATGTTTGTAAAGCACTGCCAATCCAGATGCATGGAAGGAGCCATGTGGGAAAGGGGCAGAAAGGACCCAGGGCTTATGTTAATGTCAGTCCTTTTCTTTTTTGATATTTTTATTGATTTCAGAGAGGAAGGGAGAGGGAGTGAGAGGTAGAAACATCAGTGATGAGAGAAATCATTGATGGGCTGCCTCCTGCATGGCCCACACTGGGGATTGAGCCCGCAACCCGGGCATGTGCCCTTGGCTGGAATCGAACCGGGGACCCTTCAGTTCGAAGGCCAATGCTCTACCCACTGAGCCAAACAGGCTAGGGCAATGTCAGTCCTTTTCATGCCCCTGCCCACTGCTGCTGTGTGGGTATTTGCCTCCTTAGCACCAAGTTCTGTTTACACTACAATGCGAGGTGGAGGTTGAGCAGTACATCTCAGCATTAGCTAATGAGGCCACTTTTCATCTTTAGGATGTGCCAGTGAAATGACAGTGCAACTTTCTTCTCCTTGGTGAACTTTTCCCCCCATTTGTTGTTTACATGGAGTCCAGCAAAACGCAATTCCTGGTGCCTTCTCTCCAATCAGTTCTTCCCTCAGAGTGAGACGTACTTGTCTACAGATTTCTGCCTTGTTTTGCAACATAGTCCTATTCACGCAAATATTTTGGGATATTAAAGCAAAATAAGCTGCTATTTCTTGATGTCTTTTATTTCTCAGTTATAAAATTCTTGTTTTGTTTCAGAAAGAAACAGATTTGTTTTTGAGAGGGAGGAGAGTATTTTGTTTTGTTTGGATGTCCTAATTAGAAAAAATGTTATCTGTGCTAGGCTTAAAATCCTTACACTCAAAACTGATCCTGGCGGAGTTGGTGTAGGCTGGATCCTTCCGAGGTGAGGAAAGTCAGCGTGGCGTGGTTAGCTTGGAAGGAGAGAGAGGAAGGTGATTCTCAGGAGGCCTTACGTAGCAAAGCACCGCCTGGCGCCTGGTGGTGCCGAGATGTCAGGATACCTGTGGAGGGGATGGAAGCAGAACTCTCAGAACCCGAGAGTAAGATTACTGGCATTGGCCTGGATGTCTTAAACCCACTGGCATCTTATTCATCTTAGAACACTCAATCCACAGGTGTATTTTAGTGGTGAAAAGCATAGGCCTGAGAACCAACAGACCTGCGTTAGAATCCCATTTAGGACCTTGAGTCACCTTTGAATATCTTTCTCCTCCTCTTTAAACTGGGGGTGAAAATAGCTCCAACTCTATAGTGTCATTGAGACCCTTAAGTGAGTGGACCTGTGAGAAGCAGTGGGTACAGTATCTGATTCATGGTAGGTTATCAGGTAAGTGGGAACTAGGACTACGCTTATTGTACTATTGTTTCTAGATCTTTAAGCATTGGAAAAACAAAAACTGTAACACTAACATTTGCAATGCATTTGATGGTTTCCAGATGGGCTATTCCAGAAACACAGTTCAGCTCTGTACCCCTCCGCCACCCAGAGTGGAGTCCCTGTTCCAGGTGGCAGGGTCTTTGCCTGGGGTGAGATGCCCAGTGTTGCCATTTAACATGGGGTCCAGCCCAGCAAACACAGCTGAGCTTTGGCAATGATGAGATGAAGATGAGTACTTACTGAACAGTAAATGCCAGGCTTTGTTCCAAGTATGTGGCTTTCCATGTACTCTTTAAGTGCTCCCAGTACCTCTGTGGGATAGGTACTTTGAATAGTTCCGTTTGACAGATGAAGTCCGGTTTCTTGCCCAAGGTCACACCACTGGAGAGTGGCAGCGTGCCCCCAGGCAGTACAGCTCAGCCCCACACGGTTTACCAATACTTTGTATTGCCTCTTCCACGGACTGGCTGCTTCTCCAGGGTGGAAGAAAGGTATGCAAATACCCCTGTTTTGTACTTATTAAGGGGTGATAACTGTGCCTTGGGTGCCAGAGATTCTGTTAGTTTTAGCATTATTGTCTCTACCCTCCCCCAGATCTCGATATCTGGCTGTATCAGTCAGCCAGGAAACAAGTACTGACCCACATTAAGTGTGTGATGCCATGGGAACAAGAGAATGTATGACACAGTTACTGCCCTCCAGCTGCCTGTAAGACTAGCCAGGCGAATGAAGTCCACGGCCAATAGACTGTACAGGCTGAGTGCCTTATGAGCAATACCTGCAGTTAAAAGCCAGATTTCCCAGACCCTTATTCTGCTTCAGGTGTTGGGCTAGACGCTTTCAAGTAATGCTCCAAGCGAGGCGTTATTATTCTCACTTTGGAGTTGAGTCAACTGAAGCTCAACAGAATTGAGTAATTTGCTCCAGGTTCCCAGCTACCATGTGGAGGAAGTGGAATTTTGACCTGAATCTCACTCTCTTTCCATGACCCTTCCCTGCCTCCCCGTCTGTTGAATCAGCTGCAGACACTCCCAGGTCTGTGGCCCCTGGAATGGCTTCACAGATTTCCTCCTCGTCCCTGGTCATAATTCAGCTGCTTCCCCTGACCCCACTTGGCTACAGGTTTGGGAGCTAAAAGCTCAAGGGAGGAAGAGGGAGGTGGCTGGGACCCTAGAGCAGTGGGGGTGGGCATGGGTCAGAGCCGTCTTCCCTCCCTTTGTGGCTTCCAGAGAGACACCCCAACACACGTGTCCCCGGGACTAGCAGGAGACAGAGCCCTGAGAGGCTGGCCAGCAGCAGCAGCCACGCTTCCCTGCCCCTCAGCATTGCTGTGGTCTGTGAGTCAGGCCTGTTTTCTGTGGGCTGTGGTGAGCACTGCAATGAGATAATTGGGTTGGAATTGTTTGGGGCACAACTCTGAAATTTTACTTTTCTCCCCCCTCTTGATGCTCAGCTCTCACTTAGGAGAAGCCGATTTCTGTTCAGGAATGTTCCTTGGACCCAGGAAATGGCCAGGCTTCTAGGGGATGGGCCCTGCCTCAGAGAACGAAAGCAAAGGCTGAGCTGGCTGCAGAGAGAGGAGGCAGGCGTTGGGGCCGTGTCCCTCTGCCTCCTCCACCCCGAGTTCATCCTTGCTGCTTTCTGCTGCATTTCTAGTTGACTCATTAGACCAGTGATGGCGAACCTTTTGAGCTCGGCGTGTCAGCATTTTGAAAAACCCTAACTTAACTCTGGTGCCATGTCACATATAGAAATTTTTTGATATTTGCAACCATAGTAAAACAAAGACTTATATTTTTGATATCCATTTTATATATTTAAATGCCATTTAACAAAGAAAAATCAATTAAAAAAATGAGTTCGCGTGTCACCTCTGACACGTGTGTCATAGGTTCGCGATCACTGCATTAGACAGATAATGGCCTTATCCTCTGTGTAAGAGACGCTCCCCTTGTGTTTTTCACATTCCAAAACCCAAGCAGAAGAGGTTGGACAGGAGTTGTAGCGGCCATCGCGCATCTCACCTGAGTTACGGCCGAGGCCTCCTCAGGGCTCTGGCCTTCGTTCTGCACCCCTGTTCCATTTTCCACATCATCAGCTACGTGTCCTTTGAAATGCTGAAGTCCAGGTGCCTTTGTCATGCAACCTGCCAACAAGATCATGCAGCCTGCCTGCCACCCACCCCCGCAACTCCTCTCCCTCTCTTTCTGCCTTTGGTCCATGCTTCAGCCACATGACCCATCTGCAGTTCTCTGGAAATCCTGTGTTCTCTCTTGTCTCCAGGCCCTCGTACGTGCTCTTCGCCTGCCTGCGTCACCCTCCCCCTGCATCCCTCCTTCTACCAACGTCCCTCTACCAAGTTCCCAACTCCTACTCACTCCTCAGGTCTCAACTTAAACATCTTCTCCTAGAAGCTTTTTCTGAGCCTCCAATGTCTGGTTTGGGAACTTTTTCAGGTATCCCTATAGCACCCTATTTATGGCCCTTCCCACACTCTATGTTCATAGCCTGTTTATTTTCCATTCCCCCTACAGCTCTGGGAATTCCTAGAAGGCAGGAATTGCCCTTTTCATCAGCCTTTATCCAGGATCTAGCCCTGTGACTTGCACAAAGTAAAAGTTTAATAAACAATTTTAGGAAAAAGTGAATGAAATCTAGTTGCATGGCCAAGTGTTTTCTAACGCTGTGAGCTCCCCCGTCAAATGAAGTATGATTGTCTTCATGTTGCAGGGGATGAGGGAGCTGGCCAGCTTTCACAGCTGGTGAATGCCTACCTGTAACCCTCACAGCTTTAGAGGTGGAAGGTGCGAAAGCACCCAGGAGAGTCCGGGTGGGTACTAGCAGCAAATGGGAAGTCATTTCGAATAAAACTTGATTTAAATGTTAAGACGTATTTTATCTCCCATTGCTACAAAAGTTAATTGGGTGGTAGCTGGGGAAGGGTTCACCAGATTAGCTTGAATACGGAAAGAAGTTATTTTTCAGGGAAGAGAGTCAGCAAAACCTCTAAACCCCGAAACCTCCTCCCATCCCCGCATTGAGCAGATTCACGGAAGGGAAGCCACAAGGGGCCCCCGATCCTGGGCCTCACATGGGCAGGGCACACAGCATGTACTTCTGGAAGGCTCCAAGCTCTTCTAGGCCCCCATTGTCAGAGCCAGGAGCATCCCCACACCTTGGCTTGTCATACCGAAGAAGTGAGGTCACTGCCAGCAACAGCATGTCTCAGGTCAGTCTGCTCGTCCTCGGGGAACCTCTGAGCACTTTAGTTTGGTTTTCACTAAGTGTGAAAGCTCTACCTAGGGGTTGTGGGTGTGGGCTAATGACTGTTTTCCTAAAAGCTTGTCATCTGTGCTTCAGAGTGCTGCTGCTCCCCAGCTGCTCTGCCGAGGCAAAGCAGAGGCCGCTTTGTATCACGTGTTAGATGTCTTCCTTGTCTTAAAGCAATTTAAATCTAGCTCTGACTCCCATTCCACTAGGCCAGTGATGGCGAACCTATGACACACGTGTTAGAGGTGACACGCGAACTCATTTTTTTGGTTGATTTTTCTTTGTTAAACAGCATTTAAATATATAAAATAAATATCAAAAATATGTCTTTGTTTTACTATGGTTGCAAATATCAAAAAATTTCTATATGTGACACGGCACCAGAGTTAAGTTAGGGTTTTTCAAAATGCTGACACGCTGAGCTCAAAAGGTTCGCCATCACTGCACTAGGCTGTCAGGATTTTTGTTTTAATTGGATACTTTACTCATTTAATACAACCATAGAGACAGTATGATTTTATTCCCATTTTCTAGATGAAAAAGCAGAGGTTCAGAGACTTTAAGTAACTTGCTCAAGGTCAGGGTGGTAATAAGTGACAGGTCTCAGATAAAATGTAGGAAGTCCAGTCCTCACTTTTCATCATTACTGCTCAGATTTCATCTTGGTCATTGTGATGTACCAATGAAGGAGGAAGAAGATGCTCTTCTGACCTGTAACTCCCTCCCACCATCGGTCCCTCCCCTTCCATGTTTCTTCAGCACTTATTTCATTCATATTCAATTTATCCACACCTTTGCCAGAGACCTTCCTGCAGTGTGATAATTCAGGGTGACAGTGAGGACTTCCCTTGGGCCGGGTGCTGTTCCAGGGAATGTGGAGAAAAAAATCGTTAAATACGGTTGAAAATTACATATTTTGAAATATTAATTTAAGTTGCTGTTGGTTCAAGAATGGACTTATTTTTGAAGTTCAGATGCTTTTCTCCTTTTGAAAAATTACACTTTGAATATATTTTTATTGATTTTAGTGAGAGAAAAGGAGAGAGAGAGAAAGATCGACGAGACAGAAACATCATCCATCAGCTGCCTCTTGCACCCTCCCATCCCACTGCGCGTTGAGCCTGCAACTGGGCACGTGCCCTGATCAGGAATTGAACCGGTGACCTCTTGGTTCCTGGATTGATGCTCAACCACACTGAGCCACACTGGCTGGGCTGAAAAATTACACTTTGTAGGAAAATTTTCCAGATTGTCAAGTCCAGCCCTTAGATGCTTTCCTTTGAGAGTTGTGAAGTGGTATAGGTTCCAATAGTCAGGATATTTTCTGTAGGTCATGTGAAGTGTGACATGACAAAACGCAAACAGTGTGTTTCTGAACATTTTTAAAATCTTACTCTTAACAGACTCTGCTTGGTAATTTAAAATTATTTTGTGATGCTGCCCATTAAAACCACACTGGTCAGGTCTTCATGGTGAGTGAGCGAGCCGCTTCCCACAGTGCTCCGTGAGATGATTGTTATCATCCCCAGTTTATTCATGCGGAAACCGAGGCCCTGAGAAGGTGTAACCTGCCCATGGTCTCAGAGCTATACGTGATAGGCAGTTAGACTCTAGAGTCTTTAAAAACTTAGCTATAACTCACATACCAAAAAATTCACCCATGTAAAGTGTACAGAACCTTTAAAAAACCTGGTACCCATTAGCAGTCACTCCCCATTCCCCTTACCTCCAGCCCCTGGCAACCATAGATCTACTTTCTGTCTCTGTGAATTTGCCTGATCGGGACATTTCATAGGAAGGGAATTGTAAGATGTGTGACCGTTTGTGTCTGTGGGGTGCTTATTTTAACACAAAGCAAATGCCCCTGGGCTGTGAGCCCCTCCAGCATTAAGACCAGGGGTCCTCAAACTTTTTAAACAGGGGGCCAGTTCACTGTCCCTCAGACCGTTGGAGGGCCGGACTATAATTTAAAAAAAAACTATGAACAAACTTCTATGCACACTGCACATATCTTATTTTGCAGTAAAAAAACAAAACGAGAACAAATACAATATTTGTATTTGCATGTGGCCCGCGGGCTGTAGTTTGAGGACCCCTGATGAAGACTGTTCTTTGTCTTCACGGGGCTCTCAACCCATGGTGCTTATTAAGTGACTGACTGACACGAATTACGAAGCAAATACACACAGAGACGCTAAATAAACTGAGTCTGATGTTTGCTGAGCATCCACCCTTGGCCTGGCACGGTGCTCAGTGCTTTGCAGAGGTGACTGCACTTCACCCTCCTAACACCCTTCATGAGATGAGCCCTGTAACATGCCCATTGCATGGATGGGAAGGGCAGTGAGGTCAAATAACCTGCTGCAAGTCCTAGACAGCGGTGGCGGGGCCAGACTTCGAGCTCCTGTCCCTGGTCCCTGCATCTGCACGTCTCACTTGTAGGCACAGGAAAGCCCTTTGGAAATAGGGTCTCCTCTCTTCTGTCGGCAGCAAGGAAACGGAGTCTGTAATGCACTTGCAGCCTCGTACTGAGCTCAGATCGCATGTCAGCCAGTGCATGACGATGGAGGACTCGCTCTAGTCAAGAACAAAGGTAACTCAGCCACCAGTGGCCATGCCCTGGGACAGGCACTGGGGTGGAGGTCAGTGTGCCTGAAAGCTGGGGAATTGCGGTTCCAAGGCCACTTGCCCCGGGCGCACAACCAAGGGCCTGAGCCAACCTTTCCCAGCTCTGCTCTTAGCAAAACACATCTCCATGAGTGAGCTACGGGGCTCCTCGTCATGGCCTCACCACCCCGAGGGCTGCCTGGGAAGGATGCCTTAATGTGGTGGTTTTCCCAGCCTGTCAGGGCACAGGTAAGGAACCGTGCCCTGGCGCTGGCTGTCTAGGCCCTGCCTTTGTGTCTCAGGAAAGCAGGCAGCGGGCTGGTCTCTCCCCTGCTGCAGGCCAGGGCGGAGCTGCCAACCAACGCCCTTAGTGCTCCTGGCCTGCTAGTCAGTTCTCAGAAAGACTGCTCTTTGGATCTGTTTTGCTAAGTCAGACAGTTCACTGATTTTCACCTCAGAACTTGGGGCCAGCATTCCATGTTGCCAGCCTCACCACACAGGCGGTGATGGAAGAAGGAATGCGGGTTCCTGGAACAGGGCCAGAAACTGTGCTCCTCCATTGGGGGGACAGTCCGGAGAGGCTTCCCATGCCCAGTGTCTAACTGGTGCCACACTTGGACCTGATCAGCAAGAGGCAAAGGGCTCTGGTGTCAGGAGGAGCCAGGCCCCACTAGGCAAGCCCCCGCCACGCTGTACCACAGATTGGCATGAAGACCAACCCAGTGCTTGCCCCAACCCCCTCCTTCCTTTTCCCTGTTCCCCTGTCTCGGTCTAGCGTTCAGGTTCAGGGCAAACTGTGTGTGGGGTCCTGCCATGACGTAGAATCCCAAGGCCAGGCTGGCCTAAGAGGTGAAGTTGTCAGCGGGGGCAGCCAGGGGACCTCATAACTAAAGGAAATCCCAAATTAAGTGGAGAGGGAGGCGGAAGTTCCAAGCCAGAGAAAGGATGCAGATGTCAGACCTGTAGCTGGCAGCAGGAAGAGGGATCATGAGGCCAGAAACCAGGGAGGTCAGAGACAGTTTGGAGGGTC